>NC_092436.1:1668865-1985294 GCF_036169615.1 Heliangelus exortis | reverse complement strand
TGGGTAACATTTCAACCTGAAAATGTTAGAGCTGTTGGAGGGTAATTGAGATACTGTATATTTACCCAAGTCTGTTTGGGAAATATTCCTTTAGCTAAGGGCTGAGTTTGATGGAGGGATTTCCCTCTTGGAGCAGGGCAAAGACAAATTCAAAGAGCAAAAGGAAAGGAAGAAGAAGGGAGGCTGGAAAAATATAATGGGATATTTCCAGTGAAGCTATGGGGGAGCTGTGGAGACTGGTGGGGAGCAGACAGAGTGAATTTATCATCACCCATCTTCTTTTGATCCAATGTGTGCTGAGTTAGAATATTTTAAACAACATTTCCCCGAAGGGCTATTTTTGGGGTGAGACTGTATTTTGATGAACTATTGCTCCTTTATTTTCCAAGCTGAGTTAGGAAAACCAACTGATTATTTGTGGATTTGTGAGGTCTGTCTCCCTGATTTTACATCAGTAAAACCAACAGGCTCAAATCTCTGCTGAGGTTGTATTTGGAGAGCCATGGTTTGTACCCCCATCCCAAGCAGGGGTGGGGACTGCCATGGGGAAGGCAATAGGATTTTAGAGGGAAAACACCCAGACATCTTAGAGGGTACTGGAATAATCCTCAGTGGGATGGAGGAACCAGCAAGGGTGGTTTGAAGAGTGGCTGGCGGGGAAATTTTGCTTCCAAGGAAAACCTTGGATCTAAAAGCAAAGGCTCACTTTGTCCACAGTTTTAATGTCCTGCTGTCTCATTATCTCTGTAACTTATTATAGTTTTATGTCTGCGTTGTGCTGCAAATGGGCTGCCCATAATCCCCTTTTTATAGACTTAATCTGGCTGGTGATAAATGCCCACAGAGTCAGCTTCACATCCTCCTCTGGGAGGTGGGGGCACAGCCTGGACAAGCTGAAAAAACCCCTCCTGCCTGGATTTTTAAAACCTTTCTATTCTAATTTGACTTTAAAGAGGTGTTGACATTTCCATGTGAAATACAGCTGTGTGTTTACTTCTGGAAAGATCACCACCAGCTGTCAGAGCTGCTATCCTCTGCCTGCTCACAGCCATGAGCTAATTAACATCCCCTCTGGTACCTGGAACTTAACTTTGGGCACATCTCTGAAGCTGGTCTTGAGAGATTTTTGGTAGCTTAGGTATGTATTGAGACAGGCTAGATGAATTTTAGAAACTGCCTTCTCAAACATCCCCTGAAATAACTATTACGATTTCCCATCACCTGTACACACAAGGCAGTTAATTTGTTTTCAGGGAATATTTGTACCAGTGAATTATTCACCCATCTGCAATATTTATCCTGAAAATGACTAGACAATTCAGCTCTGTGTGGAGATGTGCCTCCGTGTGAATTCATAAATCCAGGATCACTGGCAGGACATTTTCTGCAGGGCCTGATGATCTATTTATTCTCCCTTTTCTTCTCTCCAAGGGTTAGCCCAGGCCCTCTTGCTTTGACATGAACTGCAAGCAAACGACTTGTATAATATTTTACTACTTGCTAGTTTGAAAATAAAGCTCCAACAATGCTCTCTGCAACCACAGCCTGTCAGGTTAGCAGCTCTCTCAGATGATTATAAGGCAGCAATTTTGTGCAATTTTTTTTTTCTTTTTTTTTTTTTTTCCCCCGTGCACTGAGCATCCGTGATGAGCAGAAGGGATTATGTGAGGAGCTGAAATTCCTGAGCTAAATGAGGAATTGCAAATGCAAATTTGGAGCCTTCACAAGAAGCAGTGGTCAGCTGAAAGCCTGCTAGGAGAGAGCTGGTTTTAGGAGGGGGTGGTCCCTTTTTCTGCTCTGAAATGCTTAGAGCTGCCACACTCTGCTTCAGCACAAAGAGGACACAGAGGGACATAAAATTCCTGGTGTACATAGTGAAAATCATCCTACCACTTGTCCTCGTGGCTGGGATTTCCCCAGGGCTGGGAAGCACCAGGGATTGCTCTGTGTTTTGCTGGCAAATTCTTTTCCTGAAGGAGAACGGGACAAGTTTTACCAGCAATTGATGGCCTCCCAAAGTAATGATTCAGAAAATTGTTCCAACAGCTTCATTTTAAGAGAGTCTGGCTTTTAAAGAACAGCAAGGATCTTACTTAAACGATGTTCCTCAGTGGTCATTAATAAAGCCATTCTTTGGCAGGGAAGCTCCAATATGATGAGCACGAGGGAATCTGTTTTACTGGGCTGGAGATTTGGGGCTCGATCTCAGCTTGTGTGAACCAGAGCAGTTCCAGTCAACTGAGTATTAATTTCCATAACCTTAGGAAGTAATCCTGAAGATCCATGTTTTTGAAGAGCAAATTTGCCAAAGCATTTACTTAAGGAACTGCATTATTTGCCTAGCCCAACAGTTACTGAAGTGCTAAGGACTGAGTAGTTCCCTTTTGTCAAGTTGCTGCTATGCAGCATAGGAAGAACTCCACCTGGATTTCTCTCCTGAGAGCCCTTTCCTCATATTTTCTTCAACCCCTTCCAGAAAAAGAGAAGCATGCTCCTCTGGGAGAAGGAAGTTTCCTGCACCTGCAAAGGAAAGGCTGCATTTGCCCCAGCTTTAATAAATTCTGAAATGACTCGTGGAGCTCGCCCTGAAAATGAAGCTGCTCACTGCATTAAAGAGGCTTGCAAAGAAAACAGCTAAAATGCTGGAACACATTCCCACCAATTTCAGGCTTTAAGTTCCCCTAATGCACACATATCCTTTGTTAATGGCAACGTGGAAAACAGTTTTACACTCCACCTGTAGCACCTGACAGAGCAGAAATGCTCACACCCACCCTGCCTCTAACTTTAGGACCCCAAAATAACCTGATCCAGAGTTCTCCTGGAAAGCTTTGTGTAGAAAAGGAAGAGCCTAAATCAAAGCTGTCCTTGATTCACTAGACACCAGCTCTCTAACCTGTATAATGTGGTTATCTGAGCTATTTGTGGTGTGGCCCCATCCATGCTGCTCTAATTAGAAGGATAAGGGAGCGCCGTGACACCGCTAACAGGGAGGCTGAAGTTTTAGTTGAATGCACAAATTAACTTTGAAGTTTCCTGCAGTCCGAAAGATTTTATGGTAATTTCCCATTTCTGCATAGGCATATTTGCATTTTTGCGTGACAGTTCAGCTCTAATCATCTGTCAGGTAGTGCCAATCTGTTGTCAGGAAGGGAGAGCCACCAACTTAGAGAGCTTTTATTATTACTTGGCTCATCAGCTGTCATGGGCAGCTGGGAGCTGGCTCCTGGGACTGTGTGGATGTTCCAGAGCATCAGTCTGTCCTGATGAATCACCCAGTCTGCAAAAAGCTTTAGGCAACCAAGCAGGTGTATAATATCTGGCCAGTAATGCATTGAGGAGCATTTCTTACCTCCCACTCTTGTTTTTCCACTTCCTTTTGCTGAGCTGTTCAAGCAGGAGGCATCGTGTAACCCCTGAGTTTGGCAACAGTAGTAGACATCTCTAGGTACTTAGCAGAAATATCAGTGTATGAACAGCTCTGCTTTGGTTTCCTTCTGTCGGAAAATGAAGGAGAAAATTGAGAATAATTTTGGAGCAGAAATTCTCTGGTTGTCTCTTCACCTCAGCCAGGTCCTGCTTTCGCTTCAGAGGTTGGCAGATGCCTCTTGCTCCTTCTGCTGTGTTCTATTGACAAACAATTAGAAATATGGCACCTCTGTCACCTGTCTTTTACTTTTTTTTCAGACTGGGGTATTTGTGGTGCTCTGCAGTGTCCCTCCTTCCCTCTTTATCACCTTCTATCACCTCTTCATCATCATGTCATGGCACACGTGTCCTTTGCTTTTCCACACCATCCCCATTCCTCAGTCCCATCTCTTGGTCTCCTTGGGCATCACCTCACCCAGCAGCTCTTGCTGGTGGTTTCTTTTTCCAAGGCAGCAGGAAATGGTGATCTCAGTGCCCCAACATCAGACATAACCTTGTGTCTTCCCCAAGCCCAGCAGCTTCACTCTTGCCTCCTCCAGCTCTCTGCTGCTGGTTCTTCAAAAGCTCATTCCCTGGGACTGGGGATTCCCTTTCTGTTCAAGCCCTCCCCAGCCCCACAATGCAAAAAGTTTCTTTCTAGATCTCTGCTCACAAGCTGAACCCCTCCAGACCACATACAACCAACTTGTTCCTTTTCCTTGCAGTGCCTCTTCCTCGTCCCTCCTCCATCAGCCTCCTTCCTGGCCCCACATTTTCCTTTCTTGCTGTTTTCAGATCATGAAAAAAATCGATGCTGACTCCCAGGTCCTCCTTCCACAGCCCTAATTGAACTTTAACCAGCTGCTGCCACAGCCCAGGCCCCATCTGTTAGCCAGTTCCTCATCCCATTGATTATTTCACTGGCCTTGCTGGTTGAACAGCCTTGTTGAAGCTCATGTAAATCAGATCTCCAATCTCTCTCTTGCTGTCCCTTTCTCAGAGATATGAATCAAACATGAATATTGATCAGCACTTAATGCCAGACACAAAGGAAAATCCACTTTCATGTAATATGGAATATTAATAAAACATTAATGAAGGTGAAGGAGAAGGCTGCAAATGTGATGGCCCTTTGCTCCTGCTCTGATAGGTGTGAAGACACACTGGGGTGATGCAGCTGTCTGGGCTTTCAGCCTGCATTGAAATGTGGATTTTAGTTGGATTTGAGTTCCAAGGCCAGATTTGGAAAAGTCCAAGGGAGTTGCTACCCAACAGGATTGACTGGGAGACCTTGGGTGCTTTCATCCTCTGTACACACAGGATGGTTCCTCACATACGAGGGCTCTGAATTTGAACATCAATCATTTCATCAGAGTTGGATGTGTTACCCACTTCCAAATGCTGTGCCTCTTGGAGATGTCATGTTCTCTTCTGTGCTCCCCGTGAGGGATGGACACATTTTAATGGTGGAGGCCTCAGGAAGAATCCCCTGAGCTCAGCTGTCAAAGGGCCCATTTTGATATCAGATGGGCTTTGGGTTGCTCATCAGAAAATGGAAGTGTTCAATACCAAGATGGGGCCTTGAGCAACCTAATCTTGTGGGAGGTGTCCCTGCCCATGCAGAAGATTTGGAAGGAGCAGATCTTTAAGGTCCCCCCCAACCCAAACCATTTATGAGACTATGGAAGTGTAAAATGAAAGCTGAAAGTGCCTTCTTCTTGTTCCATTAGCTTGAGACCAGAGTGAGGGAGTAAATAATGAATTCTGGTGTAAAGACAAGAACTGGTTAAAGCTTTTTGGGAAATCTGGTAATAAGAAAGCTGACATTTGTAAGGTCTGTAAAACAAGACTCTGATCTGACTTTAAACCACAGCAGAGAGTTGGCATCTGAGCTGCAGCAAGATGAGCAGTCTCCCTCTCTGCTGTTAATAAAATAAAGTTAATAAAGGATATGGTGAGGAGAAAATAAATGGGTAGGGAAAAATGGAAACCAGAAGAGGAACAGAGGATGAGAAGAACAGAGGAGTCATAGAGAGGATGAAGAGCACAAACATAGTGAAAATTGCCTCTATGAAAGCAAAAGCCCTGAGAGCAATATCTCTGTTGTGAAATGAGTCTGTCCAGGGGAGATGGCAGAGCAGGTCCAGCAGATGGACCCAACTCCTTTGGGTACACAAAGGCAATGGTGCTTTGGGTTTGATGTTCTCCTGGGTTACACCAGGCTTTGATGTGGTTTATCCAGGTGTGTGTGAGGGAAGAAGCTGTACTCTGAGAGCAATTGTCAGCTGATAACAGAATCCAAGACAATAAGAAAGGATTATGAGAGCTGCTGAATCTGGAGATCTTTCATTATACTTCAAACAGCAGATCTTGCTAGGAAAAAAAAAAGCCCCTCTTCCCTCAAGTTGGTTTTTTTATCATGAACTTTGAAGATGTTTCAGTGTTTAGCAGTATCTGCTGATTGTTTGATCTTCAAGTTAAGTGTAGCCCCTGCTAGACTTATGAGCTGCTGAAAGAAAGAAAGAAAGAAAGAAAGAAAGAAAGAAAGAAAGAAAGAAAGAAAGAAAGAAAGAAAGAAAGAAAGAAAGAAAGAAAGAAAGAAAGAAAGAAAGAAAGAAAGAAAGAAAGAAAGAAGGAAAGAAGGAAAGAAAGAAGGAAGGAAAGAAGGAAGGAAAGAAAGAAGGAAAGAAGGAAAGAAGGAAAGAAAGAAAGAAGGAAAGAAGGAAAGAAAGAAAAAGAGAAAGAAAGAAAGAAAGAAGGAAAGAAAGAAGGAAAGAAAGAAGGAAAGAAAGAAGGAAAGAAAGAAGGAAAGAAAGAAGGAAAGAAAGAAAGAAGGAAAGAAGGAAAGAAAGAAAAAGAGAAAGAAAGAAAGAAAGAAAAAGAAGGAAAGAAAGAAGGAAAGAAAGAAGGAAAGAAAGAAGGAAAGAGAAAGAAAGAAAGAAAGAAAGAAAGAAAGAAAGAAAGAAAGAAAGAAAGAAAGAAAGAAAGAAAGAAAGAAAGAAAGAAAGAAAGAGGAAAGAAAGAAAGAAAAGAAAGAAAGAAAGAAAGAAAGAAAGAAAGAAAGAAAGAAAGAAAGAAAGAAAGAAAGAAGGAAAGAAGGAAAGAAAGAAAGAAAGAAGGAAAGAAAGAAGGAAAGAAAGAAAGAAGGAAAGAAGGAAAGAAGGAAAGAAGGAAAGAAAGAAAAAGACAAAGAAAGAAAGAAAGAAAAAGAAAGAAAGAAAGAGAAAGAAAGAAAGAAGGAAAGAAAGAAGGAAAGAAAGAAAGAAGAGAGAGAGAAAGAAAGAAAGAAAGAAAGAGAGAAAGAAAGAAAGAAAGAAAGAAAGAAAGAAAGAAAGAAAGAAAGAAAGAAAGAAAGAAAGAAAGAAAGAAAGAAAGAAAGAAAGAAAGAAAGAAAGAAAGAAAGAAAGAAAGAAAGAAAGAAAGAAAAGAAAGAAAGAAAGAAAAGCAGAGTTGTATTTCTATAACACTGTGGAGTAACTAGAGATGCTGCAGTCTTCTAAATCATCAGTGCTCATTAGGAAAACTTTTGTTTTCACTGCTGCTGGATGCCAGTTCATTTTAATTTTGCTTTGAGGATCCTCTCTATAAAGGACCTGAAGTCTAAGTGGGAATATAAAGCAATTGACATGAAATCAATATTAATTCAGGAGCATGTCAGGTTTTTTTCCTCCTTTTGTAGCAGATACTTATCAGGGTGTTATGAGCTGGCATTGAGCTTTCAGATGCAGAACTTTGAGGCTCCCAGAGGGATCCTCCTGAATGAGCATGGGGGTCATGGTTGTGTTCTGTGCTCAACTGAACACCAAATGGTCAGGTTTGTGTTCTTGCATTGCATCAAAACCTCTCACTGTAGATATTTCCAAGACATATTGAAACCAGTCTGAACTTCCCAGGTGCTTCTCTCAGAAATCTGTTGAGCTGCCCTTGGGTTTGGTCAGGGTTTGGGTAGTGGGGGCCTGTTCTGGTTTTATTTTGTTTCGGTTTAGGTGGAAGTGAAGGCAGAGAAGGAGGTTTTTAAATAGCTTTTCAACAGAGTTTGTCACTTGTGACTCTTAGATCAGGACTAAACTTCCAGCCATCAGAGCAGAGATATTAGAGAAAATTTTAAAGCAGAGCTGGGATTTTCTTGAGGTTTCTCCCAGTGTGTATGAGCTTAAGTGGAAGGAACCCCGGGGACATGGGAAGTAAAAGCCTGTGGACCACTCTGCTGCTGGAGTCACTGAAGGATGCTCTCCCCGTTGGCTTTGCTGCAGACTGAGTTATAAACAGTTTCCTATTTAAAGACAAGAATATGATATTTAATGTAGATTTGAAGCAGGTAGCTCTGGAAGTACTCCAAAAGGAGCTTGCTGTGAGAAAAGCAATGAGCCAAGATGTTTTGAGGGGCAACATCTCAGGAGACTGAAAGGGAGAAAGTCTGTGGTGCAGCTGACAGGGGAAAACCTTCCAGGCTTTTATGAAGTGCTAATCTCACAGTCAACCTTGTCTACAGAGGTTTGAGCTCAGGAGATTTGAAGTTTATTTTTGGCTTTGCAAGTTATTTTTAACCTTCTGCAAGTAATTCTGTTGCTCCCAGCCTCAGTTTCTTTGAGGCACTGGTGGCACAATCTCCCTTTATGGAGAATTTTTGGGACATATTTCATAGATGTGTGTAGTAAAACTCCAGCCTGAGGTGTTGCACCTCAGAAAAGGTTTCCAGTAGCTACAGTGGGGGTGAAAAGGTCCATCACCCAAGGAGGTTGGCCCTGAGCATCCCTCTTGAGGGGGTTGTGGTTTCCAGAGTTGTTCATCTGGCATCTTTCACCAGCAAGCAATAAAAAAAAATGGGGAAAATTATGAATCATCAGTCTCAGGTGCTTGTTAAGTGTTCTTATTAGAGGCTGTTTGCAATGTTCCATAGCTTTAGTCTGCTCAGAGTAATTCTGTTCATCCTCCTGGCTCCCCAGCAGATGAGCAAAATGACTGACAGCAGAAATATTCCAAAACAGGGGATATTAAGCAACCACACTGCTGACTGATGCCTGCTGTTCTCCCAGTGGAGTTATCACTTCTGTGATTTAAGTTGACTTCAGTGACATTCTTGCCCTTGAGGATTTCTCTCCTCCTTTGCAGAACCATGTGCACTTCACTTGAAGCTTTGTTCAGAGACAGGCAGGGAGGATTTTCTTGCTGGGGGGCTGCCTTTCCATCCATGTCACAGAAAATGGCACCAGCACCCCAGGCCTGAGCCAGTTCTCTGCTGACCACTTGATGAAAGCTGAGATCTGACATCCCTGGGGCTGCCCTGAGACTTCACAGCATTGGCTCACACCTAAATCTGCAGGTTTTTCCAAGGGAGTCAGCCTGATTTCCTGAATTGGGGCAGTGGTAGAGATCAGGGGGAAATCTTTGGCTCTGGAATGGGTTTTCCTCAAAGAGCTGGGTGGCTTGGGGTGGTGTTTGCTGATGGGAACACATGGAAGAGGCAGGGAAACAATTCCTGCTGCATTAGCCATGGCTCAAATGCATCTTCCTTCCTCAACATACTCATCAAAGCACATAAATAGATGAGTGAGTAAGTTCCTGTGGTACCACACTAGGAAGAGGCAATGTAACAGCTTCATTATCATATTTATGTCTTCTAATTGCACACCCCTGGGATCACTTGCAAGTCTGTGGTGGATTTCCCTGTAATAGGATGGAGTTGTATTTGATCTTAAGCCTTTCCAGCAGGAAGCTGAAAGAAAAGGTGAGATTCAGAAAAGATCATGAAAACGAGTGCCTAAGTTTAATACCAGAAGTATTTTCTCTTTCTCTAATACCAGTAGATAGTTCTCTCTCTAATGGAACTTTTTTTCTGTGGACATGTGGCCCATTTTTTGGTGCCAACATCCTATTTCTGACATGCTGTGGGAGCAGGAACTGAACACCAAGGATTTCACAGGCTGGTGCTGAGCAAACAGTGGTTATACATGGGGAAGCAGTTGGTGGCAAGGTTGAAGAGGAGGAAATATGCCTCCTCCATACATAAAATTGATTTAAATCCTATTAGTATCTCCTCTCAGAGGTCATCTCCACCCTTGAAATATTTTTGCCTTGTGTGATCAATGTTTGTTTTACTCACTGGTTATTCTGAGTGACACTTGTCAGATATAAATATGTAGAATTCCTTTTTTTTTTTTGGGGGGGGGGTGATGAGTTGTTGCAGCAAACAGCCAAGGAGAAGGAGCTGGTCTTTATCTCAACGTGATAAAGCACGAGCCAGAGTTCTGGAAAGGATTGTTTTAAACTTCTTCTAGCCCTGCTGCACTCCTCAGAGACTGACAGGTAAGTCTTGCTGACAAGATTGAAGGTGTATTAGGAAATCTGCTTTCTCCTGGGCATGAAATTATTCCAAAAGTGGCTAAAGAAATGGATTCCAGGAACCTGCTGCCACTCCATGTGCACTGCAGAGAACTGGAGATTGCAAAAAAATACCATTGGCATTAACACTGTGTCAAACCACCCCAAATCAACCACTTGCTTTATTCAGCAGTCAGAAAACCAAATTGCTGCAATTAATGGATGTCCTGTTTGGGGTTTTGCTCACTGTCTGCATATTATTGTTCTACCCAATTCACATTGAGTTCACACACAAAAAAAGGCACCTTAATTTCACAATTTCAGTTGCCTGCTCATCCTTTGGTTGGAATCAAAGGTGCAATCAAATATTTGTTGGGAACAAATCATACTTTGACAGAATCAAACGTGGATGAGTCTCAGGTCCTTGAGCACCAATGACCAAGAAGGTCATTCTAGGAAGGATGATCTTAAAGAAGTTTTTTTTAACAAATTGCTGGTGTAGAGGGCTATGTCCCTACAATATGCCAGTGTTGCTTTAGAACCTCTCCATCTAGATATACAGGATAACTGCTCTTGCCAAGGAGGTTTGTTTTGAGGACACTAAGTGATGACAGAAGAAAAAAATGGGAAAAGTTTCAGGATCTGTACTGCAGAGTCTTACTAAAGGCTTTTAAATTTAATATTAGCCTTATTCTCAGCTGCCAAAAGTCTGATAAGTGCCAGAAAGGTTTGGAAAGTTCCTGCTTTGGGGCCCATCACTCAAAGCTGGTAAATAGTCCTTGTGCTATGGATTTTGGTGCCCACTCCAGGTTGCTGCAGGCAGCCCAGGGCTGGGGTCTGCAAGGTCTCCTTGTTGGGCTGAAGGATTTTTTATGGTCTGCACCCCCAGTGCAGATCTCAGAGTGCTTCCAGGCTGGCTACCAAAGTTAAAACCACTTTGGTATAAAACCAAAGAGCTTTATCCTCCCCATAAATTTGGCCAAGGACTGGGAGTGTTTTAAGGCATATCAACCTAAAGAAGTTTTAGAGTATGCTGGAAAAGAGCAGTAGTGCTGCAATTTACAGCCAGGAACGTTCACCTGGACGATCAGGATCCTCGTGCATTGAGCTGAAAAATATGCTGCAAAGGATGGTATTGGTTTGTTTGTAATAAAACACGAGCCTGGCCCATTTTATTGGTTTTACAGCCATTTATTGTTTTGTTTTCAGGAATACAGTATGTGAGCCAACCAGATAAAATAGTTTATTACCCAGTAATCGTTCAGGAAAAGAAAGACCTCTCAGAAGAGGTGTGTCTTAAAAAGTATTTGGTGGGTTTCATGGAGACAAATGGAAGGGATGGTTGAAAACCAGCCTGATTTCTCTGTTTTTAGTGGGGCTGGATGAAGAGTTTTCAAGCCAAACTCCTCCAACACATCCCAAGCATCCAACCTTTGATCCCCAGCTGAACCTGCAAGGAGTGTTAGGTGCATGCTGGCTGCTGCCTGCAGCCCCCCAGCAGCTTGTTTGCTGTATCCAGTGTCTTGTTTTTTCTTTCTACTCAGCTGCCTGTAATTGAAAAGCTCTTCCCACCACAGCTTCATCCTAATACTGCAGGAGGAACCAATTGCAAGCCATTATTGCACTGCTTAATGATCCTGTGCAGGCTGTTTTGGAAGAGTGGTCCTTAGCTCTGTGTCTCACCCCAGGGATTTAAATGGGCTCGTACATCAAGGCCAAGCCTTGATAATTCCTTTATTTCTGGTGGCATTTTAAATCAACAGAAACCAGGAGTTTCTGAGCAGGGAAATTACTTCCTGCCATTAGGCAGCACCTATCACAGAGCAAGAACACTCTTGAAATTTATATTCTTAGCTCTGGCACTTGTCCACATCTAATAAATTGGGCTGGGACAAACAAATCACTGTTCCAAATGTTATATTTCTCTGCAAAGGATTTGCTTTCAACAAAAAAGCAAATTTTTTTTTTTTTTTTTTTTTTTTTTTTTTTTTTGTTAAATCAGCAAGCACAGATTTATCAGTAAGAAATTGTTTAGTGGTTTGATTTTTTTACATTCTGTGTTTTCACTTCCTTTACCAGCCCATATATTGGTATTTCAGGAGGCAGCATAATCCATACTGTAGGATGCTCTTCCCTATGTGCCCATATACTCTTGTTTTCTTTCTTCACCCTTTAATTTCTTTAACCTGTGAGTTAAGGGCTCGTGATGGTGTAGAGAGGGCAAAACACTTTACATCTTTTAAAGGAAAAGAAGAACTTTTCTTTTTAAGAAACAGTCTGCATTATGGGAATAATATTCTCATAAATTCTCATTTATGAGAAGTTGGTAGCATTTCCATAATCCTACTCTTGTTGCTTTGTTCAGTAGATGTTATTTTGCATTTTTGAGGACTTCTGTCTCTGCTTCTAAGATCATCCTTGTAAACTGACAGATTTCCTGACCTTTTTCCTCTTCAGGAGATTTTCCCTGAGCATGCTTGTTCTGCAGAATAATTGTTGGTAGTGCTCCTAAACCCCTGGTACTTTCAGCTGAACCTCTGGCAGTCTGAAGTTCTTTCTTTCCAGAATGTGAAATTCTCTTGACCCTGCTTGAGTGCCATCAGGAATTATAAGAGATGGATTTCTTTGTAAATCCTGCTGTCTAAATAGAAGTTTATCAGAAAGGCAGGAGAGGATGAAAGAGCTCTTTCCTTTTTCCTGCCTTTCCCACCATTTTTCCTTGTTCTGTGATCCACACTTTCTCTCTTGAACTTTTCTCCTCCTGGCCAGCCCAGAGATGGTCAGGATTGCTGTGTCCTGGTGGGTCTTTGTCACAAGGATGAAAAATAATGCACTGAACTCATTTAACTCTGCTTCCATCCCTGAGGCTACCCCTTGAATTCAAGTGCATCTTTGCTCTTTCTTTGTATTCAACTTGATTGAGAGGGTTTAAACCATCTACAGGATTCAAATTGCTTGGATGCCTGAAAAGATTTTCAAGAAATCAATGCACTCTTGGAGGGAAATAATTAATACATGAACTGACTGCCCTTTAAAGACAGTGGTAATGCTCCTTACCAAGACCAATGCACTAATATTATATGCAGTAATGTGCTTTTTAAAAGTTAAATTCTTCATTGTTGGTATTTGAGTAGGACACAGAACTAGGCATGCTGAGCTGTATTTATTAGCAGAAAACTGATTATTATTACTGACCAATCTGCTTTTTAATGGTTCAGAGAGCATGTTGGTTTTTATAGTAATGAATACTGGGCTCTTAATCAGGTGATCTGACAAGTGTGCAATTTGCCTGGAAAATTATGCTGGACTCCAAGTGGTTTTGTGGAGAAAAAGAACCTATAAAATGTTGGCATTTAAGGGGGGAAGGAGGCAGGAAAAGCTGAAGGAATGACATTGGGATTCTTTGTGCATCTCGTCCATATGCAGATCTTTGGCTAAAATTTCTCAGTTAAATCAGGATTATACTGTGCCCAGCTCAGGGTAAAGTCCAGGACTGGTCTTGTGGTTTTCCACTGGGAATCAAAGCAGCAGGAGCAGAAAACCCTTCCCAAGGAGGATGGGAATGCTGTGGAAGGCCACAGTAAAACCAGGTGGCTGCAGTCCCCATGTGCTCTGCAGGCACCTTAAAATAAAGGAAAAAAAGGAAATAAGGAAATCTTTATTTTCACTTTGAGGGCATTTTTGTCTCATTCTTTACCTAATCACATGTCACTGAGGCATCACAGTCTTTCTACCAACCTGATGTATTTCCTGATTCTTGTATCCTCTTGCTTCACACCCCTGAAAGATGCCTTCTGACAGAGCAAGAACTTGGGCTGAAGGAATGATGTTGGGTTTTCTGAGCTGCTGTTCACACTCCCCTACAGTCCAGGCAGTTTCTCACACAGAAAAAGTCTACAGAATGAAAATGCTGATTTAAATGTGGCAACAGAGATCAAATGAGGCTCCTGAGAGACTTCTCCTGGTGACTTGAATGTCCTTTGATCAGTCAATAAAGAATCACTGTCACCAGTGACCTTTATCAGTGTACAACCTGGAAAATGAATATACTACAAAAAAGCACCCTGAGCCTTCTTTTTTATTATTTTCTTTTATTCAATAATCACTCTTCCTATTCTTCTCTCTATGACTGACTAGATGCTACTACTGTATTTCACTCTCTTGATCCAGTTGTCTGCTGGCATCCAGTTCTGGGGTTCAACTTAAGTGTACTTTGGGAAAAAGTCATCAAATGTGACAGAAAATGAAAAAAAGGCATGAAGGAATCCTGCTTTCTTGTTCTTAAAGGACTAAATGGAGCAAGGAGGCAATTTCAACTGTAGTCTCATAAACCCCTTACTTTTTTCCCTCTTAGGCTTCGTATTATTTTTATATTGTGCACTGACCTTGTACAAAAAGGGGTGTGGGGAGTTCATAGAGAATAAGCAGCAGAACTGAATCAATATTGGTGACCCAGCTCCAGAAGTAAAAGTGCATTGGAGAGAAGCAATATTGCATTATTTTTGTATTGTCTGAAACACCTGAGCCTTGAGTATCATTTGGAATTACAAAAATGTCCTTTTATCTGAACTGAAAGGGTTCCCTGTCTATTTGCTCTTTGTCATCAAGAGCTGTTGTCCATGATTGCATGGTATTTTGTGTTGTCTTCTGTAAAACTCTAAAATGAGTGTTTAGATTGAATGCCTCAAGTGAGCACTGGGTAATTCAAAGCCCATTGTAGTTCCTTCCCAGACCTGGGTGCCAGATGTGTCACTCAATAACCTCTTCTTTCTATATTCCAATCACAAGGGGCTTTAGTGCTTTTGTTCCTCAATGATGAAAATGACTCTTTTTTTCTTAACCTGTCTGGAAAACCTCTTGGGGGTGTGAAATTTGATGTAGGGAAGCTGTAAAGTTGAGGTTCCATGCAAGTTGCTCCGTGGTGCTGCCTGAGGGTGACCTTCCCAGCAAGTAAAAAGCTCAGAAACCTTCCTGGTAACCTCCAACCTCCCAGACAAAATTCCCATTGCCATTAGAGTTGTTCATTATTTTCATTAGGGTAAAAACTTGGGTATTTATCAAGAGCTGCTCTGTGTTCTACCAGGTACTATGTAAATCCAGACTCAGTTGAGCTCCCAGTCTGAGAAGACAAAGCAGCCTTGGGCTGGGGTTGGAAGTTCAGTTCTGGTTTTCATTAATCTCATATCCATCTATGAATATTTTTTTCTGAAAGTGATGGAACCCGGTCTTCAAATATTATGATTCCCTGTACAATTTATTATCTTCTTAGTCTTCAAAACTATTTTTTTTGTGCCAAAAATGAATCAGTGATACATGCATAGTGTAGAACAACTCAGCTTCACCTCTAAGCTTCCAAAGCTGGAAACCAAAGCCCATCACTCCCCAGATTGCTGCTGCTCCTACAGTGAGAAACTACAGTGAGAAACTACAGCTTCCTAGTGCAGTTTGAAATCACCATGAAGCACCACCATAGCTGATTGGTCCTTTCATGAAACATTCCCAGGATTTACAGTTGCAGGGGATGTTTGCTTTTATTGCAATATTTACTAGGTGGTACCTGACTCGTCCAGGATTTCATCAGGGACTTAGGTTGGGTTATGGAGGGATCTCAGACAATCTGAGGCTGGTGGAGTCCTCTCCCAGTGAAGTTGTTTCTGTGTCTTTCTCACCTTAATAGCTGCAGACTGACAGTAATTCTGGAAATTTAATTCATTACAAGCAGCAAGAATGGGAAAACCAAGCATCTGTCCAAATGCTTTGCTCAGGCAACACATTTAAATATCTGAAAGTATCCTCAGCACTATAAAACATCTTAAAACTTCTTGTTACCTGCAGTAAGAACACTTTTAGCCGTGGGGGAGGGAGGAAAAGATGAAAAATTAATCATCATCTGGGGCAGGCTAAATGAGCTCATGCTTTGCATTATTTATTCTGAGATCAGTTGTCATTCTTTCCAGTGTCAGAGTTTGAGATGTTTCTTGTTGTGACACATCCCCCATGGAAAAGCTTTCCTGGAGTGACAAATTGGGAACCAACAGAGAGTCTCAGTGGCAAAGGTGGCTGCTTTGTCTGTAACATTGTCCTCATCACTTGAAATTTTGTAGTAAACCATAAACAATCAATAGGAACCACAGGCATTGGAGATGTAATAATTCTATTTATGTAGAGCTGGGGATGAATAGATTTTTAACAAGATCTTGGCATTGATTTCACTGCAGAAGACATGGATGAGTGAGAACGTTGTGTGTACCTGCTCTTGGAGGTGCTGATCAGCTGTCTGTACTTTGTTTTACTTGTAGTTTGGCCACTTTTCTCCCAGATAAATGCTACAAAGCACATATTCACTGGGCTTTGTAAACCTAACAACTTCCCCTTGAAAAAGAGCCCATTATGGCAATTAAGAGTTCTGGTAGCCATGGAAATAATCACTTTTCTTGACCTAACAAAGCTGACGTTCTGCTCCCTTGCACAAATTGCAAAACTCAGCTTTTTTGGATCATTTACATGTTTCTGATTGAAATGATGCAATATGGTTATTGCACTTTTGGAAATACAGGGCATAAATCAGTGAGAGGAGTTGTTCTGTGCAGCACAGTCCTTGGATGTGCCCATCCCTCATCTGCTGACTGAAATCAATGCTGGTTTGCTCACCTAAGGACAGGATTTATCCCATGCACCAGCTGGAAAAAACTGAGCTGATGAAGAAACCAGGGGATTGCAGAGACAAAAAGGTTGCTGTAAAAATCAGATGAGAAAAAGTTCCTGATTTAAAGCTGCCCCAGGTTATCCTAAATAATTCAGCCCTCAATTGTGTGCAGTTTCTCAGTAATACAAAGCTATCTGCCCAGTTTTTGTGAAAATCAGGCTACAGACCCTTATCATGTACACATTTGTCTTTATAAATAGACAGATAAATATATATATATACATATATATGCCTAAACTCTCAGGTCATGCTGATTATTTGCTTTATCAAGGTTTAGTTTTTCTCCAGGAGTGCTTATCTCCTTGGGTTCTTTTTGCTGTGTGATCTCTGATAACCCAAGTAGTAAAATAAGGATTTTCAAGTGTGGCTTGACTGGATTTATTCCCATATTCTGCATGTAGAGTTTGGGTGCATGAGGCACTGCCAGTGTGAGATTTCACTGAAACAATAAAACTGAACCTGTGCTTTGCCAGAGCTTTAATTCCCCCTCACTCTCTCCTCCCAGGCTTGTCACTAATGACTACTTCTTAATTATTATTTAAGTTGAAGAGCTGATTGTTATTGCTTAATGATATGAATGCTTGTAGCTGTGCTTGGTCAGAGAAGTCACTTTGCATCCCAGGTTTCTAAGTGGATATGTTTGCAAATGTTTTGCCTGGCACATTTGCTTAGGAAGGGTTGAAATCCAGGTTTCATGAATGTGCTTTCTGAGTCCTTTAAATCCCTTTTCTACAAACATGTCAATTACTCTGGGAAAGGCTGGGAACTTTTTCTCAGATATGGGCAAAAATAATTTACATTTTGGATTAATGGAAGCTTATTTCTTTGCTTGGTTGCTTCTTCACTTTTATTTGACATAGAAAATTGTATATAAGATTATGTAATAGGAGCTGTAATGGGAAATCTTTGTCACACAGCAGGGATGGAAGAGCAAGCTGAGTCCACGTGGCTTGGCTCATCCCACCTCATGTTGGGATTTAACTGAGGCACAAAACTCAACCTCAGGTTTGGCATTTGCCAGAACTGCCCTGTGACACGTGTCTCCCTCCTGGGGCAGAAAAGGACATGTCATTGCCTGAAGAAAATAATCTTCTTCCCAAATCTTTTGGTCATGACCCAAAACTCTCAGTTTTCTTTCCCACAAACCAGCACACTCAGAACAAAAACCCACAAACAGCCAGAGCCAGCAGCTTTGCAGGAGGTAAATTTTGTGAGTAGGTAAATCTGGCTCCTGCAGAGAGGCTCAAACAGTTCTGTCTGAGCTTTTGTACAGAAAAGTTCTAATGTTCATAGATTTGCTTCTGGATTTCCCCCCCCAACCTCAGCTTCTCTTGAGCCTGGGCAAGGAAGATGAACTTCCCCCAGTCTCCAGAGCCTCTGGAACTGCCAATGGACTTGTTAAATTGGGAGAAGAATTTTTAGGCATTTGTTATGAAATGGAAGTGAGTCTTTTCAGCTGAGCTGTCAGACTGAAATTACTTTTAGTCACAACCAATCTAAATTTCAACTGGAGGCTCCAAGGTGAAGGTTGGGAACTTTGTTCCCTACTGAAGGCCCACGAAGCCATCCAAGTTTTTTCATTTTTAGCTACCCATTGCTACACTCCTGTTCTGCAGAAAGTGTTGTTTACATTTCAAAACCCCATGACATTAAACACAATAAATCTATTTCAGGAATCAAGCTCCATCAGAGTTGAGATTTAATTTCTTTGGGCCAAATTCTGCTCTCCCCATCTTCTTCTCTTCAACGCAATAAATGCCTTAAATAAACTCTGGGGGACATTTCTGAGCCCAAAGCAGTAAAACCCATGAGAGTGATTAAAAAAGTTACATATTTGTCACATTTCTTTAGGCTTAGAAGTGCTTCTGTTCTTCTCAGACCAGCTCTTGGGATTCACCAGACAAATGGATTTTATTGCGCTCGCTGGAACACGCTCACCCCGAAACCCCAAGAGTGTGGAGCCCACAAACTGGGGCTTTGAGGCCTTCAAAGTCTTCTTGTGGAAGGAGCTTGAGTAAAATCCTGAGTCCTTAAACCCTGGGTAGTTCCACACAGCAGAACCCCCACTGCACTTTGTGTGTGGTTATTTCTCTTGAGTGCCTTTTGCTTACACTTCATTTTTAATCCGGCGGGAGTTGAACACAACCCAAACCAAAACCTTTACCTAATGCTGAGTTTAATGACCCTTTTAATTCCAGTAGTGCTGGCTGTCCTCTCTCTCTCTCAGCTATTCCCTCGGAGCTTTGGAGCCTTCAGTGTGTTCTAAAAATGACTTCTTGGGACCGTCTACAAATGAACTGAAAGGCGTAGGGAAGCGGTGTGGTCACCCAGCATGAAATCAAAATCTAATCACTGCAGATTATGTTAGATTAGCTAAGTGAGTAAACAATTAGCCCAGTTAATTTTACCTACCCCCTCCTTCAGCACCGACCAGTTATGGAATTTGTTTTCCCAGACATCTTTAGTTCCAGCTCGTGTTGGTGACAATCTGTTGGGTGAGATTTTCAAGCTCGCAGCTCGCATCCTCTTGTTGTTTTCCTTCTGCTGGGAGGCCTGAACAAAAATGAAGGAATTGTTGGTAAAAAGAGAGGGCTGGCTGCCTGGGAATGAGTTGTGGAGTTTGATGTGAACCCAAGGAAATACCCTGAGGCTTGAGTGGGATTCAGTGGGATTATGCAGGATTATGGTGTTCCTCACTCCTGGTAGGGCTAAGGAGCTGCATCCCCTGGCACCACCACCCCACTGTCTTGGAGGCTTGGGCAGGTTGAGGAGGGCAAAACTTCTCCAACTTAATATAAAAGTGGTTTTGGTAGATATGAAATATAAATAATAGTTGGTTTTAGGTTTAATTTAGTTGATTTTTTGTTTTTTTTTTTTTACTGGATGGATGCGTGCAAGTGTTTCATATCCCCCACTGTTCAGGTCCACGTTTGGCTCAATAAGGTCACAGAGAAAATGAAATTATCATCTGGGACTGAGGCACAAAAAAACCTGCTCCATGGCTCTGCCCTTTGCTTCAGGTCTCATAAAACTCTCTGCCCAATTTGTGGGGGCTGATGGTCTTTGAAATGTTTGTGGTGTAGGCACAAGTTTCTCTACAATATTGCTTTTCACTTCTGATTTACCCAGCCTTGCTTTTACTTCTCTTTGGATTAAGACAAGCACACCAACAAAAGGAATTAATTTAGCAATATTAAACCAGTTTCAGGGCATCTCTTTGCTACTATCACTGTTACCAAGCTACAGAAAAACAGTTGAGCCTGACTTGAAAGCTTGCACAGTAATGTAGGAATTAAAGTGAGTTTATTTGCGTAATTAATTCCCTAAAACCAAACATAATCCATTTTTAGCTGCTGTTTCTATAGAATTCTTGGTGAAATGGGAGTCATCTAAACTGGTGCCTCCATCTCCTGTCCCTAGCACAAGCTCCTTCAGCTCCTTTCATCTGAGCCTTGCCAACACGATGCTCTCACCTGTATTTCAGTTTTTTTCATTATTTGCAGAAGTTCAGCTGACCTCCTGATTTTTTCATGTTGTTATATGAAAACTGAAGGGTTTTGTGCAGGATTCCATCCCATGTTCACCAGTATTGTAGCCACTAAAAGTGTTAATTCACATCCTGTATTAGTATTTCATCAGTCAGTGACATACCAGGGTACCTTTCACACTTTTTCAGGGAGCTGGGAGGTAAATCACAAAACTTTTAAGACATTTGTCATGGAAGCTGGAGTTGTTTGATTCAACCAGTCCTACCTGCATTTTGTCTTCATGTAAACTCCTAAAAATGCATTTTTCCTCTAAAATTAAACTAATTAAAATGTGACTACTCAGGACCAGGCATCATCAGCTTTTTTTTTTAATTTTTTTTTAAATTTCCTCAGAGTTTCCAGCAGCAGAATTTGCTTGGATTTGGTTTTGTTGGCTTTTTCTGGTGTTGTGGGGAGTGGAGGGGGAAGATGGGTATTTTTGCACCATGGGTAGGTGGTACTTTCAACTTCCCAATATTCACATCCCTGATCAGGGATTCACTTCCCCTGCCTTATGTATTTCTGATGGTTTTTAATACCTTTGCTGTTAAATGAGATTTGATGAGTAGGGGCAGGCACAGGTATTTGGGCATTCTCTGATTTAGTGCCATAAATCTGTCTCATAACCTCCATGGTCTGGGGTTTTCTCTTCTCTCAGCAGGGAGGATTCTGCTGGGATGAAGTAAAAACTTTGTCTTCCCAGCAAAAAAATGCAGAAGGTCAAATACAATTTTATTAACAGGTTTTGGGGGGATTTTTTCCATTTAACAAATTAATTCTATTTCTTTTCATCTTCAAACGCTTTGCTGAATCATTGTTTGTGGTTTTTTTTTTTTTTCTTTTTTTTTTTTTTTTTTTTTTGGCAGGGAAACTTATTAGCAATTCTGAGAAATAAATTGCAAATGCTTTCTAACCTGAGGCCAAAACCTGCTGGCGTTTCGGTGTTTCCAGATGGCAAATGGATGAGGAAATGGAAAAAAAAAGCAAATTAGCACCAACATCTATGGAATAATTTTCAGTTTTTATCAAAAAAAAAAAAAAAAAAAAAAAAAAAAAAAAAGAAAAAAAGAGAAATGTGTACCCAAATTCTTAACCCACCAGATACTGGTTACAATTTGTAAAGATAATTTCTTCATGCTGAAATTCAGAGCTTTCTCTGGTTTCTCTAAAGCTGCTGGGATGCTCCTTTTCCCCTCTCCATCCCAGTGCATGCCTGGTGGCTTTGGTCCCCATTCTGCTGTCTTTACTCATGCTGGGATCTTCCTCAGCAAAGAGTCTGAAAGATGAGTCTAATCCCAGGGAATTGTGCTGTTCCTCTTAGATTTAACTTCAGCTGATCCCTACAGAATAAATTTTTCAGCAGGGTGCTGTAATCTGCCTGTGAGATCTTGACCAGAGATCTCTGGGTGCATCAGGAGAATGGGAACTCCTCCAACTTGCCATTTAAAAGCAAAATCGTAGAATCCTAAACTGGTTTGGACTGGGAGGGACCTTAAAGATCATCCATGCCATGGGCAGGGACATTTCCCACCAGCCCAGGTTGCTCCAAGCCCCATCCAACCTGGCCTGGACACAGCATCTCTGGGCAGCCTGGGTCTCACCTTGAATTTTTTCCTAATGTCTAAACCTCCCCTGTTCCAGTTTGCTTAAATATCATTGAAATAATAATATTCAATAATTGTATTGAATAGATAAATTTGATTGAAATACTATAGTAAAAAAGCAGAAAGCACCAAATCCTGCCAAACGCTGGTGACTTTTGCTTCCAAGAAAGGAAAATGCCTCATTTGGACACTTGGCATCATGTTCCAGCTCCATGGGGACATTCTGGGGGTGACATCTCCATCTCCTGGCCCCATGCTCAGCCACAGCTGCAGTGTGGGTACAGGGGTAGAGAAACAGGAGTGGGATCCTTAAAACTGAAGGGAAAAAATGGGATTTGTTGTTGTTGCCAAGTGTACAGCTGGATCCTGGCCAAGCAGCTCCTTGGGGCAATATGGATTTCCATTTATCCAACTGGTTGACACCATCTGGGGGTTGTTGAAGCAAATTGTTGTGTCAGTGACACTGGGAGAGTTTATTCTTTGACGTGGGTTGCTGGGGACATAAATAATCCAAGGGACAACGTAGCAAAATACTACATGTCACAATGCAAGGATAATTCTGAGGGGAAAAAAAGAAGCCTAAATATGAAAGCAATCTTTGATCAATACAAGTTTTACCTGATTTGTGAATAAAACTGATTCATAGAAAAGGATTTGGCTTTATCAAGGAATAATCATAGGCTGACTTCAGTTACCTGGAAGTCTGAACTGATTGGAGCTCTAAATACCATTGCTTTTTAAAGTTTGA
Organism: Heliangelus exortis; assembly: GCF_036169615.1. Taxonomy (NCBI): domain Eukaryota; kingdom Metazoa; phylum Chordata; class Aves; order Apodiformes; family Trochilidae; genus Heliangelus; species Heliangelus exortis. The sequence goes on along the minus strand of NC_092436.1, from coordinate 1,962,980 downwards.
ATTAAAAAATAAAAGGAGCTTTGACATTCTGAACTCATAAGGAAATTTTACTGTGGGTCACTGAAGAAATTTTGTGTTTCAAGGATTATTTTAAATAGAAAGAAATTATCAAGATTTTTGCAATGTGTTTTTAACTGTAAAGTTTTACATAATTTTATAGCTTTGAAAATGTGAAGAAGACTCTGTTGGAAAAAAAGGGAGAAACTTGGTTCCTTGGGAGTTTTCCAAAAGTTATTTAAGCACTCGCTTTTTTTACTATTTTACTCTGAACCAGGAATCCAGATGATGAGACCAGTTGATATTTAACAAATATTGAAGCCATAAAACTATAACTCAAAGCATTCAAATGAAGAGACTGGTTACTGGGCTCAAGGGGAGTGGGAATTGGGGTGAATTTCTTGCTATTTTGGCAAGAACAGGTTTTGAGACTTTGACATTTTCAGTGATATTCAATTTATTTGTAATTTGTTCCATGTTTTGGCACTTCAAGAGCTTAATCCTTGACCTCAGTCCCTTGTTCATTTGTACATATTTTGATGGAAACCCTTTTGATTAATGGAGTTAGTGAGGCAGGATACAAACACCCCCCAAATTACCTGGTTTTGTGTCTATGTGTGGATTAATGGACAACTCAATAGCCACCATCTGAGAATTATGGCTGCTTGCTTTCTCCTTATCCTTTTTAATGATGTTTTCTGGCTAATATTATGGAACAAAAGCTCAGATTAACTTCAGACCTACAGCAGATGCTTTCTGCATCCTGAAAGTCAGAGGACTTCTGCCAGCTCCTTGCCATGACCCAGCCAAACTCTGGGAAGTAATTGTGAAAGTTTGTGCACTCTGATTTACTCCAAACAACGGGTTGGGCAATGACAGTGAAGAACAAAAGCCCATCAATAATCAAGGGGTTGTGGTTAGGAAAAAAAAAAAAAAAAAATAAAAATTAATGGCTCTCAATATAAAATGGGATCTCCGGGTCTTCAGTCATCCACTTCAGCTGTAGTTCCAAGCTATCCGAGGTAATAAAAGACCTTGCTAAAATAAAAGACCTATCCAAGCTAATAAAAAACCTGACAGAGTTACTGTCTGCCATTTCCCAGGGAGCTGTAACCACTGCCTTGTGGCCAGTTCATTGAGAACCAAGTACAGAGCCCAAGCACTGAGGAAGCTGGGGAGGAAAAAATGAATCAGGGCTGGATCAGATACAGCCACAAAAGTGCTGTGCTAGAGGTTCAAACCATTCCAGGAGCTGAATGCCTTTGCTGCAGAGAAAAGGATGTGACAATGAGTTTCATTTAAAGACTGAATTCATTTGCCATGGGAACAATGAGGTTTTGCTTTTTTAATCAAAATGCAGACAAGTAATTTCTTAGGCAAGCAAAGCTTTGAATTATGCGAGGGAAGAGCCAACGTGAGTAAACAGGCTTTTCTGTAATACAGCTATAAAATATTATAATATACATATACATGAAATAAAGAAGTGATTGAGCTTGTCATTTAATTGTGTTATCAGATTTGTGGCTTGTGAAAATGTCAGGGAAAATAACACAGGATGTAGGATGAGTCCATTTATTAATTGTGGATAATTTTGAAGCCAACTCCAGTCGGTGCTGCTACATTTCTTATTTATAAGTATTCAGCAAATTGCTTGGATATAGAATTTTCAGCCAGCAGGTTAGTTTGTTATATTCTTCCCATTTTGATAACCTCTGGTTATCCACCAGGATCAGGAACTGGTGTCTGAGGTCACACAGCATCTGCTTTTCCAGTGGGAGAGCAACCTTTAGAACCTGGCAAGCTTGAGCTTTTTGGTGAACAAGGGTTTCTGACACTCTTTAAAGATCTTTAAACTTCAATTAACAATGCATATTAAATTAATATGCATTAATTTATGCATATATCTGTCATTCTGGCTCACGTTCCCTTTCTCCAAACCACCTTTATTGTAGTTTCCTTGCTTCTTAAAATTGTTTCACATTAAATCTGTACTCCAGTTAAACTTTTCATAATCTTGACCCTTCTTTAAGTGAAGGAGCCAAATGGGGCAGCTCATCCAAAGCTCCTTCTCCCTTCCCAGGAGAGCAGCTCTCCCCAGAGTGCTAACCCAGCTCTCCAGAAATCTCCTGTGTGTCCAGAATAGAGCAAATGATCTCTTCTCCCAGGTGAAAAAAAAAAATAAAAATTGGGGGCACGGAGAGTGGGGCAGGAGGAAAATGGGATGTTTTAGCTACTTCCCATGGGAATGCTGCTGTAAAAATAGGTTTTGTCCTGGTTGTGGAAGTCTTATTTCATCATGCCTTGACTCCAGCATCCCTAGAAGGGTAAAAACCTCTAAGCTTGGCCATAATTCCTTTGTATGCTGCAGCTCTTTTTAGCTTTAAATCTCAACTTATTTGCAGACTTGTTTGTATTTTACTCAGGAAGCCTGGAACAAACTAGTTCCTGAGTTTTCAGATTCAGTTTGGGATTTGAGGCAGGGAGAGGCTATTTAAGTGCTGTATTAGGTGGTATCCACATGGCCCTGGGGAGAAAGGATTGCAGAATCTTCATTAAGAGAGGCAGAAAGAAAAATGAAAAGAATTCAGCTCTTCATGTTATTTGTAGGGAGGAATACATCCTCTTGAATATTAGCTGTGGGTCTTGTCCCTGGAGATCTGAACAAGCTGACAATGAAGAGTTTTTAACAGGTTCCCAGACATCAGGGAATTACACAATACACAAGGAGAGTGAGATGAGATTAGGGACTGGAGATGTCCCCATTCTTCCTCTTTAAAATGCATCAATATTTTTTTAAAAAAATAAATGTATATATATATATATATCTATATACAATTTTAAAAGGAAAAACCAGAACAGCAGCAGATTTTGTAACCCTGTCAAAGAAAAAAGAGAAACCTGGATATACCCAGCGTGCAGTTGACACTTTTTCCTTTTTTTTCCACCTGAATCTGAGCTAATAAGAATAATTACTGTGCTGCCTGCCCACTGACCCAGCAGCTGTGGTGTTGTGCTAATCCACTTGTGCTGGGATTGACTGCTGGGCTCTCTGGGGTTGCCTTGCAGAGTCAGAACTGAATTACCCATCAGAAGCCATGAAACTCCCAGCTCTGCCACCCATCCTTGCAAGTGATCCCTGCTTCCAGGTGACTTCCAGACTTCATCTCTTGAGTGTGTTGGGATGTATCTTCAGGAGAAACCCTCTGTGCTCACTTTTGGATCATTGCTACTGGTTTGGGTCAGACAAAACATCTTCAAAATCAGCATTGCCTTTGCTGCTTGCTGTGGGAACAAATTGAGGGCTGGTGGCTCCGTGGCTCTGATTTTATTGTGCTCACCCAAAAACTCAAATTAAACTGAGACAGCCCATGCACCTTGATGTGCACTGAGTTTAGCTCCTTGGTTATCAGCTGCCAGATGGAAACAGTTCACTGGCTGCCAGATTGGAGTTGGGAGGGAAAGAAGAGCTGAGTCACCTTATGGGCAACCACCTTGTGACTTTGAGACCTTCTGGTGTCACTGAAATCCCCAGAAAAAGGATGAATATACCCAGAGTGTGCCATTTGGTTGTGGAAAAGATGAGATTCAAGAACTCAGCACTAATAATATTTAAAGCCAAGCCAAGCAACCTCAGAATAAGGAGAGCCACATGGACAAGAGAGAAAACTCTTGGAGATGCTGCCTGGCACGTTGGGATCTGCTGAAGCAGCAGCAGCCACGTGGAGTGGCATCACCCAGAGAGTGCTCAGACCTCAGCAGGAGATTTCATGAGGGAGAAAATGAAATAATAAATTTTTTACATGTGATAATCTTCCTTAATGTCACAGCAGCATTATAATAATGTTCATTATAATATCCTACGTGTAATTTCAACAGAACTTCTGCTTCTAGACAGAAAATAAGACTTTCTGCCTTAGTTTTCACCAGCAGTTTGGAGCCTGAGATTTTGCTTTGCTCCTTTAGTTGGAATGAAGCAGGGTAGTTGTTATTTTCAGGAGCATCAAAATATCCAAATACTAATTTATTGTCTGAGAGGGATCATGGGATCAGCCGTTTGCATCCTGTTAGCAAAGCTCCTTTTTCTAGAGTCTGATGTCAAAAGTGATTTATCAAAATCACAGAATTGTAGACTGTGGACAGGACCCCTGGAGGTCACTGAGCCCAACCTTCTGCTCAAGGCAAGGTCTGCTAGAGCAAGATCCTTGGAGCTTCATCCAGTCAATTTTTAACTATCTCAAAGGAAAGATTCCTCAGCCTCCCTGGACCCCTCTTCCAGGCTTTCCTGCCCTCAGGGTGACTTTTTTTCCTGATTCTATCCCACCAGAACAGCCCCTCTGGTACCCTTGGCTGTTCACATTCCCTGTGTGCCCATGAGGAGCATCAGGGTCCAGCTCATTGCCCTCCCTCTCTGTAGCTGCAAGGGCAGTGAGGTCCTCTCTGGAGCCTTTGTTGAACAAACTTATTTAGAGAAGCTTTTCTTCTTTCATTTTTGGAGCTGGAGCACAGCAAGTGTCATTAGCACAGCGTAACTAGAGAGAAATTCAGATTTTTTTTTTTTTGTTCATTGTATTATTTTCCCCATCTGTGTTTGTAAACAGCCCTGATAGGGAGCCTTAATAGTGCCACTGCCTTTCATGCCAAATGTCTGTTGGCTTCTGTGCAAGCTGAACACTCACAATTAAGATGGCCTGTCAAGTTTTGGCTTGATCTGTGACCTGTGCTTTGGTTCCTTCCTCTCCAGAGTAACCCCCAGCAGTGGGACTCTGCCTCTCCTAAAGGCAGAAGAAGATGAAACTGAACTTCATCTTGAGAACCTCAGGAAGAGGCAGGAGAAAGCTGCTTGCCACTGAAAAGATGCTGAAAAAAGGAGTCTTCATTTCCTTGAAGCATCCCCTGCCCTGGGAGATGCACCCAGGGGACCCTGCAGCATTCCCAGCTGTGCTCCTGCAGGTCTCCCAGTATCACCATGGGTGCTGCTGGCACCCACCCAGCCTCAGGGTGCCACTGAGGGGCTGGGGTGAGCCCCTGGTTCTGCTCCACAGCACTGGGACTCTCAGTGCTTCCTTTAACCCAGCTTAACCACCTCCCCATCAGTCCTGGGGGGATTTTCATTGCAGCACAGATGTACCCAGCACAACACCACATAAAACTTGGCAAAGCCACCATCTGCTCCCATTAAATGCAATAGAAAATATTGTTATTGGTTCCTGTGGGTCTGGCAGCTCATTCATTGATTTTACATCTTTTTTTTTTTTTTTTTTTTTTTTCAGTCACTCATCTGACTGACTGACCTCTCTGAACCAGCCATAGCTCTGACCCAAAGGTTGGGTTCCTACCAGCATTTACGTGGTTGGTTGTGTGACTTTTGCAGATTTTAGGCTTTCTTCCAGGTCACTATCTATTATTTTCAGTGTGGAAAAAGCTCAGTAAGAGCCTAATAGGTCGAGAGAGATGATGCCTTATCAAAATGTTATTGCTATTGACTTTGTGGAAGATTTGATTACAATGAATTGGCAGGGAAATGATTTAATACTAAATGTTGATGACTCTCATATCCCAGGGTAATTCTGGACAATAAGAGACAAGAGAAAAAAAAAGTGTTTTCTTTTCTGTTGCTAAAGGGATAACAGTACAGTGACTACTAAGAGTGATTCACTTCTCATAGCAACCAAAAGACACCAAAATTGTTTGTGTTGGAAAAGTGACAGAAGAAATTTGGCCAAACAAAAAAAATATATAAGGAAAAATAGTTCTATAAGCAGCTGAAATCAATCTAAAATTAGTTTTGTACTCCTTAAAACCTTTTATCAACAACTGTTACAAGTGAATGGCCATAAATAAGGCAAAACAACAAAAAACCCAATGTCTACACAAGGTCCCAAGGCAGATTTGTTGAAGGCATTCAACACCTTCCCTTCTCATTGCTGTGTGCTTGAGTCTTAAGCATGAGAAATTTCAACTGCTGGCTCAAACTCCAGTCCCCAAAATTTCTCTGTCAACCTCAGTAATTTCCCCACTCTCTCCATCCAGCCCATCCCATCTCCCAGCACATCATCCCAGCCAGGTTTTTTTTTCTTCAGGTGGGCTCAAGGTGTGACCCACTTTAGGTGATGCTGCCCTGGCAGGGGGGTTGGACTTGATGATCTTTTAAGGTCCCTTCCAGCCCCTAATGTGGTTCTGTGCTGCTCTGTGAGGTTGTGTTGTGCTGCAGCCAAAGAGCTGCCTGCAAGAAAGTCAAGATTTTTGTGTGATTCCAGCCTGAGGATCTTTATCTTTAAAATACAGCATTCTGAAGCCTAAGGGCCTCAGGTTTTATTGGCTGTTCTTGAGGGGTGCTTAGCTGGCAAGTGCAGCATCTGCCACCAGCTCCTGGCTGCTTGAGCAGCCTGAGTGCAAAGGTAAAATAATATTTTATGGGGCTGCTGGGTGGTGGGGATGGTGGGGTTTGGAGTTGGATGGTGGGGTTTGATGTTCCCAGGCTGCTGGGTGGTGGGGATGATGGGGTTTGGTGTTAGGTGGTGGGGATGATGGGGTTTGGTGTTGGGTGGTGGGGATGGTGGGGTTTGGAGTTCCCAGGCTGCTGGGTGGTGGGGATGGTGGGGTTTGGTGTTGGGTGGTGGGGATGATGGGGTTTGGTGTTCCCAGGCTGCTGGGTGGTGGGGATGGTGGGGTTTGGTGTTTCCAGGCTGCTGGGTGGTGGGGATTGGTGGGGTTTGGTGTTCCCAGGCTGCTGGGTGGTGGGGATGGTGGGGTTTGGTGTTCCCAGGCTGCTGGGTGGTGGGGATGATGGGGTTTGGTGTTCCCAGGCTGCTGGGTGGTGGGGATGATGGGGTTTGGTGTTCCCAGGCTGCTGGGTGGTGGGGATGGTGGGGTTTGGTGTTGGGTGGTGGGGATGATGGGGTTTGGTGTTCCCAGGCTGCTGGGTGGTGGGGATGGTCGGGTTTGGTGTTCCCAGGCTGCTGGGTGGTGGGGATGATGGGGTTTGGTGTTCCCAGGCTGCTGGGTGATGGGGATGGTGGGGTTTGGTGTTGGGTGGTGGGGATGGTGGGGTTTGGAGTTCCCAGGCTGCTGGGTGGTGGGGATGATGGGGTTTGGTGTTGGGTGGTGGGGATGATGGGGTTTGGTGTTCCCAGGCTGCAGGATGTGACCCTTTTCCCAGCCAAGGGGAAGGTGGGAGCTCAGTGCCTGCCCCTGTCAGGTAAATAGTCCTTTTTTGAGGTAATCCATCCTTTTTACCCCCTTCTATCTCACTGCAGTCAAGGGGGAAGGAGGGCTTAGTTCTGCAGTTCAGGGACAATTCTTCACGTGTGTCCAGCAGGGATAAAGCCCACCCTGGAGCCTACTCGTGTGGAGGGGACTGTGCATAGCCAGTGACATTAATTTACCCTGAGGGGACAATTCCAGGGTAAGTGGTCTCTACTGTGTATAAAACACTCAGTGCCAGTGACATTTGCCTCTGCTCTTCGTGATAAAATGTATTTATTTGTCAAGTAGATCTTAATCCATCTGGGAAAAAAGGTTTTTAGTTTTTCACTGTAGCATTTAGAATGATTGAAAGGGGAAGCTAGGGAGGACATCTTCCTGTAGCAACAACCAAAAATAAGAATAACTTTTCAGCATTACCGTTTATCAATAGCCAATTATTTTTTGTATGGATGGGTTCTGGCTGGCTGCTAATGGACTGACAGTGAGATAAGTCTTTTAGGAAAGAAACCATCATTTCAAAGATGGAGTGGCTGGCCTTTTAATTTTAAGGTATTACTAAAATCACACCTTTCACCTTTAAAAATTGTAAATGATCCCAGTCTATGTTCTAAATCATTTAATTGCTGTTTGAGCTGAGCCTGGCTCATGCTTTGCAGGGCTTTGTCTTTCTTAGCACTGATGGGGCAATTTCCATTTCTTAATTTTTCTCAAAGAATGAAATCCTCCTGGCTTGTCCCCTCCCTCCCAGCCTGGCATCCTTCAGAGGGGATGTCAGGAGTTCACCCTTGCTCAGATGTGTTTTATGAACTTGATACAGAGTGTAGCTACACACAGGTGGAAAGTAAAAACTATTAAGCACTGAGATAAAACGAAGAGATACTTTAGGAAATGTTTTCAAATGTTGCAGACGAGGCAAGCTCACGTTTCTTGATGGTTTTTCTTCTGCTTTTGTTTCATTCTTCTGCCTCTTTCTCTCTCTGACATGGGGATTTTTGATGATGGGGATTGGGAGTCTGATTGCCTGCTCCAGCCTGTGTCCTACCAGCTCAACTAAACTCTGAATTTCCCTTTCTCACTGAAATTCCTCTTGAAAACAACCTTGGAAGAAAAACAATCACCACATGCAGCAGAATACACACCAAGACTTTGTAACTCAACTGCCTGTAGGAATGGCTGAGGGAAAAAATCTGAACAGCTTCTTCTTCACCGTGCCCATGGATCAAAGTGCTTTGGATTTTTTGGATAATCTCTCTGCATCTGGGAGAAGAGACCAACAAAACAGTCAGCTTTGGGTAAAAGGAGGAAAAGAGGTGCTGTTCCCAGAGCCACCAGGTCTGTTGGTTGGCACAGGACCATGAGCCCCACAGCTCACCATTTGTCCTTGGGTTTCCCAGGGCAAGGGAGGTGGAGGAAGCCTCTGAAAATTGCCTCCTCCTTTTTAATTCAAGTATCTGGGACTATTTATTTGAACCCTCTGCAGGTCCCTTACAAGGCAACAAGCCAGCTTCCCTGACAACTCCTAAGAAATAAGAAATGTGCCTTGAGTTTCTGTGACATTTTACATTCCCAACTTTGCCCAGTGGCTGATGGTTCCTTCCTCCAAGTGACATATTGATTGTGGGTACACATAGGGTGCCTATGATTGTGTTCAGTATTTTGAGCTCATCATCTGTTATCCCATTCTCATTGTCATCCAAGACCCAGACAGTATCAAATTGGAAGCAGTAGTGTAGAAAATTACGAACAAATCAAAAAAGACTACAGCTGTGAAATGAATCAAACCCCTCTTTCCATGTTTAGAATTTCCTTTGGTATAAAATATATTTTACAATTTATTTTTTTTTTTTTATTATTTCAGCTTGCAGCTAGGAAAATAGGAATGGAACACTGCAAGCCAGCATCCCACATTCACAGGAACTTACTACCAATCCTTCACTAAAATTTGGTGAAGATGGAGAAGGAAGGCTCACCAAGGGCAGCACCTCCCTATATCTGGTCCTCGACCCATTTTGGCCCCCTAAAGGACCTGCCACTGCTGCAGTCTCATCCACAGACATCCTGGCTGGAAACACACCCACAAAAACTCCTCCAGGCTGTTTCCAGCTCTTGACCTTGGACATCTCCATTTATTGGACCTCCAGTGGAGTGATGGAGTCAGGGAAGTTGAAGTCCAAGCTTCCTGCCAGCTTTCCAGAACAGCCCCTTGCAAGGGATGCCATACCCTGAGAACAGGCTTTCAGTCTCTGTGTGTTTGGTTGAAGATGACCACATGAAACACAAGCAGAAATAAATTAGAATTTAACTGGCACAGAGACACTGACATAATCTCTAAAGGTTTGAGGCCGCTATTAAATTTGTTCCTATTAAATTGTTATTTATTTGTGACCAAGAGGATAATGAAAAACTGGCAACTCTAAAGTTGACATAAAAAGTAAGAGTTATACAGTTGGCAGGGATCATTTTATGTGCTGTCAAAGGGAAAAGGGTTTGCTAAATGTATGTAGGCAAAGAGAGACCCTGTCATCTTAATGAGCAATTAAAAGATGGACTCCTAATAATTGAATCGTGCCTCTTGTCACGTTTGTATGTGTTTAATATCTCCAGTTTTGGTTGAGTCTGGTTTTGAGTTCCTGTTTTAATCAGCTCTGATTTAGGCTCTTGGTTCAAATAACTAAAAGTGATGAGCACGAATCTGGTTGCCCTATTACCTCCTCAGCTTCTTGTTCCCAGTGAATACAATGTTCTTTTAAAAACTCCTGTTTAATCACTGCATTTAGCTGGCAAGACAGGACAAGGGGGGTGGGTGGGTGATTTGCTGTCATTCACAGCTTGACTTTTCAGACAAAACCTTCTCTTCCTCTCCTGAACATCACTTAGCAGATTTTGGAAGTACTTCAGACAGCTCAGATGGTTACCACTTAATTCCTTCACTGGTAGAAATCAGGGAGTCTTGGCTGTGAGCATTTCTCTGTTTTGTGTGGGGGGTTTATTTATTTTTTTTTTTTTAAAAAAGAAGTGTAATAAGAGAAAACCATCTGTTCTTCAGAACTCTTTCCCTTCAGCTAACTGCTGTGGTCACCCTTGGATGCTATCATATCTTCAGGGACACGGAGCTCTGCCTCATCAATCTGGTGTTTAAAATTTCTCATCAAAGTCCTGAAGTTGCATCAGTCAAAGCTGACAACAGGTTGCACATTTCCAGCTCCTCTCACTGAAGTACAAGAGAGGAGGGAGCTGGCCCAGGTCTCTCCTTCTTCACAGTCCTCAAATTTGGCCACCTCGTCTGAAACGTGGTGTCACTTGAAGCTTCAGCTCCACTGAACTTCCAGAATACTTTAACTTGTTCTGGTTTTTACATCTAAAAGAAAAAAAAAAAAAGGAAAAAGAAAAGAAAAAAAAAAGACAGAGAGAGAGAAAAAAAGATGGAAACGGAGGATGCTTATTCCTCATTTCAGTGAACTGGTTATCCTGTATTTGAAGAAAAAAATAAATTAAAAAAACCTGCCAACTTTATTTTTCTGCATAGGAATCTTCCCATCCTCAAGTCTGGCTTTAGAACCATCCATTTTTCTATTCCTTCTAACTCCAATCACTGCTTTTGGGGCATCTCCAACTTCCAGTTCAAAGGAAAGCAACAATTATTTTGCTTCAAACTCATCCAGCCCTGAAGATGAGGAATTTATCAGTTTTTCCTTGCCAGCCTGCTCTGGAACAAGCAGCACTTTATTTCCCCAGCTCTAGTTAGAACAGAGCTTTGTGTTTTGCCCAGTTCTCCTGGGTGAATAAACCAGTGTGGAGTGAGAGAAGATGTTCCTCCAGCAAAGCTCCCCCAGCATCCTTTCCAAAACACCTCTTGGGATGCAGCCACACTTCCACGAGGCTTTAAAAGGGTTGAGGAGAGATGGAAAGTGTCTGAAAAAGTGGAGGAAGAGGGTGAGGAGGTCAGCACTGAGAGGAGGGTGCCTGCTTGTTGCTTTTTTATAAGGAGTGTTTTCAAAAGGTGGGGAAAACATCACAAAATTTTGAACCAATGTATCTGAGACTTGCAAAAGACACTAAAAATCAATGTTGGTACCAAACTGTGCCAGCAGTGGGAAGGAGACATCTGAGCCTTCTGAGATACCTGGGTTAGGAACAGAGTCACCTTCAGCACCCAAGAACTGATGGAGGAGGTGGTGGTAGGAGCCAAACTGGGGACTTGGGCCCCAGGACCCACAGGGACACCAGTCCCAGGCTTTGCATGTAAAACTGAACCAGGTGATGTAAAATCAGCAAAATGTTGCCTCCTGCTTCAAAAGTGTCCCCTCCCAGGAAGCTTCTGGTGGTGAGGAAACCTGATGGTCTCCCTGCTCCATATCCTCCATATGTAAATACAAAATATAAATATATAAATATAAATAATATAAAAATAAAAATAAAAATAAAAATAAAAATAAAAATAAAAATAAAAATATAAATATAAATATAAATATAAATATAAATATAAATATAAATATAAATATAAATTAAATATAAATATAAATTAAATATAAATATAAATATATAGGGGCAATGCAACACTTCAGGAGGCTGCTGATGCATCTTGTGCTTGTCTGACTTCAAGAGGCAGAGACATCACTAAATACTTCAAATTGACAGAACAGACAAATATTTTAATAGAAAAACTGACATTGGTAAGGGGCACGACTTTTCTTCCTTCCTTTTAGGAAATGGGGAAGAGTTGTCTCTTACTTCCCATTATTTTCCCTTTAGAAAGAGAAGATTTCACTGAGGATAATGTATTTGTCTCTTGTTCAATTTCAGTTTTATTTTTTAAAAACCTCAGAACTCTTAAAGCTGTAGGCCAGCTGTGAAATATATCCCCATTTTTCTGTCTGGACACTCAATGAAGATGTCCCTTACCTTGCCCAGCCACAATTCACTCTCTGTTTTATTACATTTATGATTTGTTTTTTTAAATCCAATTTAATTTCAGGTCGTTTCCTTCCTAAAGAAGAAAACCACAAAAGCAAGAGTCCCCACAAGCTTTTGTGCATGGTTTGAGTAGGATAAACTCATTTTTTGGTGAGCACTGGAAATATTTGGGAAGTGCTGCTGCACTTAAGAAGTCTGAACTCAAGGTGTGAAAACTCCCAGAAAAGCCACCTAATATTTCCTGCAAAGAAAGTATAAATTTAAAAGGCTCTCTCATGAAAGAGCCTCCCGTGTAACCTCATGCCTAGTTTTGTGGAATGACTTTTTTTCCAAACAGATTTTTTCTGGACTAGACCCCATTTCTAAGAGTAGCCTGGGTCTTTTTTAAACATCTCGACTCGGGGATCCTCACAGCGAAGCCAATGGCAAATCCTATTAAATTCAGCAGGATCCAGCTGTTCGATTCTTTTCAGGAGGAAACACAGAAACTGGTTAGGTTGTCTTTCAGACTGTTTATCCCTTTCTGCTGGTAATCGCGATTGTTGTATCGCCTCTGGGTGTGTCCAGGTTACACCTAATCCTCCTCGCAGCCTTTGAAACCGAACACCCCAAATCCTCTTTGCTTTGTGTCCTCCTCTCCCGTACCCATCCAACCCTTTTTAAAAAGAACCGAGAAATTAATATATCGATTTTTTTTTAAATTTACTTTTTATTTTTTTTTTAGGAAGCGTGAAGAGAATGAATGAATCTCAACCTCTGCCTTTCCGTAGAGCTACGGAACTGGAAGGAGCGTTTCCCATCCCAGCATCGTATTCCTACGGTGAGTGCTGCAAGCTCTTGGCTGCTCAACAAACTCCCACCGGAAAAAAAAAAAATTCGGGTTCTCTGCTCCGTTTTGGGGACACATTGCAGGGCTGAGTGGGATTCTCTCGCCCAGCCCCAGAGCATCCCGGGATCCCCATTGCCCCGCAGCTAGGAAGCAGCCGGGGAGAGGGAGATATCACAGGGGGGAATCAGTGGCAGAACTGTCCGTCCACGGGTGACCCCCGTGTTTCTGATGCTCCAAAGCCCCGAGGGGGCGGTCCTGTTTCCCCCTCCCCTCAGTCTGTGCCCCGTACCCCCACCCGCAGATCCCGCAGCGCTCCGACGGGCACCCCTCTCCCCATGCCCCGAGGGGGCGGCTCCGTTGTCCTCACCTCCCCCCCGGTGTGAGCAGCCCCAGGACCGACACCCCCTGCCCTCTGCCTCCCGCTCTGCCACGCACCCCACACCCACACCCACACCCACACCCACACCCACACCCACACCCACACCCACACCCACACCCACACCCACACCCACACCCACACCCACACCCGTGTGCCCCGAGGGGGCGGCTCCGCCCTCACCGCTCAGGTGCCGGCGATTGGGTGGAATATGCAAATACCGCGGTGACGTCAGGCGGCTCCGGCCCAGAGAGCAGAAATAAGGCCGGCCCGCCCTGCACCGCCGACTCGCTCGCAGCCGCTGCCGGCTCGGACCGCCTTCTCCCGGCCACCCACTACCCGGTCCGCCCCGTCTCGCCGCTCGGTTCCTCAGGTAAGTGCCCCTCCGCGACTGCCTATAGGGGTGCACCGCACCTCATCCCACCTGCTCCGTACCGCACCTCATTCCACCTGCTCCGTACCGCATCTTTCGTCCCTGCCCCGCGTCTCTGCGCGCCCGGCGGAGCGCTGGCATCCCCGCCCGAGGTGCGGGGCGAGCGACCGCGGCAGCCGCGCTGCTGCCCGCTCCTGTCCGCTCCGCGGGGCGCGCTTGGGGGTGGGCAGGCGCGGAGCCCCCGCCGCCCCCCGCGGAGCCCCGGGCTGGGCGCGGTAACAAGTGGGACCCCTCGTCGGGGCTGGGAGCCGGTGGGGTGGGAATCTCTCAGAGGGGATCGTCCCCTCCTCACACCGCGTTGCCCAGCGAGGGGAGCGAGAGGGGGAATTGCCCCTCGGCGTGGGGGGCTGGGGGTGAATGCGGCTTCTTCCCCTCGGGCGCGGCGTGCGGTCGGTCCCCGCCTGCCCGGAGCTGCCGCCGTCGGGGGGGACGCGGGGCCGGGGAAGGTTTCCCGCCGCGGTCGCGAGTGGGGTCGGAGTTTCCCCTCGCGGCCACGGGGTGGCACTGGTGGCCGCCACCTCGAAGTGCCCCGGGCCGCTGGTGTCCCCCGGCCGCCTGTCACCCCTCCTTAGACAGCCCCTCACCCTTCCCGACTCCTCCGGGTGCCCTCCAGCCTCCGGGGCCAAGGGTTAAGTTTGCGGTCGGTAGCTGTGCGGGCTCCCTTCGAAACTTGCCTAAAATTTTGTCGCCTAGGGGGGTGCGGGGGGTGTACGGGACACACGACCCCTAAATCGCTCTTTGGGGGTGTTGCCCACCGGCTGCAAGGGCGGGGAGGGCATCGAATGCGTAACCTCGGAGTAAACCGGACCCAAGTGTCCCGGGAGCAGCCTTGAAAACGCGGGTTTAATGATATCCAAGGTGAGATTTAGGGTCTGCTTCATCCCTGCTGGATTGATGTTCCTTGTATTTCTTCTGGGAAATACTGAAGTGTTTTGGAGGATTGAAAAGATCAAATTAAAAACTCTTACGTGTGCTTTTTGCTGGGATGAAATGCCTGGTTTGTGCTTAAAAACACCCCAGCTCATTCCAGTGGGTTCTTAATGCATCAAAACTTTTAAGCATTTATCTCCGATGCTGCAGATCGCTGGCTGAAAGCCTTATTGGGCTTGATTGTGCTTTGCTTGAAAGGTTATCTGAGAACAGATTTTTCTCCTTAATTTTGTAGCTTCATTTTGTAGCAGTTATAGCACTCAGCAAGAAATTACGGACATCAGAAATTATTTTACAGTCCGCGGAAATGCTGTTTAGATAAGGCTGAAGCAATTGGAGCAGTTGATGGTAGAAGAAGTGAGGATCAGATTCTTATCTGGTGCTAATAGAGCCAATTTATCTAGAGGTAATGGTTTGGTCCCTGATGCTTCTTTCTTTTTGCTATAGCAACAGCCATAATGTCAGGTAATTAAGTTCAGCCTCTTTCTAACGAGAAGCTTGTTGTTAAAAGCTGTTTCGAACTATGAATTTTTCAATGCTTAAAAATAAGCCCTGAGCAGCCTTGAGAACAACCCCCAAAACTGCTCTTGGCAAGTTCTTCAATCCTGTTAGAGTCACCATAATTGAATTCTTAAAAGCTTCTGGGTTGTGGAGGAAAAAAAAAAAAAAAAAAGTTGTGGGACATCTGCAGCAATTTAGCCGTCCTACTGCATGTCACAGGGTTTGTGGTGTTCTCCACTTTGGTGTTCAATGTGAGCAATCCCCTTCCTTTTTCAAGGTGACCCTTGAGCAGCCCTCAAACCTCTGCCTGTCCCTTCGGTTTGCATCTCCTTTCTCTCCCTCTTCATTCACAAGGTTTGCACCAATTTTCTTGCCAGCTGAGGCTCTCTCGTTGTGTTACGTCTGCACGAAACCTACGGGATTGGAAAGGAGGGGGGAAAAGAGGCTCAGGGTGGGTGATCTGCAGTTTTTGGTGCTACACCAGTCCCTGTAGGGTCCCCCCAGGCTGGGCACCCTGTGCCATCGTGGTGGGGCTTCTTCAGATGCCGGTGGGTAGCGTGGGGCTGCTGTGTGTGTGGCAGTGGTTTGTGAGAAGGTGATGCCTGCTGCAAGGGAGGCTGAGATGCTGCAGAAACAGCAACCTTTAGGTAAACTTTAAGGCTTTGCATTGTGATTTCTTTCAAAGTAAGAGCTGGGATTGCTTTGGAAGCAATATCCCTGAAAGCGAAGGGATGTGATGCTCAGCTTTGTTTGACTCTAAAATAGGCTGGTTTCATTCTAGCATCTGCATTACAGTTACTAATTTCTGCATTACACAGGAGATTAAAATCTGTCTGTTTGCTCACAGGCACTGCTAAGTGCAAGTGTGTGATAGACTCACTCCCCCTTCCCCCCTCAGCTCTTGAGACTCAGGCTGTTTATCTACAAATGTTGTTGGTTTATTTTTTTATTCTGAGTCCAACTGCTTGTTTAACGCAGACATTTCCATATGTGAGCTCTGATTGATCTGGGCAGTGCTGTCTGTACAGGCTCACGTCCAAACCTGATTGTCATTCAAGTGAGGAAGGGGAATCAGCACTAAAACTTGTCTGAGTTTACAGGGGTGGTGTGGGTCTATTTGAATTTTTTTGTTGATTTTTGGGAACTTGAGACTGCAGCCCGGTAGCTGTAGTGGGTGATGCAGCTGCAGCCCAGGCTCTGCAAGGAGCAAAGCTGCTCCTCAGGTTAAGGCAAAGCTGAGCTGTGGGTTAGGATGCCAAGTGACACAGAACTCCTGTGGGATTTTTGGAGTTAATGATGTTTATGGTGCATGTTTGTTGCTTGGTTTAGGCTATTCAGATATCTAAGAGATATTCCTGTGTTCCCCTCTGAGTGAGAGCAATTCGGGTGCTGCCACTCAGTATGCAATAAAAAAAGTGATTTCTAAACTGACCAGAGAAAAGCTCTAGAAATTCTGTTTATAAATCAGCTGGAATTTCTAGCAGGTGGAGGCTGCCCTTTCAGCTTCATCAGTGTAACAGACAGCCTAATCCAAACACCATCATGTTTGCCAGCACTTAGTTATTTATTAAATAGCCATTAAGGTACCTAGTCCCTGGTTTTGCTCTAGGGTGGTCATTTCAAGCTGTGTAGGAGTCTAAGATCTCTCAAACTGCAAAGTCCAGTAGTTGTATTTGTTGTGCTGGTATCAGTTGAGGATACAAAATACCTCTACAAACAAATAGAGCATTGCTATAGGAGAGCAATTCATATGTGACAAGGCACTCCTGGCTTGTTGACATAGTGACTTCTATTTATTAAACATTTATTTGTAGCTCTGGTAACGTTACATCAGAGGCTTCTAATTGGAATTCAGAAAGCTTAATAAATTTGGATTTCATCCTGAGTGCTCTCAGTTCAGAGCGTTTCTATCAGGGCTAAGAAAAAGCCAGGAGCTCCATGGGTGTTGTGCTGTTCCTTCTGTGGATGGAGAAATAGCTGAGCCCCAGTCAGTGATGGTGGGGATGGTCATGGCTCCAAAATGAATAGTGATGTACTCTGCAGCAAATCTGTGGTGTGAAGACACTGGAAAATGAGCCCTGTCAAGACCAGGTATGTCATGGTGGCTTAATTCAGCCAGGCTTCATTTTGCCATTAGCAGGTAACTCCCTTGTTAATGTGTATTGCTCAAAGCAAGCAGCAGCCTGTCACTTCCAAGCTATAGAAATGTCATTGCTTGCTTCATTAAGTGGTCATTATGCTTCGTTAAGGGTCCATGTTAACATTCTCTGCAGCTGCCTTGAAAGGTCAACACTTCCCTCAGCTACCAAGGAAATGGTCCCAGGCCTGAAGACTCCTTTGGTATTTTGACTATGAAAAGTAATGATGCTGTCTGGTGTCCTGTTCCCCCAAAAGTTCAGCTGAAGCCCAGAGCTGGGGGCCAGCGTGGGGCTGTGCATGTAGCAGTATGTGGTAGTTCCACCTGACAACACTTTGAGTAGCTGCATTGGGTTTACTTCCAAGTTAATTAAAAAAAAATAAATACCCACAGCAAGAATGACTCCTCAAAGTGGATGCTGTTGTGGTGGAAAGTCCTTGCTTCCCAGTTTCCTGCAGCTGGTGTGGTGGGATTGCCAGGGAGATGGTGCTGCTGTTGAGAAGGATGAGTTTGGGAAGGGCTGGAAATGTCTTTTTGGGACAGAAGCAAGTGAGGAGAGAAATCACAGCCCCAGGTGGGGCTCACCTACATTTTGGTGAAGAAACACATCAGCCCTCCTCAGCACAGAGTTTGGTTGAGGTCTTGGAAGTCTTCCTGAGTTCAGTGACCATCCAGGGGAACAGATTCCTGCATTTTGGATGTCAGCTGTCTGCTCGTAGCCAAAAGGGTGACAGTGGCTGTGTCTGCTCGAGGCAGCATCATCCTCTGAACCTGAGTGGAGTGATGATATTTTCTGTCACACTGCTGGAAGCCTCCAGTGGTCAAAGAAGTGAGTGTGGGTGTGTGGGGCTTTTCTGAAGAGCTGCTGAGGATACGAGTGTGTGTCCCTGGTTATGAGTGAGCTTGGGCTGCTGAGGGTTCTGGAGATGGGATAAACTCACCTTTTGGCTTCCTCAGTACCATAATCTCATGTTTTGGTGTGTTTTGCTCTGGGCTGTAGTAGTTAGAGCTAGAAATCCCAGAGCTCTGCTCTTTCAGGTGCTATGTGAGAACAGTATGTTGTCTGGAGCAGAGATTTGGGGTAGATGTTTCACTAAACTGCTACAAAGGGAGTTCATTGAGAATACAGTTGGGTCAAAAAATAAAACAATAGAAAAATCAGAAGAATCAGCACAAAAAATAGAAGAATCAGCACATGCTGGGGGAGTCAGCAGAGCTCCAGTGGCCCTGCCCAGGTGTGGATGGGTGCTGTGGTCTGAAGCTTCTCTCGTGTAACTGAATCTGAGCTGAGTTTGGTGGAGATGATTGCTTTATGACTGTTCTCTTCTTTTCAACAGATGTGAAATGATGACATCAAGAAGCTTCTGGCTACTTCTTGTATTGCTTGGGGTTTTCTGGTCAGTGACAAGGGGATGGATGGATGTGGAGAGGAGCAGAAGGCTGCGTTTGGATGAGGGGAGGTTGCATCAAGAGGTACTGTACCCCTGCTGCAGCTACAACTCCTGTGTCTCTAGTTTTATGCTATGTTCAGGCAATCTGTACTGTGAAAACAAAAGGCAAGTGAGGGCTTATCTGTATAGATTTGTATTAAACACCTGCTGAGCAGGTCAAGAACAAAACAGTGATTGGGTACAAACTGTGAAAGAGAAGCTCTTGCAGTCCCTGAGTGTGTTGCCATCATCCAGGAGTGAAAATGTGCATCTGGCTGTTGTGGGGTTGCCATCTTTGTCCCAAAGAGTTGACAGGGCTCTGTCCTGGGGCTGCTGGCACCAGTGAAACTGAATTTAAGAAGCAGATTTTTGTCTTTGCTCTTTGTTTGGGTCTCTGGACCTTTAGGTCAGACCTGAAAAAGTCTTTTTGCTCCTCTCTGAGATATGGGTGGTTCTGAGAGAACCAGCAAAGTGACTGCCTGGAGTGTTTTCCTCCTGCTTTTCTGCTGTCAGAGCCCTGCTAATTGCAGAGTAGGCAGAAAGGGACCAAGGGACATGATGGCAATAGTGAGGGACGATGACCTTCATCCAGCTAGAGAGGACCTCTCATGCCTGGGATGCTGGGGAGTCCTCATGCATGGCTGCAGGATGGAAATGAGTCCCTGAGCTTGTGGGAGCAGGGAAGCCACTGAACCCATTTTCAGTGCTGGAGGTGACAGTTTTGGGTTTTCTTGCTGTGGTTGAAGCAGGTCCCTGCTCTGAGCAGTGCCTGGTGCAGGCTGTCCCAGCAGGGGATGTCCCCAGCAGGGATTCTGGGTTTCTGGACCAGAGCTCCCACTGGTGTGAGCCCCCCAGACAGGGGTAGGCACAGCCTTTCACATGCCCAAGCCTGAGGAATACAACAAAGGCCCTAAAAATTCAGAAGTGGGACTTTTATGAAAGGAACATGATGGATGCTGAAAGGATTTTAGTTTTTTAATTAAGCCCTGATTATTGGGGGGTTGCTGAACGGTGGCTCAAATGCCTGGAAGTGGGAGATGGTGGGGGAGGCAAGGGAGAGGAAATGAGGATTTTTTTCACTGCTGTTGTCTCGAACACTCAGGAGCTTGCAGACTCAAATATTAGTCAGTACAGGCTAATGATGAGCCCCTGATGGATTCAGGCTGCAATTGGATCTCTTTAAGCCTCAGGATTTTGTTCTAGTTGGACAATATCACTTCTCCCAGTCATGTCCAATCTGCAAATACCCACAGCTGTGTGCATTGCTTCAGCAAAGCAGTTTAAGCCAATTAAAAAGATGCTTTTCAGTGCTCAGCAGGACTTGAAGATCATTCCAGTGGGGTTGGAGATTCTGCAGGTGGGAGTTCTGCCTCAGGTGTACTTTTTCCTTGAGGTCTCCATCCTCTGTTCTTTAAAAGTGAAGAAAAAGTTCTCCTCTGTACCCCCATTATTATTTTGTTGCTGTGTAGGCTCAGGAAGTGAGCACCCTGTTCAACACGTTCTCCTATCCCCGATGACTTATTTTTTTTTTGTTTAAAATTAAATATTTTGCATGCTTTTTAAAGTCTTCATGCTTTACTAATGAATATTAGTTTTGATTTTTTTTAAAAAAAGTTACTCTGAGGAATTAAATTCATTACTCAAATTATTTGCTTCGACATAAATTACTACTACTACATAAACTACTAATTGTATCATACTACTTGAAAGATACTGATTCATTTGATCTTCCTCTAAAAACCATGAAGTTATTGCATCGATTACTTGATCTTCTTGAAAGGATCTAAACTAAGAACATATTTGCCCAGAATTTATAATGGGGAGTGAATAGCTGCACTCTTTGTACATTAAAATTTTTACTAAAATAATTTCAAGACAAGTTATAATGCAGATTTTAAAACTCAATGTACAGGAAATATGTTCCAGAAGAAATAGTGTTTATATAGTGTGGCACCAAACACCAATCTCTGGAAGCCCTTTCA
This sequence comes from Heliangelus exortis, assembly GCF_036169615.1. Taxonomy (NCBI): domain Eukaryota; kingdom Metazoa; phylum Chordata; class Aves; order Apodiformes; family Trochilidae; genus Heliangelus; species Heliangelus exortis. The sequence goes on along the minus strand of NC_092436.1, from coordinate 1,942,245 downwards.
AGTAGCTTTCAGGTAGGTCAGTGAAATTGAAAACTGTTTTCTTTCAGCCATAGTATGTTTCAATAATAATAATCACCTTTTTCTAGTGATATTTGGTCTCACTCAATTTAGAGCTTTTCACCCAAGTGTTTGTTAGTTCCTAAATTCACGCTTTGATTAAGCTGTAATTCCATTACCATGCCTTGAAAATATTGAATCACAAATAGAAAAGCTCCCAGCAATTTACCAAAATTGCTTTAAAAATATGTAAAGGGTTAATTTGCAGGTCAACTCATTTGAAGTGTGCTCTGATCTAAAATTCCCATGAATTTCATGGAAGCAAACGCTTGGGTATGGATCACTGACCTTCTCTAATACTTGTTCTGATCTACATAGGAACAAGTTTACTGAATCAAAAACATTGCTTAATTTATGTTGGGATTGCTAAATCGATTTCTTCATGGTCTGTGGTAGAATTATTGCAGTTGTGCTTTGCATTTAGAAAAGAAAAGTGAGTCTGCAGGCCCCAGACTGCAATATACAGCCCTTCTGCATGAGAAATGAAGTCTCTAACACAGCAGTGATGTATTTTTTTTCATGATGCTCAGCCTTCCAATTCAAATTTATGGGCTGTTCCAGAGAAGAGGTTTTATTTTCTGAAATATTTTTAGTCCTGGTGAGAGGAGGTAATGAATGTGTATGCAGGCTGAAATTTCATGGGTGGAGAATGAATTAAAATAGAAAACCTAATTAAGAAAAGGACAATGTTCATATTTACTGGAAAGCTGTCACTTGCCTGGTCCATGTTAATTTTTTGAGTATGTTGCTGTCACTTTTACATGGTGGAACTTTAGGCCCTGAAGTGATGGTTTTGGGGCAGATTTTGCCTCTGCCTTCAGCAAGGTTGATTCCATGGAGGTGACCACGTTTCTGGTGCTGGCTTCAAGTTGGCCACGAAGCAGCAGATGGTGTGATTTGGGGTGACATCTGTTTTCAAAGGAAGTCTCAAAACCACAACTGAGTCATACAATCAGAGAATGGGTTGAGTTGAAAGGGCCCTTAAACACCATGTAGTTCCATCTCCCACCAGCCCAGCTTGTTCCAAACCCCATCCAACTTGGGCTTCAATATTTCCAGGGATGGGGCAGCCACAGTTTCTCTGGGTAACCTGGGACAGGGTCTCCCCAGCCTCATAATAAAGCATTTGTTCCTAATCTCTTAACTTAAATCTACCTTTAGTCTCTACCAGGTAATTCACACCAGTGATTTTTTTAATCTACTGAGGTGTTTTACAAAAGCATCTCTAATTAAATATTGAAATTTTACTGGGAGTTTTCCTTCTCCTGTCCCCTGTTTTCCATGTGAGAAGCTGCTTTTCCACGTGTGCTGAATCCAAGCAGGTTTTGCCATGGTTCTGGAAGCAAGTTTCTCCTCTCCTCAACCCATGGTGCAGCAGAGCAGCTCTCCAGCTCTTCCTCAACTCATCCCATCTGCTGCAGGGAGCTTCTTAACCAGGAGTCCACACAGTGCTGTGTCTCAGAAATGAAATTTTGTGTTGTTTTCCAGGGCACTGCTGGCAGGTAGCCTGGATGCTATTGTTTTAGCTGGATAGTGTGAAAGGGGAGGATAAACCTGTGTTTGGTACATGTTTGGTACATATCGATGACTTAGATGAAGGGATTGAGTCCATCATCAGCAAATTCGCAGACGACACCAAGCTGGGAGGAAGTGTGGACCAGCCAGAAGGCAGGAGGGCTCTGCAGAGGGACCTGGACAGACTGGAGAGTTGGGCTGATTCCAATGGGATGAGGTTCAACACAACAGCCCCATGGGGAGCTCCAGGCTGGGCACAGAGTGGTTGGAGAGCAGCCAGGCAGAAAGGGACCTGGGAATCTGGATTGCCAGGAAGCTGAAGAGGAGCCAGCAGTGTGCCCAGGTGGCCAAGAAGGCCAATGGCATCCTGGGCTGGCTCAGGAACAGCATGGCCAGCAGGTCCAGGGAAGGGATTCTGCCCCTGTGCTCAGCCCTGGTGAGGCCACACCTCGAGTCCTGTGTCCAGTTCTGGGCCCCTCAGTTCAGGAAGGATATCAAGGTCCTGGAACAGGTCCAAAGGAGGGCAACCCGGCTGGTGAAGGGACTCAAGCACAGGCCCTATGAAGAGAGGCTGAGAGAGCTGGGGCTGTTCAGCCTGAAGAAGAGGAGGCTCAGGGGAGACCTCATCACTCTCTACAACTCCCTGAAAGGAGGTTGTAGCCAGGTGGGGGTTGGGCTCTTTTCCCAGACGACTTTCAACAAGACAAGAGGACACAGTCTTAAGTTGTGCCAGGGGAGATTTAGGTTAGATATTAGAAAGAATTTTTTTATGGAGAGGGTGATCAGGCAATGGAATGGACTGCCCGGTGAGGTGGTGGATTCTTCATCCCTGGAGACATTTAAAAAGAGACTGGATGTGGCACTCAGTGCCATGGGCTGGGAACCGCACCGGTGGGTCAAGGGTTGGACTTGATGAGCTCTGAGGTCCCTTCCAACCCAGCTAATTCTATGATTCTATGATACAGCTGCTTTGTGCTGAATTGTTGGAGGAAGGGTTTGGATGGCACTGATGGCTCTGGAGTGGTTACAGGACAGATTGGGCTACACAACCAGAACTGCTTGGTGGTTTTCTAGAAAATACTTCATGGCTTTCGTTTGGCTCTGTATTTATCCCCCACCTTCCTTTTTAAGAAATCTGAGACACCAGAGATGTCGACAGCCCCCCAGCTCCTGTAGGCAGAAGGGCTGCTTCCCTGGGGAGGTTCCTCCAGCACAGAGCTCCAAGGGATGCTCTGAGTATTTGCAAAAGTAGCAGAGGCTCTTACAGATCCAGCCATGGGTTTCTTGGCTTTTCCCCTTGCCTGTATCTCCTGTACCTTTTTCCCCTAAGGAGCAAGACATAGGACATGCATTGTTTGACTTATTCATTAATTATTACCCCTGTGGCACTTGAATGGCTTAAAATCACCAACCCTCACTGTCCTGGGGTCATACCAACCCTTCAGTGCCATCCTGCCCAGGACAGAGCATCCCTCCAGCCTGCAGCCTCAACTGCACATTTCCAGATTTCTTAATTCCAGGTGAAATTTTTAACAATTTTCAGGTTTTTCAATGTCTGTTCCCTTGCTGCTGTGGCTGAAGACCTCAGTTGTCTATTGCCAAGCAGCAGAGGAGTCATGGTGATGATTTTGTGCTCCTTCCCCAAGGGAAGATGTATGTCCTGGCCTGACAGATTATCCAAGAGCTGCTTTGGGAAGTGAGGTACAAAACTGCAAAGGCTTTTGAGAAAAGCTTTTGCTTATAATTCAAATAGGGGTGTAATTTCAGAACCTAAGCTTAGAATACGACAGGCACAGTATATCTGTTTTATATGCAGTTGAAGATCTAATATCCTGATATTTAGTTGAAGAAATATTATTAGTAATGTATTCTCTTGCCATGTGTGTGTTCTTCCTGCCTGTAAGTCTGTTTGGAGAAAGGAAGGCATTAGATTTAAATTAAAATCTATACTGGACTACATCCTCCCCCTGCTTTAAACATTTATAAAGGTGAGACAAGACTTAAAATTATTTTTGTGTCACTTTGGTATGTCCTGATGATAATTCACTCTTTTTCTGCATTTAAGTGGTATTTCTAACAAACTCTAATTGCTCTTTGTACATTTCTCTAAATTTTAACCAGTGTATTATCCCTGTGGGGATGGGAAACTCTTGTCCTGGGTGCTGGCTCTTTGGTTATTTGCACTTCAAGGTGCTGTGAAATGGTTTCATAGTATTAGGATGGATCCCTTGGGGTCTTTCAGCATCCCCAAGCCCCCCTTGCCCCCCTCCTGTGTACCCAGAGGGTTTAATAAATGCTGTATCTTAGGAGATAGTGTTATGCTTGAAGGACTGGAAAATTTGGAGTGGGCAGCTCCAAATGTGCTGAGCTGTGGCACAAAGTGACCCTAGGAATCAAATCTCAGTTTTTCTCATGTCACAGTTGAGCAACTGTGAAAAATCATACCCAGGTGGGGAAATGCTGTTATCATCCTGAAGCAGAGAATAAGACCACAGGAAAACATCTTGCAGATAAAAAAAAAAAATAAAAAAAAATCTAAGGCTTTTTTAACTTGGGCTATGATGTGACAGAAGATTATGGTTTGGGATATTTTGTTCAGAAGCTACTTAACTTTAAAATACTAAATATTGACCTTTTTTTTTTAAATAATGTTACCAATCCTCCCTTAAAAAAAAAAAAAAAAGCCTGTAGTGATAGTTTTTAAAGGAAGACAGTTCTACTTTAAGCACTTTGTAACATCAAGCTGGGGAATTCTGTTTTGGTTGCTTGGGGATTTTAGGTTTTATTTTGGTTTTTTTGATGTGGTTTTTGTTATTGTTGCTGTTAGGAGGGGTCTGCAAATTTGAGTTTTTTAAAACAGGCATCCCATGATGCTTTGACAACGTGGAAATTTGGAATTTTATGGTGTTCTACCTGGTGTTTCTTATGAAATAGCAGTGAGGAAAATCAGAGATGCAGCAATTATCTCAATTAGCTGCCGTATGGGTGAGCAGATGATGCTGTGTGATGGGAGACATCAGTGTTTTTCTCAATGTTTATACCAGACAGGACAAATCTAAATTGCCAGCGTCTGTACTGATAGCAAGCTTTCCCTAAACAGCAGTGCCTGATTTATTTTCTTCTTCATGCCTGGCTCAAAAAAAAAAAAAAAAAAAGTGGATGTTCTCTGCCTCCTTAGCATATTTTTTTTTTTTTTTTTAAATCTAGGTTGTAAACAGGAAATCCTGACTCAAACTAAGCTGTGTGTTGGTCAAAAGCACTGCAAATGCTCCAATCTGTATGCAGAGTGCTTCCCCTAGCCCTGGCTGGCTGGCACTGTAATTTTCCTGACCCTTCACTTGAGATAAGGATGCTCTGAAGGGAGTTTAAAAAAAATAAAGATCCCTGGGATGGTAACCTATTAATAGGAATAGCCACTTCTTTATTAATTTGCTAAACGAGTCAGGGCTGTAGAGTTAAAAATTGCACAGTTAGGCTGATCCTGAGAGAGGTCCCTGCAGACCTGGTGTGTGCAAAGGAAAGGTGAAATTTAGTGAAGGAGCCAGGGTGAGCCCAGCTGCTGAATTTCCTTTCTCTCCCTGCACAAGCAGAGCAGCCCCTTCCACAAAGTCTCAGGTAAAAGGGTCTAGCAATACCCAGACAACTTCTGAACCTGAAATGTTACTTCTTCTGCATCTCCTCCATCTGCTGGGGTTCTTGGCAATGTCCCCTGTGGTAACTTAGGGTCATAAAGAGGACTCTTTTTTTTTTTTTTTTTTGACTAAATCTGCATCAGGATTCAAGGGCAGGATGCTGCAGGGTTGTCCTATGAATTGCTGTATTTAGGGCAGCTGGGACCTCTTGGGGACCAAACTTGGTGGGATGAAATTCAACAAGGGGAAGTGTAGAGTTTTGCATTTGGGGAAGAACAACACGATGTCCCAGTATAGGTTGGGGGCTGAGCTGCTGGAGAGCAGTGGAGGTGAAAGAGACCTGGGGGTCCTGGTAGACAAGAAGATGCCCATGAGCCAGCAATGTGCCCTTGTGGCCAAGAAGGCCAATGGCATCCTGGGGTGCATTAGAAAGGGTGTGGTTAGTAGGTCAAGAGAGGTTCTCCTCCCCCTCTATTCTGCATTGGTGAGGCCACACCTGGAGTATTGTGTCCAGTTCTGGGCCCCTCAGTTCAAGAAGGACAGGGAAGTGCTTGAAAGAGTCCAGCTCAGAGCTACTGAGATGATTAAGGGAGTGGAACATCTCCCTTATGAGGAAAGGCTGAGGGAGCTGGGTCTCTTTAGTTTGGAGAAAAGGAGACTGAGGGGTGACCTCATCAATGTTTTCAAATATGTAAGGGGTGAGTGTCAGGGAGATGGAGTTAGGCTTTTCTCAGTGGTGACCAGTGATAGGACAAGGGGTAATGGGTGTAAATTGGAGCATAGGAGGTTCAAGTTGAACATCAGAAAAAATTTTTTTACTGTAAGGGTGACGGAGCCCTGGAACAGGCTGCCCAGGGGGGTTGTGGAGTCTCCTTCACTGGAGACATTCAAAACCCACCTGGACACGTTCCTAGGGGATGTACTCTAGGGGGCCCTGCTCTGGCAGGGGGGGTTGGACTAGATGATCTTTCCAGGTCCCTTCCAACCCCTAAGATTCTATGATTCTATGATTCTGTGATGTGGTAAGTGTCCCACAGGTGGGATCAGAAGCTGCTAAGAGAGGATGGTGAATGCCCACCCAGCTCCATCCAGATCCCTGGAGATACTGGTCTGGAAGTGGAGGCATTTGAGAAAGAAACAGAAAATGATGAAGAGGCACTGACTGTGAAGATTTACACCTTCAAATATTACCCTGAGCTGTTGCTCTGTGGTTATTTCTGCTCATCATGTGCAGGGCATGGGATATCAGCACTCATCCTCTGGTGTTAGGCAAAGGAAAACGAGGAGGATCCAGCAGACAGGGGCTTGTCTTCCCTAATTTCAAGCCTACCTGTGACTGCTTCATTACTAACCTTGCAAAACGTGCTCACTTTTCACTTCAAATTAGGAGGCAGGCAATGGCATGTGGCAATCTGGGGATGTGCAGGGACAAAAGGAACAGCTGGTGGAGGAAAAGCTGCAAACTGGCTTTTTTTCCCCTTCCCTGTGTGTATTGTACATGACTTATGAGCCAAGTAGAAAGTAATCTGTAGCCACTGTAATCTGGGACAATGTTGGGCTCTGCATGCTTTTCAGAGCAGTATTTTAGGGATTTGCAGGAAGAGGAGAGCATTGCTGTGTTTTGTAGTGCTCTGTATGGCCTTTGTGGGTATATAGGACAAATGTAGTTCTGGTTTTCTACAGAGGTGTTAAAAGGGTTTATTTACACTGATATCAAAGAGCATGAAAGTGGTTTTGCTGCTTGGGTCCATCACTAATGATTGTCAGTAAATCAGTTTGGAGTACATTGGCTGTCAAGCACTCTGCCACCTTGGATGTTCCCCCTGGGTAGTTGTATTTTAATGCTGTACTTTGCAGTCCTCCCCCCTGTGTATGTGCTGAATGAAATCTGATTTTTCATTCCAAAAGTGCTCTCTGCTCATCTCTGGGCCCATGATTCAGCAGGAATGGAGAGCCCAGGACACAAACTGGCTATTAGGGCTTGGCAGGACATTGGGATGCTGGCTTCTGAAAGAGGGGAGTTTTCCCTTTTTGTAGCAGCAGCAAAGGGCTTTGTGCAAACCAGTTGTTAAATTGCACAGAGTTTACTCAGGTGATGGGCAGCACCTGGCAGCTATGGGGGAGTGAAGAGGTTTAACAGCACAAAGTGAACTGCATTCCTGGGGTTGATTTTGATTTTTCACCCTCCTAATCCATGTAGGATTAGTCCTGTATCTCCTCTCCTGTGCTGACACTGGGTCTTTTGGAGCTGTGGTGTTTTGGTTTTTTTTTTCATCTCTGTGTGTGGTAAAAAACAATATTGGAGCAAATGCACAGCATTGATTTCCACATAACAATGATGAGCCACTCCACACACACAGAGCTGGAGGACCTTTTATTCTGCATTCAATTAACTAACATTAAAAAGGAGGAAAATGGGTGCTGCAAACAAACCTTGACAAACAAACCTGTTGTACTGCATTAATGCTGTTTAGAATGGCATTAATGAAGAAGCTTTAGAGAAGGAATCTAAAACAGATTTTTTTTCCCTTCCAAACATATGATTTATACTCTGATAAAATCAGATTTTTAGTTAAAGGGATTTGCAGTCATTAAATGGTGCCCATGAAATAAGTCCCATTTATAACCATCTGCTTTATGGCTTCTGAGGAGAAGAGTTCTTCCTCAGGCAATGCATCTGAGAACTTTAGTGTCATTTTTATCAAAACAGTTTGGCTCTCTACTAGTAACACTATTAATACCTCCATGTGATTTTTCTTTACTTGAGGATAGCATCTTACTCTGGAGAGAAAGGGCAACTACTGCTTTTTGTCAAGAGATTCTCCAAGTTGTAGTGTGTGGTGCAGAGCTGTGCCTGTGGCCAGACTTGCTGGTAATGTCTCTTAGTGGCATATTAGAGCCCTGATAGAAAGGTCTTTTGTTCAACATGCCCTTGAGGAGGAAAATTAGCCTCGTTTCCTCTTTTCTGTGCTACAAAAAAAGAGAAATGGTTTGGCAGAGGCAACTAAGAAAAATTCACCCTTTCGACCACAGTGATGTCTCTACCTGGAGCTGGTGCCTTTTTGTGGCTGTTCTTTCAGTCCTGTTTGGTCAGGTATTTTTCTGAAATGTTGAGTGTTCTCAATGCCATTGATCTCTTCTCCATAGAAAGGGATATTTTGGGGCACATCTCAAGTCAGGATATTTTCCCCCATAATGAGGAGTGGTGACTTGCAGCCTGACCTCATGTTCACCCAGTGCATTTCAAACAAGTTTTTCCTCTCAATTCTGCCTCTGTTTTTTTGGGGTAGTTACATTCATTAGAGCCTATAATTATAAGGGGAACAAAGTAAAAAAAGGGAAACTTTGAAGACCATCCTTTTGTTTTTCACTATGTCTGTGCAGTTCTTTTCATGGAAATACCAAAAGGGTAGTTAATGCCAGGGAGCTGACACTTGGATTTTTTTTGTAGAGTGTGATTGTCTTTTTTTTTTCTTTTGATCAATGTAATACTTGTAATTAGTTTTAGTGTTTCTAAGCTTTTGAACTGCAGAGAATTCAAACAGCTTGTTAAAGTGAGGGACTCTGGGGGAACTTTAAAGGTATTCTTCCCTTTTGCATATACTACATGTACAGGGGTTTAATGACAGCAGGCTGTAGTTGAATTATTTTTTTTTTCTTATCCAGTGCCCCACCTCTCAAACTAATATTTTGAAAAGCTCTGAGAGGTCCCTGGAGCATCACATGGCTCAGAGCTTTGTTGCCTGAAGAGGATGAATGCTTTGAAGTCTGTACTAATCCTGAATGCTGCTTTACGTATTTCTCAAGATCACTGAGGCAGCATCCCACAGGGAATAACAATTTAGTATTTTTACAAGCAAATACCCTTTTTTTGTTTATCTCCCTCAGCTGGCTTGGAGGGAGGTGCCAAGGAGATCATTCCTGCTGGCCTGGGCTTTTTAAAGGTGCTTTTTTAAAGAAAAGTGAAAAAATAAAACTGCAATAAGCATCAAGTGGACTAGAAAGCTAAAGTCTGGGGAGGTCTGTGTGTTACTTTCCTGTCAAAATTAGGAGAAAACCAAAACTTTTTGTTGCTTTACTCTCAGATAAATATCTGCAGGCAAGGTGGTCTTTTGGAGTCCTATGTGATCCCACTGGTTTTATTACTGGTTGTAAGAGGTAGCTGGAATGATGGAAATTACCCATATTTATAATTAACCTGTAAATAATGTTACTGCTTGGAATGAAATATTTATTCCTCTGGAGCTTAGTGTTGTCTGGGAATGCAATACCATTTGAGACCATGTAAAGTGGTCTTTTAAATGAAGTTTCTTTATTAGAGATTGTCAGTGATGCTTGGCAAGAAATAAGGCAGCTGGTATAGGTGTGCAGAGAGCTCTCAGCTCTGAGCATGAGTTATCAGTCCAGTGGCTTTGAAACTCTGTCATCTGAACAAATCTCTGCTGAAAATGTCTAAATGCTCCTCCCTCCTCAACCCTAAATCCTTGGTACAGTAATAATAACCCTTGTAGCTGCTCCCTTTTGACATCAATAGAGGGGGGAAAAATCCATTTTAAAGATGTTGTGGTCTAGCAAGTAAATTATCACAATGATTCATCATATTGATCCATTAAATATCTGTGGACAAACTGAGATGCATGCTTGGAATTCCTCCTCACTTGTTGCATAGAGCTCCAAAGATGCTTCTCTAGGATAATGAGTGATGTTTCAGGGGGTTCTGTTTGCATTGCCTTTGAACAAATCTGTTTTTTACATAAAAAAAAAGAAAACAAACCCACAAAAATTCTCTTTTTCCTTATAGGACTCCAGAAGGTTTGAAGTTACTAGAAGAAAAGGTAGGAAAAAATAGTTTTCTTTCAATGTGTGTGTTGGTGTTGTATTCTTGCAGTCACTTTTTCCAAACAAATCTGGGTTTTAAAGTGACAACCTGCCTCCTGGTGTTTGCCTGACAGTTCTTAGTGTCCCAAAAATATAGGGGATTTGTTTTCCCTGAAAGGTTCCTCTTCCAGCACCCAACTGGGTGCTGGTGTTGGGGATGCAGGGTAAGGTTTGAGGGCTGGCAGAGGATCTGAGCTCTCACCCTGGGGCATTTCAGGGAGAAAAATGTCCAGACAAAGCTGTCCATGCAAATCCCCCCCAGGTGCAGAAGGGTTAAATGTGAATTTGTGGGTGCCCTGAGCTCAGATCCTGTTCCTGTCCTTGGTTTTAGGGTAGTAACTTAGGGGCTGCTTCTGTAAGTGGCTCTTGGTTCCTGTCAGGTGGATGAGAATCAGCCATCAAAGAGCTTATTCTGGTTACCATAAATTTAGATTTTGTTCAGCAGATGTTTTCTGGATCAGGCAGTTGCCTTCTCTGTCTCAGTGTAACCTGAAGTGGGTGCCACTCTTCTGCTCCCCACTTGAATTCATTCCCCTGGTTTGTTCCAGCAGCTTCTTGAGTTGCTTCTGGCATCTTAGGTGTTTGGAAGAGGTTGTAACTACCACTGTTACAACAGAAAAAGGTCAGGTCTGGGGGCAAATTATCTCCTTTGGGGTCTTTTGTGGTTGTTCTTTGTGGTGTGTTCTGTGAGTGAAGCAGCAGAGAGTTTTAAATAAATATGTGGTTATTGATAAAGGTGAAATCTCTTTAGGTCAGGTATCTAGCATGTCTGTGTGTTTGGTCAAACTTTTGCCCCTCTTCATGAAGAAATTCAGTTTTATTTGATTTCCCTTTATCTCAAACCAAGGAGGGCTCTTGGGTGGTTCAAGGTTGGTTTGAGATGCACAAGAGCATCTTCTTCAGTGAGGAGAAGTTTCAGTCCTGCTCTAGCTATAGAGTTTGTGGTGCATGTCACCAAAGACATGAAAATGGATTCAAATTAATGTAATAAATAAAATTTTGTACCTCTAGTCCTGTTTCAGCAACAGTTTGGGCCTCCAAAATGTAATTCCCAGTGAAAGTAACCAACAACACCTACAAGAACTTAAATAATAGTGGTTTTTTGCAAGCAGTATTGAGTTTAATAGATCCCATGGGTGCTTGGAAATTATTACTTTAGAGTAATAACTGGATTTTGAGATTGATGCCTCTAGACATGAGGTTTCCAGGCTCAGGCTGATTTCTCACTGTCTTCACAGGATGGGTCAGACTTGTATTCCATTTGCAGGTGTGAAACAGGACCTTTTTTATTGATTATAATGAACTTCTCTGGCAGAAGGCTTCTTAGGTCCATGGGTAGAGTGGAAAGAAGGGGATGGTAGTTGGGGAGTTAACATCTATAGATAAATAGGATTTACACCAAGCAACACAATCTGAATAATCCAAGTGTGTCTGAAGAACTGCAAACTCCTCAAAAGTCAAGAAGAAAATGCTAACAAACGTGGTAATACTTCTGGTGGATTTACAGAGCTTTCTGGGATTTCCAGCAATGCTCAAGCATCTTCATCTCTGTAGTTAGCTCTCAATAGTGCCTGTGAAATAATTCAACAAAAGCCTTCTTCAAAAAGCTGTTCAGTACTGAAATGTGTGCAGAGCAGATACCTCTCAGCACTACAAAAATAAATAACAAGGGCTGAACCATTTGTTAGGCACATTAAAGGATTTATAAACTTTGTGAGAGGGGATGATCTAAGATCCAGGCCTTTTTTTCCCTAAAATGGTAATTTTTTTGTGGGTAATGGTTTCTACCTGAGGAAATTAGATGACCTGAAAGTATTTGAGGGTGGAGGGTTGTGCTTGTTGCTTTCTCCTGGTGAGAGATTTGGCTTTCTGTTGGAAAGCTGGAAAATTTTGAAACATAAAAATATCTAGTAGAAACTACCATAAAGATGAGAGAAAGCTACAGCAAACTTGCTCTGTGCCTGCTTTTAGTATCCCATGCTCATGGATGAACCAGGATAATTAAAAAGCTTTTTGGTGAAATGAAAGGCAATCCTTGCTTATGCTCTTGGATTTTTTTTTTTTTTTATTATTTTTGGACAAAAGCTTTGAATCTTTTAAATTGAAAGTAGGCACTTTTCTTTCAAAGGAAACAAAAACCTTGGTTATCATCAGTTGGTCCACAGGTAAATGGTAACTTGCCACATTTCCTTCCTTCAAAAAATAGACAGTTTATGGTCAGTTCTGCTGGATTGTGTTTCTAGTAGATGAAAGAAAGATGTGAAAACACTTCTTCCTTTTTCAGCTGTGTGTGTGGTTAAACTGGGAGGCCTTTGGTTTCCAAGGTGTCAGTACTATATATGCTGGAAAAATTTGGAAGCTTCTCCAAAGCCCATTACAGCCAATAAATGGTTTTCCTTTGACTTCTGTGGGCTGTAGATCAGCTGTAATTAGATGATCTTTTAATTGCTGTGGTACAGAGGGGAGATGCTTCTCTGGCTGCAGCTGGCAATCATCTTCCTCTGTGATGTATGAAGTCTGATTTCCTTCTGAATTTAAATGGAAATGGCTGCAGAGCTCTCTTGGTCCTGGGCTGCTTAACTGGTGTTCAGGTATTGCCCTTTTTGACTACAAAATGATCTTTTCACCCCCAAACCCCTCCTTCTGGTAGTTACTAGAAGCTGCAAGAATCTTTTCCTGCCTTTAGTTTAAGCTCATTAAGTTGAACTTCTGCTCTCAGTGGGTTATGCACAGGACCCACTGCAGTTTCCATCTGTGTTATGTTCATGTAATGGAAAACAAGATGGTCTGAGGGGCTAAATGTTGTGTTGCTAGCTTTAAAAGCAAAAAGCCAAAAACCAAACAAATTTAAGAAATCCCAGCATGTGGTAAACAAGCCCAGGATTTGAAAACCATCTCTTTATATTGCTTTTTTAAAGGAAAATGGGGGAGCAAGTTAGAGCAGGCAAACCTGTTTTCCAGTTATCCAAGCTTCTCTTTTCACATTTCCATCTAAATGCTTTTCCATTATTTACTCCATAGGTTTCCATATGGTTTCAGGTGTTGGTATTGGTGCTTTCTCCTAGGAACTGATGAGTGCACAGTAAAGGGAAACTGAGCAAAAAATGTGAATAATCTGTACATCTACATCAGCTGCCCAGGACAGTAAAATAGAGAGCAGTGCAAAACAGGAGAAGGGAGGCAGGCAAAGCAGCAGTTTGTGAACACACCAGGCATTTGGTGAAAAGGATGGAGAATTGCTTGAGTGAGACTGAAGGGTTTGTGATAAACTGGAAGAACTCTGGACCAAACTCTGAAGGGAGGACCTGTAATCATTTGGCTTGGTAGTGGCAGGGCTTAATTTCAAAGATTGGTGAGTTTTCCCTGTGTAATGAGTGCAGATGGATGTGTGACACTTCTCTTGCTGTAAATGAAACCACACAACCTCTGTATGTCAAGGCCATATTCATGTCCATCAAATTCCCTGTGTCTTCCCAAACAGGACCTCCAGTGTTTTTTTCCCAGCTATTTGCTTGCAAAAGCCCAGAAATTAATTCTGCAGCTTCTGGATTGTCCTTAGTGTGGGGCTAAAGGAGGCTCAGTAGTAGAAGAAATTGTCTGCAGAGTGTAACTCCATGCCCAAGCATAGCAACAGTCACATTAAGCATAAAGACCCAGATCCCCAGTAGATAAAAATGAGGAAAGCTGTGCTGAATTTAATGGGCCAGCTTCCCTCTTTTACAAGCTGAGAGGATCTAGCCCAAGCACTTAAAACTTGGAATTTGTTTTTAGGTTGCTTGCAATCACCCATTCAACAAATTAGTGTCAAAAGATGCATTTGAACCCATTCAGCCAAGAAATGGTGAAGCAGATTGCTTCCACTCTGTTCCTCCATGTAATCTTATTAAATGAGATGCAACTCCAGATTTAGTCAGATGACATCACAGTGCCATAAAGATATGGACTAGAACTCTGTTTTGAATTAAAAGGCTGAAACCTCTCTGAAATATTCACAAGCTCTGCACTGTGGATGTCCTTGTTGTCTTTATAGATATTCCTTAAGGATACACAATCTTCTTTGTTAGTGAGGAGCAAAAAAATAGAGCACACCCTGAGCTTTCCCAGCTTGCTGTGGTTTTACTGAAAATCTCTGGGGCTGCATCATTCAGGAGTGGTGGAGGATCCAGCCAGCATCTTAAGAAATATTTCATTACTTGCCACTTGACATCAATTCTTTTGTCCTATCTGAAAAGCTGACTGGTGGCTGTAAAACAGAAATGCCCTTTAGAAATTCTCTTCACTTCATTCTTCTTGCACGTTTCAAATTTCCATGGAATTTCCTTTCTCCATGGAAGCTGAAAGGCTCTCAAAACTTGGCAAGAGTGGCAAGTTTCTCTCCCCAGACCTTGCATGAACGCAAGGAAGTGATCAGCTGTAATTACTTTTGTACAAACCACCTATTAAATCCCTATCCCTGTGCTTTTCCTAGTGGCAGAATCCCAGAAATTTGGTTTTGTTTGTGTGAAACACACCGAAAATGGGGAGCTGTGTCTGTGATGCTCTTTAGAGCATCAGGATTTTATGTATTACCCAGATGATATATGTTAAATTTCCATAGCTGTAGGTGGATGCTATGTATGGACAGAGGTGGATGCTGATAAACACAGCTGGTGTGGCTTCAGGAGATAAGTTCAGGGGGCAGGTTTTACATGCAAAGTACCTGTTTTGCAGATTTGCAAGTTAGGAATGTGTCCCATGTTTGTTATCCTGATTTTGAGAGTTACTCAGCCTTTACTTCAAAGGTTGGTGGCTCTGTCCATCTCAGCTGCTTTCATAGGAAATTTTATTATCCCAGGCTGTTCAGGACAGGAGCTGTCAGTGAATGGTAATCTGTTACCTGTGGAAGGCCATAATAATAATAGTCTGATGTTCTGCTCCTTTTTTTCCTTTTAACTTTGAGAAACTTCAGTCCCTCAGCATTTTTGTGCCTCATCCCACTTAAAGACTGTTCTTCAAATACACAGTGCAGTGAAGATGCCTGAATTTGCAGTGCTGGCAGGGAAGCAGAAATAATAAAGGTAAAAGCCTTTTTTTAGGTAAAAGGCATTTTTCTAGTCTGAATTTTATTTTGGAGTCAAGCTAACCCAAGTTTAGGAGGGGGGAAAGGGGCAATATTGGTTGCTCCTATGTATTTGTCAGTAGTGGTGCTTAATTATAACTTAAACGAGTGGTTTTCCTGGGGGCTCTGCTTTCTTTATGAATGTTTCCTTTGGACTTCCCAGTCCAAAGCAAGCTTTCAGATCAGTAATTAGTGTGTGTCAGTATAGTTTTTAATAAGAACTTATGAGCCTGTGAAATGGTCCATTGTTGTTCTTCCTGTTTGGGAAAGAAAAATCTACTGTGTATAAGGTAATGTAATTACTTTCCTAAAAGAGTTTTTATTATGCACCTAACTGCACATTTACTGTACTTGATAGAGCAAAATAAAACCAGAAGAGAATGAATAAGCCATGTTGGTCCATTGGGTAAATAAAGCAGCTAAAGTGTTTATAAATATGTATTTAGTCAGCAGAGCTGATGGGCGACTCTGCAACTGCTCCAGTGGCTGAGCTTAGGTAATCCAAGTTTAATAACTTCCCATAAATATTTCCTTGTTTGTCAGGAGGCAATACTTATTTAGCTGTGCTGTGCTGCTTGTTTGTTGTGTTTGAGATCTCTTGAAGAACATGAGAAGTTTGTGGGTTTGCATGTAATAAAAGGATGAGCATTACTTACTGAGTAGCATGAGTGTGGTCCTCATATCTTGTCCCCTTCTCTTTCTTTCCATCCTTTTCTTCTTCTCATAGGTGGTGTGTGGTTTTTCTCACTCTTTTAAGAGTGAGTTTAAAATGTCCCTGCTTTCTGTTGACCTCCTAAATCTGCTTAAAGTGCCCCCAAAGATGTTGGGCTGAATCTCAGCCCAACTTCTTTTTGTCCTTGTGTATAAAGCTATTGGAGAGGTGAAATTAATCTGGTAACATATCACATAAAATCATCTGATAAATGATAACATATTGGACCTGGTACAATACACAATTACAGTATATCTAGTAAAACATATTTTACCAGAATGAGATGAGTCTTTGTGAAGAATAAATCTGGACCTGCTCCTTCCAAAGGGCTAACTTGGACTCTGGCATTTAAATTTGTTCATCACACTGGTCCAGCTCTGCAGGAGTTTTCTTGGTGTTTGTTCCTGGGGTTTGTTGTGTGCAGTAGTTGGTGGAAAGGCCAGAGCTGAAATCCACCTTGTGCAGCCAGCAGATAATAGCTTCGAGTTATGGTTTTGCTTGGAAAATAAAAAGTGTAAAATAAAAAGTGCCACGTTTTCCATCTACAGAATTGGAAGTTTTTCAAAATGTCACTTCTTACAGGATTCCAATTTACTTTCTCATTGCAACTGCAAAGCAGGTGACAATGGCATTCAGTGCCCCTTCTTCTGTTTGTTTTGCTTCTCCCATTGTAATTCTGTGATGTGAATAGCCTGTGATTTTTCTCTTCATATTTGAATGTTTTCAAGAATAAGGTTTCTCTGTACTTAAGTTAGGCTTTAACATCCTTTCTGAGTTTCCTGGTTTGTTTTCCACAGCATTGCTGCTTCTTTACCCAAATTTTTTTTCTAGAATTATCAGTAGTCATATTTAGATTTGAACTTTTACTGCCCACTAAATACAGGAGTTCATCAGCAGCATTTAGCAGGATCAAGATTGTAGCAAACCTTATTCCCTGGGAAGGGAGGCAGTGAAGCCAGAAATTGGAAGCAGCCTCTCTGGGGCTTCTCAGCTGTTATCAACTCGTCCAACTCTGCTGGCATCCTTGTCAATGTGGGATGATCCATTGCCAGAGACATTTGTATGGAAAAACAACAGTTTGTGCAAACAGAAGGTTGTTGGAATTAGAGCAGAGGAACTGCTGAGCCTGCGAGGTGCCTGAGTCTGCACCCCGAGGTGCTGATGGGGCTTGAGAATCAGGATCTGGGCTGTGTCCCAACACCTGCCCACAGTGAAATAACCACAGAAAACCCTCAGCAAGGAAGAATTATCTTGACCTAACTGTATGATAATGCTTAAAGCATTGAATCTCTGCAGTAGCCAATAATGGAGGTAATTCAGTGGGCTGAGACCATGAGTGGGAAAGCTCAGAGCTTCTGCTATGACTCCTCAGGGTGGTTGGACCTGGGTGCTGGGGTGCTGATTCTGGGAGCTGGAGTGAGGCCCAGCAGCCAGAATTGTAAGAGAAGCTGGAGGGAAGGCTCATCCCATTCTTGTAAACACAAGAAAAAAAAAAAGGGTCTTGTAAACCCTCGTGACTGGGTCAGCTCACCATCCAGGGCTGCAGAATGGGGACTGGATGTAGGACTGGCTTATGGTGGTCTGATGGTCTCAAAACCAGAAAAGAGGAAATCCTCACTGTAAGGCACAGCATGGAGTATAAGTCAGAGCTCTTTTGAGTGCATGAAATTATCCTGGAAGCCCTGACTGTTCCTCAGCACTATGAAACATCTTAATTAGAGGGAAGTCTCAGGTGGAGGTAGTGGCAAAGGAGCAGAGACAGCAGAAAGCCCTCTCTTTTCCTTTTGGAAATATAATAAATGCCTCCCCCATTTGGACAACACCTCTCAATGTGTTCAAAACAGGTCAGCTGGATTAGAGGCATCTCTAAACGAGCATTTTTGCTAAGTCACAGAATTTGCAATTATTGCTGGAATGTCCTAACACCTCTCTGAGGAGTGTGGAGCTGCTGGGGAAGTGATCAGGCTTTGAGTGAACTTCAAAAAGATTTCAGTTCAAATGTGAGACAATGCTGAGAATGACTCTTTCCCACCTTTTAATGTTCATCCAATATAAATAACATCACCAGAACAAATCCTTGCTGAGCTGTGTATAAGGCATTGCAATTCTCCCTTCAAAGCAAAGGGTGCTCATCAGGGCTTGTTTATTCTGGCTGAGCTGTATTCCCTCTGATTAGATGTGACCCCATCATCTTGCAGACATCTTTAACTGAGCACCCTCCAGTATTTTAAAACGGAAATCATAATTACAGCCCTCTGTCTTTTCTTTCACCCTTCTGCTTTTCCATCAGGCAGAGCTCTAATGTGATTATTTCACAAGATGATGTTTGTTCACTGGAGGGTGAGACTGGTCTTGTCATCAGAGCAGTGCTGCTGGCCTGCCTGTGCACAAACATGGGCTTTTTGCTGTGATTTTTTGTTTTTGTTTTTTTTGTTCTCTTTGGGGAACCTGAAAGCTTATTTCCAGTTTAAGCAACCACAGCAATTAATAGCAGGGACAGCAGAATCGAAATACATTTTATTGTCTTCATTTAACAAAAGGATCATGATGCAAAGCATCCAACTTATTTTCCTGCACAGGGAGAAACTAATATTGACTTTGTGCTCTAGTGGTGGAGTTTGCATTTGGTTTTGTGGCACTAAATTCCAAACCTTCCTCAAACCCAGCTGGAGCTTCGTTCTCTCAGCGTATTCCTACGGGACAAGGGGATTTCTATCAAAACAGCAATGCAATTCCTTTAAGAAGCTAACTGGAAGGAGGGTGGGGGGATTTTGTCCCTGTGTGTACATGTCCCTGCTGCTGATGTGCTGCTCAGCAAGCTGCTGGTGTTAATGGTGCTCTCCAGAGGAGGCAGCTCCAGCGGGAGAGCCATTAATATCCAACCGCTCTGTCGGCGGGAGCAAAGCACTGTGTGCACTTATTTAATTTAGACATTAAATCTTCTTCTTAGCACAAGCAAAAGGCTCCTTTGCCAGCTGAAAGTTCCCCTCGGCAAGCTTTGGGGACAGTTTTTTAACTGTGAATCTGCTCTTTTGCCAAGGGAGGAGGTGGTGGGTCCCTGAGAGGTCTCCTGCTGCCCCACGTGGGTTGGTCAGGGGAGGGAGCTGGGTGTCCTTGGTGGCTCCAACCAAGAGCTTTAGGTCACTAAGTAGTTAAAGTTAGTTGGTTAGAGATGCACTTTTAAGTTTGCAATTGGAAAAACAATCAAGAAGCCAACCCCAAACTAGATGTTTCTAGCTCACCCTTGCAAAGTCATAGAATGTGTTGGCTTGGAGGGGAACTTTAAAGATCATCTCCAGCCCCTTGCGGTGGGCAGGGACATCTTTAACTAGATCAGGATGCTCAGAGCCCCATCAAAATCACAGAATCACAGAATGTCAGGGCTTGGAAGGGACCTCTGAAGAGCATTGGGTCCAACCCCCCTGCCAGAGCAGGAAATCCTGTCTGCAATGTGTAAAGAGACACCTTGGAGCTTACTTAGAGCCAAAGTCCATATAAGCAAGAGCAAGATGAACTCGTAGACCTGATAGTTGCTAAAAGTGGGTCTCGTGCTGACTGAAATAGGACAAAGTTCTTTCTGTAATTTCTGATGAGAAGGGATGAGTTTAGATTTTGTGTCTTGAAGCTGAGCATTTTCTAGATCCATAGTTAAACAAATTCGTCATTGTTTGACTCTACACATGCTGCTGTAAAAATAAATGTTCTTTTCCACAAATACCATCTATGCTAGTATTTAATTACTGGAAAAGTTGCTGGTACTACCACTTTTTCTCTTCAGGCATGCTGGATGGCATAAATATCTGAATTTTCCAGGAATATACCCCTGAGCTACTGGAAAGTTCTCTAAAGCCAAAGGGTTGGGTTTTGTTTAAGAAGATTCAGTCCTTGGAGTGAACACAAAAAGTTGCTTTTGAGACTTCAGACAAAAATCTGTGGGGTTTGTGCTGGTTGTTTATCAGCACTGGACTGTGAAAATCAAGGTTTGGAGGGAGAAGGGACACATTTTGTTAGACCAGCTGAGAAAGAAGAGAACCAAGGAAGCTGCTGAGCACAGGAGCTTTCTCAGGTTGGGAGTGTTGGTGGCAAATGTAAGATACTGGATTCCCTCCCTTTATTCTTGAACAGAATTTGCTGATGTAAAAGCTACTGTGAACAGAATCTTTTTATTTGCTTTCAAAATTTAACTGTGTGTGTTTGCCACATTTGATTAAAATGGCTTTCAGGTTTCCCATCTTCACTTCCCTTGTCTTGTTTTTTTTTGGTTTTTTTTTTTGGTTTTTTTTTTTGTTTTTTTTTAAATCTTTCCTTTTGGGGTGAAAAAATGAAGACAGCTTTGGTGGAGTGATTAAAATTATGCCAATTGACTGCAGGATTTTAAAGAGAACACTGATCCAGCAGCAGAAGTTTTGGGGTTACACTGAAATGGTGGGACAGCAGTGGAGCATCTTTCAACTTGATACTTCAGAATTTAGGCTTGTTATTTTGGATTTTTCTTTTTGCTGGTGATGTGGATGGGGCCATCCTGTTGTGAATGTCCCCCAGGGTTAAGTAAGAAGTTCATAGCATCTTCTAGAGCATGGGACCAGGGTGAGTCTCTATGTGTGATGTGTGTCATAAGGAGCACTGAGTGCTGCTGACTCCTTGCTGTCCCACTGAGCAGAACTGCTCAGGATCTGGCACAGCCTCTTTGTTAGCTTCCTGGGGCATTATTTCACCCAGAGAGTTTGATCTCTGAGAGTTAATCCGTTAGAAATGAAAATTCATGGAGCAGATTGTCAGATGGGAATATGTTTGTCAGGGGTAATGCCATGTTCATGGGTCCCAGCTCTTTTCTGCAGCCAGCTGGCACCAAGTGCTAATGTTTTAGCTGCAATTCTTTAGAAGTTCAAGTAATCTGTTCTTTAGTCATGCTCTTGGGTATTTTTTTCCCCTAAGATTTTCCTCTGCATCCTCTGATGGGATAAAACATTCAAACATGAGTCACTGGGGTGTGAAAAATGCCAAATCTGGTATGATTCCTGAGGTGAAATTAACTTAAAACTGGTTATCCTAATATTTAACTTCATAATATTATCACAAGGCAATCTCCTGTAATCCAATAGTGTCTTTTTCCTTATAGAGTGGTCCCAAATCCTTTAGGTCTTGGTTGGAGTTTATCTGTTTGCCAGGGGCAGTTCATCACTGTTGCTCAGCCTACCCTATTGACTCTGATGAGCTCCAAATAATTAAATATAATTAAAATTGTTTGCCTATATTAATAAGCAAGAAACTTAAGTGGCAGAACATCATCCAGAACTGCAGTACCTTTTAGAGAATTCTCCTGTGATTGGGATTGCTCAGCTTGCAAGCCAGATGCAAGGGGACAGGTTGGAGAGCTGCAGTCCCACAATTATTTGTGTTATTTCCCTGAAAAAAAAAAAATCAGCTTGAAAGCTCTTTTCCCTAGGTGGGACTTCCCTGTAGTATGGTTTTGGTGTCCTTCCTGGAGGAGGAAGATGCACAGAAAGGAGCTTCTCCTGTTGTATTTTGTTTTTAAGGTTTGGAGCACACAATGTGACTGATCCATGGCAGCTGTGACCCTGTCACACGGGGTCCTTCTAAGGCTTTTGCAGCAGCAAACTAAAATGCCATGAATTTTAGGCTGCTGATGCCTGAGAGGCTCCATCTATTCTCACACTTCCAGTAGAAGAAGCAAAGAAGAAATTTATGAGGGTGGTTAAAAATACTCCTATTGATTCCTGGAGCTGTATTAGCCTGAGTGATTTGGTACACTTTACTTTCTCTGTGTGCAAACCTGATTCAGTTGCTATTTTGTGCTT
The DNA here is from genome assembly GCF_036169615.1 of Heliangelus exortis. NCBI lineage: Eukaryota > Metazoa > Chordata > Aves > Apodiformes > Trochilidae > Heliangelus > Heliangelus exortis. The sequence continues at coordinate 1,920,534 of NC_092436.1, read as the reverse complement.
TTGTCATTATTTCAGTGAGGCAAGTTTAAAAGGAAAGTAATATCAATTGATCTATTACAAGTTGTAAGACAGGAAAACAGGCTCTGCTTTGGAAAAAACAGCGAGGAAATGCTGCATCCTTCATGGTGCTCCCACACTTTGTCCTGGATCAGCACTACTTGGGTGGATTTACTGGGTTTGTATAAGTTATTTCAACAATAAGCTGCTTTTCTTTGGCAAGTCAGGCTGGAACCAATAAGGATACCTCCCCATAATGGGTTTGGAGGCCCTAAGAAGGATCTTGAGTATTATGAGCCCAATCCCTATAGCTGAGTGTTGCAGATTCAGAAATTATTTAAGTCCTATTCACACAATTTTGAAAAGAGCAGGGGTTAACAGAAATGTCTTGTATCTTTATGTTGATTTTATATATGTGTTCTCATCCGGTTTTCAGCATTTTATATTGAATTTTACTGACTGTTGGGTTCTCACCCCAAAAGCCATTGCATTAATCACAGCAAGTAACCTTTCCTCATGTGTGAAATGGAGATAACAGTAAGTAAACTTAGAACATTGCGTGGGGTGCTTGAAGTATTTTGGTATCTTTAAATTAAAGCTGTGAAAGAAAGGCTGTGCCAGGCAGCAGCTTTCTGCCCAGGTGACACTGTGGAGACATCTACAGCAAGTTGGTAAAATTACAGCTGCTGGGTCAGAGACCACTGGGATGGTTGGGTCAGAACTTGCCTGACATGGATGATGTGGGTTTGGGTGTTCTCAGCAGCACCACTGCAGAGGTATCTGCAGAACATCCTCTGCTGGAAGTTTTTGGGGCAGGAGGGACTGTTGTACCCAGCTGATGGAAGTGCAGGAGGGGATGATTGAGGCAGGACCAGGGCTTGCCTGAAGGGAAGGGGTTCCCTGCCCTCTGGGGAGCAGCAGATTTGAGGCTCTAGGTGAGGACCATCATTTGCTGTGCTCCTCTGGCCCTTCACCCAGCAGAGCTGCTCCCATATTTCTCCATCTATAGACTGAAGTGTGCCTGATGCTGTCAGATCCTGAATGTGGGAATTATCTGGAGCCCTGATGCTGGATCAGTGGTGCTGAAGGCAGAGGTTAGGTCTGAGCCAGGCTGGAGAAGAGAGGTCTCCAATGTGGGAGTCTGCTCCAGCTGCACTGCATCTTCTGCAGAGCATCACCCTTCAAAAGCACTGTGTTCCTGCTGTGCTCTGGAGAGAAATTTATGGGGTAAAGGGAAGTTGGAGGGGATCTCTTGTGAAAGAGCAGAATGGAAAGGTTGCCAGGAGCCTGCCTGCTGCCAGGGAGGGAAACCTAACAGGAGATGCAGGAAGGTTGGGGATGTACAACTCCTGTCCTGGGGCAATCAGAGTGAGAATTGGCTGGAACAAAAAAGAACCCCCCCAGGTCTAGCCTGGGTTGCTGCTTTAGATCTTGATTGAATTCCTCATTCATGAGCTGAGGCAGTGCAGGAGGCCAGAAGCCTAAGAGATGGATTTCCTCTGCAGAAATTATTTACTGGGCAGCTGCTGGTGCTTATTGATGCTTTCCACTGTTTCTCCTGTGTGCATATTTGGAGCCAAGTCATTTTTCCTGTTGAGGAACTACTGCAAAAGAAAAAAAGCTTGACATCCTCAGGTACAATGTCAGAACAAATGTAAAGGGAAGCCCTGAACATCAGCATGCCATGGGATGGTGTCCCTCTTCCTTCAGTGCTCAGCAATTGCTGCATGCTCTGATCTGCAGGGTATCACCAGCCTCAGTTCTGCACAGGAACCTTGTCCTTCTGCCCTGAAGACCCCCAGAAGATGTCATCTCCTTCTGATCACCCTGCATGGGCCAGACCTGCCTTGGAGCCCCCTTTCCTCCCCCCAGGCTGTGGTGCTTGTTGCCAGCTCTCACCTCTGCAGCAGTGGGAGATGGGTGCCTGGCTGGGTTTGCAAATTTGGCCTTTAGCTGCTTGGTCTCCTGTTTTGTTGACGGCTGGAGAGATCATGCAGAACATACAGAAGGATGTGGTTGTGTGCAGAGAATAATTATCAAGTGCCTGGCTGGGGGTGTTGCTGGAGCCAGGTTTGAGAGACAACCTTTGTGGTGTTTATGTTGCAGAGCCTCTGCTGGAGGAAGGGCAAGCTCAAAAAAAAAAAAAAAAAAAAAAAAAAAAGCGACAAAATTAAGCATCTCAGCTTGTGCCTTCAGGACCAGCACCCTCCTGTCTGTCAGATATCACTGTGTGCCCTTCCAGCATCCTTCCCTGTATTTAATGAATAGCACCAAATTTGCTGGAGGTGGAGAATCTTAAGAGGAGAACTCTGCTGTCAAAGTCGCGGTGACTGTTCCTTTTAGCTGTGCTGAATTCTTTCTGATAGATGTTTTTTTGTGGTCCAGCCTTGCCTCAAATGACTTTTCTTCTGTACCTGGGTGAGTTTCCCAGCTCTGCCAAACAGCTCTCTCTGGGGAGGGCAAGGCTTTGCATCAAGCAAGAGATGAGATTGCAAGGTCTGCACTTATCTGCCTTAAAAAACAAATAAACATTTCAACAGCCCGAGGCAACGAAGTGTTAAACCTGGTATATTGTAGCAACTTTTTTACACAGAGGGGAGGCTTTGCTAATACCGTGGTACAGGCACAATATTCTCCAGCTGACATCTGCAAAATCTCTTCCCTTTTATATTTCATTATTTCAACGGCCCTGACTCATCCCTAAAGGTTTGGGGATGAAAAACAACCCCACCTGCTCATAATAAGAACAGGATGACCCTCCAGGGTTTCACTCTTGGTTGCCCCCCTAGAGGAGGTGAGAGAAAACTGAAGCTTTTCCAGATTTGTTGGTGTGGTGGGGAGCAAGGGAAAGGGCAGGAAGGGAGAGATCCTGAGCACAGCTCCTTATCCAGAGCTTGGGAAGCTTTTGCCTCCAATAACTCACCCTGCTCCGTCCTTCCTCTCCCTCCCTCTGCTTTGTAAAATGTATTTCACGTACACGGCGTCTCCCTGCTTGAGCCAGTTATCTGCCTCTCAACAGCTACTTATTCTTTTGCAGATTCTATTACTGCTAGGATTTGATTTTTATATATATACAATCATTTTGCTATTGTGCTGCCTGTGTGTGGCCAGGGATGCAAAAGCTCCTTCCCTCCCCTCCTTCCCGTACTCCTCCATCTCTCCCCGCAGTATTGATATTTCTGTACCTCGTGGTAAAATAAATGTTGCTCTCCATTTAAGAAGTAGTTTGGTGCTTTAATTATTTACTGCTACTGCTGCTAATTTGATGTAGGCAATATTTAGTTCTGTTTTGGTAACTTTTCATTTTTAAAAGCAAACTGCTGGTTTGAATTCGTTGGCATTCACAGCCTGGTATTGATTAGTTTGGCCTCAGACTGTGACATGAGGGAAGAGTGGCTTTGTGCCATGCTAAACCTTCAGACCAGAATTATTCTTTGGAAAGGGTGTGAAGCCTTGCAGGTGGCTAAGACACCTCAGCAACCCCTAAACAATTTTTGGGGTGTGAGCTGATCTTGAGAGGAAAGAATTAAGTTAGAAATAAATTGCACTATCTCCCCCCACATTTCTGCCTCAATCACAGCAGTCAGGCATGCCCTTTACTACCAGTTTTTTTTTTTTTTGTTGTGTGTTGGTAACAACATCTGTAGTGGTCAAATTGGCTCTGCTCATCTGTTCATAAGGTCTGGTCTCCAATTTGAAGAGCTTAATTCAAACCCTATTAAAATTAATCAGCAGGTTGCCTGTTTCCCTTGTTTATTTCATACCCCATCTCCAGTAATGACTTGCTAGCTTTTCTCTGTCCTTACTTTCTGCTGACTGTTCCTGATTTAAAAGACCAAGAGGTTAAATAGCTTCTCTTCCACCATCTCAGATTACCTGTGAGAAAAGCTCAAGGGCTGCACTTGAGAGCAGAAAATTAAGGTCTTATGTGTAAATTATAGTTCAAGGTCAGTTTGAAGAGTGTTTCTTGAGGGACTGGGGCTGATCCTTCTTTTTCATTCATAGCTTGCATTTCATGTATCTGACATCAGCAGATTTGGGGAGCTGTCCTGGCGTGGTCCTGCAAGGCTGTGCCCAAAATTTGGGGAATATTTAGTGGCACAGGCATCGAGGGCATGGGGATCAGCTCTGACCTGAGCAGTGGACACGAGGAGAGCATCAATAAAACTTCATAAATTTTAGGTAAATGTGCCCAGTTTGTAGCTTGTGGGCAGCATATGGTCCATTCTGTTCTGGTGTAGAGCCTATGGCTGTGTAGTCCTTTTCCATCTGTCAAGTTGCTATGGGATAACAAACATTTAACTTATCCTGTGGACCAGGGTCTTGAGGTCTTTTTCCTGGTCACTGTGAGGTGATCAGATACCTATTCACTCATCTTGAGAACTTTAATGCCATTTCTTCTGATCTACAGTAGCTCCTCTGCTTGCCATCCTTCTCTCTGGCAGTGAAGAGAGCCAAACGTGGTCAGAAGGTTGGGTGGCTCTTGTCAGGTGGGCATCATCATGGGAACACCATGGAATTTGTGGTCAGGCAATTTGTGTCAAATCCAGACCTCCTCAGCCACAGGGCTGAGCTGTGATGATGGTCAGAATGCTGCTGCCCACCCTGTGCAGGTTGGGGCTGACCAGCTGCAAGTTCATGGGTTTGCTTCCTAACTGATAAAAAGTTCTGTAGGTCCTCTTGGTTCTCCTGCTTTCCAGAGGTGCAGTTCATCCTTTTTTTAATTTTTCTTTTCTGTTTTGTTTTTTTTTTTTTTCCTTTTCTCCGTGAGTTCTCTTATGGAAAAGTGATAGGTTGAGGGAGGCTTTTCTGTAGTCTTCTCTTCCCCTGACAAATATCCTTTATTTATTCCATCCTACAGTGTGCTGTTTGCAGCATATGCAGGGATATTAAACAGCTGCCACCTCTCAAGCCAGAGGTAGCTGCAGAAACCCTGGAGTTGCCTGTAAAAGCTCCCATTGAATCCCCCAGGGATGAAGGGCTCTATTAAAAATGTAAGAGCATTATCACTAATCTTACAAGTGGACTGATGCATTTAACATAAATAATTATAAACTCCCAAACAAGCTGATTTCATCTGGTGGAGCATCTGGGAGTTGTTTGTTTGGCTTTTTTTCATTATCACGTTTCAGAGAGTGAAAAATCTTCCTGTTTTCTTGGAGGATTTGGTGGGATTAATTGCTGCTGTTTGCTGTTGTGTATTCCTGCAAATGTTTGTGGAACTGTGTGCATCTCTAATTCTTTCTGCAGCTTTTTGGAGGGTCACCTTCCCCACGGATGGGCTGGGTTGGTCCCATTCAAGGGGTAAGGAAAATTAAGAGGTTTTCCCAGCGTCAGTTTGAAAAATGGTCTAAGAACATGGGCATCATTTTACTGAGGTGGCAAAGTACTTGGTAGTGCAATAAGTTTAGGAATAACCATTCTAAAGCAGAGAATCACTTGGGAAAGTGATTTTTATGAGTGATATTTTCTGCCCAAAATGCAATAGCAAACATACACTGATCTTCTCATCCAAGGATTGTCTGAATTCCCTGCTAAGCCCCTGGGAAGAAGTCACTGGCCAGGCAGCAGCTCTGACCACTTGTGGGCAAAGGGAAAGGTGTAAAAAGAGGGTTCTGGGCTCCTGGTGTCTGAAAATCTGCTTCATGAAGGCTGTGATTCCTCAGTTGGGTTTTTAGAGTGCAGCCTGTCAGAAGTCACTGCCAGAGTGTGTTTTTATCTGGTAAGAACAGCTTATCCCAGTTTGGATTTTCAAAGTGTTGTCCTGTCATTGGCTCTTGAGACAGAATCTTAAGCTTTCCTATTGGAATAACCCCCACTTCAGGCAATAATGAAGCATCCAAATTTTCACAAACAAAAACCAAGCAAAATAAGAGCCTTTTCATAGACTTGTAAAAACTTTTTTATGAGGTAAAATTAACTCATTAATAAAACCAATGGTACCTGCAGTTGAACTGGTTTAACACACTCTCTTCCTTCAAATGTTTAACTCCTGGTAGTGAGTCTGCTAAAGCATCCCTAACTTTGTTCAGCCTTGGAGAAGTTGCAGCTTTTTTTTTTTTTTTTTTTGATAAGAACTTGAACTCTAACACTGATTCCAAATGCCAAATCTCCACTTTTTACTTGGAGATGCCAAGTTCCAGGGAAAGGAGGGTTTGAGAAGAAAAGCACATCTCTGCAGCTCCACATGGAGCCCATTCACTCCTCAGCAACCCTTTTCAAATAATTTCAAAGTTAGTAATTTAGGAGTGCATACAGCATGTGAAGTGCTGCAGTGGTTTAACACTATTTAAAACAGAGGAACTCCTGTTCTGCCTCTCTCTTCCCTTTTAAGCATTTCCATCAAGAGCATTTGAAATCAATGCCTCCAACTCCTCTGTGCATCTGAATGTCTCGGGGAAGGAGCGAGGATGTTGCTGAAAATTTAAATAATGACTTTGGAAACCAATAGCAACAGGGATTGAGCATCTCTACCACTCACTGCAGTCTCTGTGTGCAGCAGGGAAGAAAAAGCAGGTTTTAAAATGCACCTGGTGAGACAGTGCCCTTGGTGACATTGCACACCTCAAATGTGGGTTGTTTTTTTTTTTCTCCTCAAGTACAAACCAGGTGATTAAAGTCAGGGTGAACTTTGCATATGTACAGTGGCTTGATTAGAACTTTTAAGACGTGATGGTTGATAAAAAGCATCAGAAATAAAAGGGGAAATTAATTTTACTTAGTCTGTAATATTGCAGCAGTTATGTTCAATCATTTGTAAGTCGGGAGGCTGTAAAATACACCCCGTGATGAGGTTATAGGAGGACTCACAGTCATAAATAACAAAATTCAACTATTTATTTACTGTTCTCTAAATAAGGTGTGATTGGAGTAAATACGAAGGGAGACATTTAATTAAACAGAATGAGGGAATGTTGTAAACATGACAACCTTGCCAAGGAAAACAGGGAATTAATGTGTTGGCAGACCAAATAGTTAAGGCTCTAAAACATATCTATAACTCTGTCCTTTTGATGAATGTTTCAGTACTTCTGTGAATGCTTTCAAATTGATTCAAGGACATCCAAGTGCCATAATATCTTGCTCAGCCTCTCAGTCAAGCTGTTGTGCTTCTTATGTTCAGTGAAAACATTGCAAGGAAAGGGGTTATTGCATAAGGAGAGAACTGGCTAATCCCCAGGCCTCTATAAAACAAAAATACAGTTTGCATTTGAAGGATTGGTGAGTGCATTGGCACAGATGTCAAACTATTCTGATCTTGGAAGTGGTAAATTCTTTTGTGTGTGGTTTTCTTTTTTCTTGGTAGTTTCAGTAAAAACCACCAAAATACATTTTGATTGATTTGGTGTCTGGTTGTATGGTTCTGCTCCATTCTCTGGTGTTATTTAGAAATGGCTGGATCCAGAAAAGGGGTAGGATCCAACCTGTGTCACAGGGAAGAATCTTCTCTCAAACCTCAGCTGTTCCAGCTGGGGACATTATTTTGAATAGTTGATAAAATTCAGCCCAAAGTCTTCAGCTTTGCTGCCACAGAGTTTATTTCGTGTCTCCACCACGCATAACTCCTCTGTTATCTCCCTTTACATCCCTTCTCCCTTTTTGTACCTTATTTTTATTTTTCAAGGGCAACCTTGGTTCGTGTCCCATCAGACAACCCTGTTGTTGTCCTCTTGCTTGTAGGGAGCTGCTCAGGGTAGATGCCTCAGTCTGACTCTCAAATGCATCTGTCATTCACAGTGTGGAAAAAAACCCAAACCAAACAGCAGCTTGAGGTTTTTTTATTGCTTTTCAAACCAGACCCGTGCCCTCATTCACAGGAAGCCCTTGTGCAGTCTATGGAGTTGTGCTCATAAAAAAAATAATTGAGAATTTCTTATTGCATACAAAGTGGAGTTGACATTCAGAGGTGTCAGAACCACGAGCTCCCCAAGTTGGGAAGTGCAGACTGTGCTTTTGGAGGACTTTCTCCATAAAATGAAGTGGAGTTGAGGTTAGAACACCAAGTGCACTGCACAGATGGATCAAACCAGAGGCTATTAAGAGCCCTTTCTCTTGAAGTGTGATTTGTGAGAGAAGTAGATGAAAATCCCTCACTGCAGGTCCCCATCTGTAACGGGGTTAGCAGAGCTTTGAATATCGCCGTGCAGCATCGCTGCAGTCTTGTGGTTTCATCCTGCTTTTTTTTCCCATTATTTCTAACTTTTCTGTGGAAGCTAGACTCAGTCTGTTTTCTTCTGGACATAAATTTTGCCAGGTGGCCATCCATGCCAGGAAGATGGCAGCAGTGCCCTGGACCCGTGCAGGCACGTGGCATCGTCCCGCGTGGCTTTGCACGCTCCACAGCTCAGCTCTTGTGTCCAGCAATTAATTTCTATTTCTGCTCTCCTTTCTTGATGTTCCCCTTGACCTGGACAGCCTTGCACCCCCTGGAGAAGCTGGGAAGCATAACCACTTTTTTCTCCCTCCATGTGTATTTAAATGAGTTGGGAGCAGTGCCCCTGCGCTTGACATTTTATCAATACTGCCATCATTAGAAGTTCACTTCTGTTCATTAAATTTCCCTTTCTGGATGTAATATGTCACTTCCATTCAAGTGAGATGAAGGGGATCTCAAGGAATGGAGTGGTTGCATTATTTCTTGATGTTGGAGGCATTTTGAAGGATGCTAAATTCCTAAATGATTTTTTTCCAGAGATGAACTTAGGAGCGGATGCATTTTGCATCCCCAGCCCTTCTGCCCACTTACCCTTCTTGCAAAGGCAGTGGAAGTGGGGATTTCTCCAACAAGGAAAGTTTCTTGCTATTTAATCTGCTTTCCTTACTGCATCCTGTCCACTCTGTCTTTAGACTTCAGCTCTGTGTCACTGGATATTTGTTCACTTTTCCATAAATAGATCAGATAGACAATAGTTCTTTCAGAGCACAAGTCTCCACACTCAGCAAAGCTCCACACAAGTGAGAGTTGCTGGAAGCAAAATCAATTGGTTAAACTTGGAATATTTCAAAGCAGCTCAGTGCTGCATGTGAACAAAGATTAAAGATGCTGTAATGCACTCAAAATTTTTTTTCCAGCTACAAGATCACATCTGATGAGAAAACAGCAGTGCTCAAATATGCAGAAGTAAACAGTGCTGCCCCAAAATAAATTACTAAAGTGGTTCTTCTCACTCTTTTAATAATCCTGTTTAGGTGCAGAGCTTTGATAGCCCACAAATTGTTGTCTCAAGATCTGGCTGCAAAGCTTTGGAGGAGGAGGGATCCAGGCCAGGTAACTCACATCTCCCTGGTGTGGCTCCTGTAGGGTCTCCAGTGTGGGTTCATTCAGCAGGAGCAGGTCCCATGAGCAGGACTTGGGGTTATCCCTTTGGGATGAGGCTCTGGGTGTGGCTGGAGGGATTCCTCTTACCACCCAGCCAAGCTGATGTGCTGGAGAATGAGAGTGTTCTTATGAATATCTCAAGGACTTTTTATTTATTACTGGTTTATTAAATGCCCTTTAGGTAATTTTTTTTTAAAGGATCTTTTTTTTGTTCCATTCTTTGTTGATCTTTAAGGCTCATTAAATATCAGCATCTTTCAGGTCCATAATGTACAGTCAAGAGCACTGAGCTCTTCTGTCCTTGAGCAAATGTATTTCTGAGTATTCAAATATACAGCCCTTGCAGTATACTCTGGTTAGTGGTTAGAAGAGAATGCATTACCATGGGTTTATATTTGAATTTAAATACTACAGATGGCCTTGGTCTGCAAGTCTCCACTGCCTTTTTATTGCCTTGTGCAATGTTAAGTGTTCTTTGGGAAGCCTTTTCAGTGTTTGCTAGAAGTTCTTAGCTGTACAACCATTTAGTAAAATACCTTTAAATTCCCTCTGGAAAGAGGGATGCAGCATGGAATTAATTTCATTCCTTATATTCTACCATAGTCATTCCAAATTGTAGTGATTGAAGACCTGAAATAGTTTTGCAGCTACCTCTTATTTTGGTGGGATAACATCTACTAACTGAGAGCACTGGTTTTGGAGCCTTTCCATACTCAGCTTTTTTTGCACACAGCTAATATACATTTTCTCCTTTCCTATATCCCTTTCCTACTCAGCAGCAAGGAATTAAATCTTTCCAATTCCCAGACTTTTGTGATTGCTGTCTTGTCCCTTTGGCTTGCAGGAATCCCAGGGAGCCCAGCAGTGACCAGCACGCAGAACTGGACAGCATCTGGAATTAAAAGCAGTTTAAAATGCAGTCAATTACATACAGAAAAGATGTCCCTAAAACCTCTATGTTTGTGAAATGTGCTTCAAAGTGCAGTTGTATTGTTCTGAAATAAATTAACCTGAACATGAAAATGCTGCAAATAATTCTCACCCGTTAACCAGAGCTGCCTGAGGAGTGGCACCTGGGTACCTTCTGAAGACCATGGAAAGGTGGTTGCTGCACTTAAAAGGATCAGAATTTTATCTGACAGCAGAGTGTTGAGTTCTGCTTGATATTATTGCTTAGATACTTCTGAGCTGGTACTGAAAGCAGAGCCTCTCAGCTTTGGGATCATCTTCACTGATGAGGAAAGGGATTCCCTGTCCTGTGGTTGTGCTGTCAGGAGATCCCTGTCCCCCACACAGAAAAATCTCTTGGGTCTTACTTCTTGCTGAAATCACAGGGAGATTCAGCACGAAGAAAACATGTCCTGGGCAATTAATAATTTTTCTCATCCCTCTTATCCCCCTTTTTCATTCTGAAAATGCCACAGTTTCTGGCAAACACCTCTTTTGACACTGATGGTGTCTGACACAGCATTAATGTGTAGTCAGACATGAAAAACAATGCAAGTAACATTGATTTGTTGTTTTCCAGGTTGGTTAAGTTCCTTCCTATTGAGGAAAGGGATTTAAACATATCTTGGTAGGCTGGAGGGAGTAAATACCACCAGGGGTTCTTGTTCCCACCAATATTAATAGCAAAGCTCCCCCTGCTTTTGAGTGATTCCAGTTAGGAACCTCATGATGCTTCCAGGAGAAAAAAAGGGGATTTTTAGTTTGTCTTTCATTGTGGTAGGTGTTAAATGTAGCATCTGCCCCCCACTCTCACATTGAGCAGAGGTGTTAAATGCAGCCTGTGTTCATAGGAAGGGTCTCGAGGACTGGAACCACTTTGTCCCTAAAATGGTTTTAATTTAAAACCCAGAAATTTGACTTTTCCAAAAGTCCAATTTGACTTTTTTGGGGACTGTATGAGGGCACCCACCCCATCAGCAAGGGGAGGCAGAACCCAGCTCCAGCTTGGTGGGGGCACATCCAAGTGGGATCAAAGTGCTTCAAGGAGTAATTCTGACTTGCAGGGCAGGACTTCTTTCCTCCCAGATCAGTAAAGAAATGCTTCTGCAGTGGGGATGCTTTGTTCTCTCCTAAATGTCATTTTGTGTAAAATTACCATCTGTAACCCTCTAAGAGCTTAGAGGGGTCATTGCAGCAGCAAACCTGGATGAACCCTTCTGACCCTACCCCTTACTCTGACCTTGACATAAAAATTTTCCTTAATAATGAGTTTAGTGCTGGTTGTAAAGCATCCATCACTCTGCTCCTCCAGGAGGCTCTGAGGTGATTCAGGAAAAACTAGGGGACTCTTGAGCAGAGAACAAATGAAGGAATCTTTTAAAGCCTTCATGTAGAGATGCCTTTGGGTGCAGAAGGGAGGCAGCAGAAGTCCTGCATCTGGTTGTTCTGGTTGGAGTATGGGATTTTGGTGTGGTTTTTCCTCCCTTGTGTTTTCATTCCTCAGCTGTAGGTTATCCAGCTCAGAGAGAAAGAGATTTACTGAGTCACTCATCTTATTCATTTGCTCAGAATGTTTTCCTGGTTCCAGCTGCTACTAATTTGAACACTATGTCAGGATAAGGTAGCAGCAGGGATGCCATATATTGTGTTTTGTCAGGGGATAACACAGTCTGAAGCTTTCACAGAACTTCGTGGACGCACGGAGGTTCGGGTGTTCAGAGAAGGGCTGGAAAACACCTCGTTTAAATTCTCCTCCAGCTACTGGAAGAAAGAAGATAAATCATAAATGAACCAAAATTATGTTCTGCCTCCTTTCTCCCCCCCTTGTGCAGTAGAAAAATGTGTGTTGTAAATCCCCTGTGAAGCCCTTTCTGCTGGCAGCTCAGGAGGCTGCACTAAAGGGGATGCTCACTGCTGGATTTCAAACTTGCACCTTGGATTTTCCACTCCCAAGGGTGCTCCTGGGTGCAAGTGAGGGGCAGAGCCAGCAGTTTGGCCAGACAATGGGCTCTGCAGGCTCAGAGAAGAATATTAGATGGTGGCCTAGAGAAAAGAAACAAATAGGAGGAGGACCCAAATATCTCATGACCCTCGGGTAATGTGAGGCACTGCTCGGCTCACCTGGGGAAGGACTGAAGTCAAAAAGTGGTGGGGCTGCTAGAAAAGGGACTTTTTGACCAAAGTTTCAGGCTCTGTTGATGCTGAGGGTTTTTTTAAGCACACCTTGGCTGTCCTTGCCATCTGAGCACAAGAAGAAGGAAGTGACAAGCCCTGCAAATCAGGTGTAAAAGCATAAACTTCCAAAAAGTGGTGTTGAGACTTGGTAATGGAGTGTTGGCATCATGGTATGTCCAGGGTACTGAGGAACTGAGGGGGAGATGATGGTGATCTTCACTGATTCCCTCTCTTTAGGGGTCTCTCTCTGAGTTTTCATGTGGCTTCTGCAAAATTTCTGTGTTGGAGACAGGTTGGCTGGAGAGCAAGAGCTGTGATGGGCTGTGGGCTACTTGGGCTTTCTAGGTCAGGCACTCACCAAACTTAGTTCTGCATTTGTGGGTGGTACCAGTTATATTCTGGCCCCTTAGAGTCATCCTGTGAGTAATTGCAAAGGGATTGCTGAGACCATCAGTGGCTAAAGCTAATTTACAGCTGGTATTTCTGGCAGCCCCATTTCCCAGTGCCTGACCCTGCTCTGGGGTTCATGAGGCCCTTAATTCCTGAAGAGTTTGGGTTTTTTCCCTGAATATAGATGCTATGAATTTAAAAAGTTCCTGCTCCAGCTTTCCCTTGTATTGGTAAAAAATATTGACTAAAAGTTGGTTTAGATTGAAGGATCAATTAATAACCCTCAGTGCACACACACCCTGAATTAATTTGATAATCCCTTGAGTAAAGTCAGTGGAGAGAAGAATTTTTTTTTGCTGGTGGTTTACAACAGGAAGAAAACGTATCCTCTGAAGGGAAATGTCCCCATATTGATTGAAATTCACAACAGCATCCCCAAAATTTTGCTCCACTCCTTGAAGACTGGCTGCATTTTTAGAAGAGATGCCAACACTTTCTTTTTCTTTCCTTTTTTTCTCTTTTTTTTTCTTTCTTTCCTTCCTCTTTCCACAATCAATTGCATCATCACAAAAGTTTTCAACGTGTGGTTTTTTTTGTTTGGTTTTTTTTTTTTTTTCATGCTGGGAGCACTGAGGAGTTTGTGCTTGGCTGCTCATTCCTGCTGAGCTCCTGCATTAAATGTGCTGCTGGTGGGACAAGGGTGGGGGTACTGAGCTGAGGAAGGTTTACTCCATGTAGTAATGGAGCTAATGGCATCACACTCAGGACAGCTGTGGGTGCATCTGGTGTTAAACTACCCTGATTTAAACTTTATGATGCAGGAGACTGCCAACTCTCCCACTTGCAGCATATAAATTATGTCAATTGCTCCTGCACTTTTTTTAACCCTGATTTCTCTTGAATTATGGATGATAGACAGGGCCAGAATTTGCTTTTAGTGTTCCCTGGTGGCTGTGTGTGTGCTGAGTGCACTGAGCAGTCATAATCTCAGTGTGTGCAGTCAGGGGATGCTTAATGTCCTTTGGGCTGTGGCCACAGAGCTTGGATCCTAACCATTAAGGGAGTTAAAACATCTGAAACTCGAGCTATTTTGGGGGCAGGGTGGGTGCTTTGATGCCAGGTTTGTGGAGAAAAAAAAAAAAAAAAAAAAAAAAAAGTGCTCTGAGGCTCACCAGGTTTGTAGGTTTGAACTCTGTGTCTCCAATGGGTTTTTGAAAGTCAGCGTGATGTCCCTTTTCACCAGAGCCCTCCATTGTGGAGACCAGAGCCTGTCTTTCAGGTTTCATTGTGGGAAGGAATAATAGCTCCTGTTTTTAATGAAAATACTATGATTGGTTTGCTTTGAAGTTTCCAAGCCTGTGTGAGCAGTCCTGGAGCAGCACATTCATCAAGCATCCATTCCCTTGCCTGAATACTCCTGTGTGGGTAGGGAACAGGTCTGAAAGGTTGTAGCAGGGTGGGTGTTGGGGCTCTTCTCCCAAGTAACAAGCTACTGAATAATGGAAAAATGGTTTTCTTTGCATATTAGGAACAATTCCTTTGCTGGAAAGATTGTCAGGCCCTGGTACAATCTGCCCAGGGCTGTGGTGGGGTCACCATCCCTGGAGGGGTTTCAGAGCTCTGTGTAGATGTGTTGCTGATGGGACATGGTTTAGTGGTGGCCCTGGCAGTGCTGGTTGGACTTGCTGATCTTAAAGGTCTTTTCCAAGCAAAAAGATGATGTGATTCTACTTAAAGAAGAGCCAGAGCTGCTGGGGACCCTGCTGAAGCTGCTGGGTTTGCTGTGATGTTTAACTTCTCATCCTGCTCCTCAGAGAGGGAAAGCTTTTTAAAGATGTTAATAGAGGGTGTGTGTATCAGAGCACTGCTTCAGAAGCCAGGCAAGGCACTGCCACTTTTAAGATCATTTCTGCAGCATTTATTGAACAGTGTGTGGTTTTAAGGTGTACTAACAGCAGGTGTTTGTAAATTGTATAAAACCAGCTCCAGCTGCTGACAAGCTGCCTGTCTGTGCTCCTCTTGGTGCATCTGAATGCTGCATAAAATTTAAGACTTTTCTGCATAAAATTTAAGACTTTTTAATGCTTAAATATGAAGACAGCTTCACTCCCTAGCATATTGATTTCCCAGGCATTAGCTCTTTAATCAAACAGCCCTGAAGTTTTGCACTTCATTAACCAGGTGTAAAGTGCAAACTGTTCACAATGGGC
The DNA here is from genome assembly GCF_036169615.1 of Heliangelus exortis. Taxonomy (NCBI): domain Eukaryota; kingdom Metazoa; phylum Chordata; class Aves; order Apodiformes; family Trochilidae; genus Heliangelus; species Heliangelus exortis. The sequence goes on along the minus strand of NC_092436.1, from coordinate 1,905,495 downwards.
TGCTGGGGTGAAATGTGTCCTTGCTGCTGGTAACTGAAATGCTCAGGGATGGAAGATTTTAGATGAAGGTTGTGGTTGGAGTGGAGAGGTCAGAGCTCTGGAAACGCCTGGCTGGAAGCATTGATGTTGTGGCAAGCACTGCTAAGCAAAAAAAAAAAAAAAAAAAAAAAAATGCAGCTGTTAGCAGGAAAAAATCATTCAGGACTGTTGTACAAAAGTGAACCTTACTTTGGTTTGGAGGAGATGGGGTGAAAAAATCCTTTGATGTGGCCAAATAAATGCTCCTGCAGAAGGAGGTGCCCCTGGTTGCGTGCCTGGGGTTGGTGGGTGCCCTTCAGCTGGTTGTATTTCTAAGACCAAGGGTAAACTGCTTGCAGGCATCATTACAAGGGTTTATTAATACTAAGCATTGTATAAAAAACACCTTAATGTTACCTAATTCATGCCTAAAAATTCCTATGCATTATCTTATTAATGCTTTTTAAGAAGGATGCTGTCAAAGTTAATTTTCTTTTATATTGTCTTTATTTTTCTGTGTTCTTGTTGTGTATTTTTTTTTCTGGGCTGCTTTTTTTTTTGACATTTGGGCCTAACCAGCCAGTCCCCAGTAAGATATATTTACTAAAAATAACTCTGGAAGCACTTCCAAAGTATTGATCTGTGTCTCCTCACAGCCTGCAAGCTGTCACTTCCACACATGCAGGGAACATTTTCTGTCCTGAGCTCCATTTAATGGGTGGAATTCCTTACAAGAGGATAAAGCAAAGCTTGCTCTTCCTAAGAAAGGTCCCAGGGACCCTTTGCAAGCCCAGATCTCTCAGAAAGCAACCATTTAATCTTGGGGTGAGCAAATATGATGCTAATATCCTGTGCTTTGTTGTGCAGTGTGATCTAATTGGGATTTAATGCATTCTGCCTTGGCCCTGCCATGGACTCCCTTTGGACCATTCAATACAGAGCTTGGTGGTAGCAGCTTTCTTTGCTTCAGCCCAATTTGTGCCTTTAAAGACAATTCAGGCATTTTTTTTTGCTTAGTTTGAGTGCCTGAAATGCACTGGTAGGACGCACAAGAAGGGAAAAAAACCCAAGGTCCTTGCTTTTCCTTCTAAAATGCAAGATTTACTTTAAGTTAGAGAACGGAATGATGAGTTTTTCGTTTTCATTTTTCATTTCATTTTTTCATTTTCGTTTTTAACCCTTTGTGGTTAAGAACTGTGTATCTGTTACTGACTCTGGCAAGTACAGCTGCCCCTCATGTGCAGAGATCTAATCCCACACCAATATTTCAGTCTAAAATAATTTTAAACTTCCAGCACAAGTGAGAATAACAAATACAGAGTGTCTCAAGGCAGCTTTTGCAGTCTGGTTGCTCTGAGTGCCTATAAAGGGGTCTGATCTGAGCCCACAAAGCCACCCGTGCCTCCTTGGGGACACTGAGCCCCTGTCCCCAGTGGTCACCCTTGTGATGCTCACCTTGGGTTTTCACACTGCAGAACAAGAAATAGTTTTTTTTTTTCCTCACCCCTCAACTCTGTTCCTAGGAATCTGAGCCCTTTTTCTAATGGAGAGGTGTTTACATGGGAAGAGCTCTTACAATGTTAAATTTTTCATGGATTTTTATCCATTTTAATTGAGACCGTTGAGACTTGAAATGGTCCAATATTAGATGTGAGCTTTTGGGAAGTTTGATTTTGGTCCAGGGTGACTCCTGGCATCCCACATAGGTACCAATTTGCTCATTTCTTATTTTCCCTTCTTCTTCCCTGTCCCCACCTCCCCTGCTGCTGATTCACTCCATTTCACTGTGAGAAGCAGGGGATTTCTTTTCATTGACTGTTTCAGTCCTTTTTTCTCCTCTCAAAGCAGGCACTGAGTGTGTTCTTTCACCTGAATAACCTGGAAGCAGCCACTTAGTGCCTCTGAGTCAGGAAATTGCCCTTTGGGACCCCTGTGGAGTCCTTTTCTGCCAGTGCAACTCCCCTTGGCCTTGCTGAGGTTTGTACTTGAGACAGAGGCAAATATTTCCATTGAGAAGTCCCATGTTTTTTCATTTAAAGCTGTTCTCCATTATTTAGTGCAGATAATTTAAAAATAATTTTTCTTTTAAAGCAACCAGTGTGCTCTATCTGCTGGGCAATCCCAGCTTGGAGCAGCTCTGAACTTGTTTGACTCTCCCTGTGCTGGGTGCTGATGGGGGTGGGAGAGGTTGGACACATGAGCATCAGTAGGAGACTGATGGAAGCAGAAAAATTGAATTCTCTCCTGCCTTTGCCTTTTCTCTGGAGAAAATAGATCCCATTAGGACAGAAAGCTTTGGCAAGACAGCCAGGTATCTGCTGGCCAAGCTGGAAAGCAGCTGCTGTCCCCAGTGTGTTGGTCAGCAGAGGACTTCACATTTCATTGCTGCCAGTAATCCTATTTACAGCCAGCACAAAACACCAGCAAAATGCTTCCTCTTGGGTGTGTGATCCCAGCAAGGATGGCTTGAAGTCAATTCCTTCAGCAGCTGATCTGATGGAGTGGGGGGAAACAGGGATGTGAGGAGGGCTGGGAGCTGGGGGCTGCCCTTGCTCCAGGCATCCATCCATCTCTTGCTGCTCATGTGGTTCCTTTGCAAGCTCCTGAGGTTTGGGATTGAAATGCTGAGCTACAATATAGTCCAGCCAGGCATGTGGGCACCCCAGGCTCATGGGGAGGTGGTGGTGGGTCCTACATGGACCCTGCAGGGTGGGAGAACCAACCTGGGTGCCTTGTTAGGGCCAACACCAGGTTCTTCACTATTGATGGATTTGTCAACTGAGCTTTATATGCATGGGGAAAAGGGCTGTGTCCTATGCAGGGATCTTCCTAATTGCCTCACTTTATTCCTATAGATTCCTAGAGATCTCTCATCTCTTTTCCTTTCTGGTCAGTGATCCCAAGATGCTTTCCCTCCTGTGTATCTTCAGATCCTGTTCATCACTGTACCCAAAGCTGCCCAAGAGCTGAGTGCTGATGCACAGGAGGCAGCTGTGACAACAAACTGGAGGGTTTCTTACATTGTCCCTCAATTTTATTACAAATGGATTTATTTAGATGTTTTAAGACACCAGGGAATGACTTTGGACTATTAACTGGTGGGAAAGCCTCATTCCAGCCTCCAGTCTGAAATACAGTGCCTGCCTGCTCTTGGTTTGCACCATATGCTCAGTGCAGGGCATCTAATGTCTGTTTTAACTGGTGCCACTGGTTTTTCTGGGCCTTTCACAGCCTTCATCAAACCCACATTCAGATGTAACCAAATGCATTTTATCCCTTTCTTAAAAGAACAAAAAGCCCCCTAATGCTGCTTTTGCCCCGTATACTCAGATGTTGATGACTGATGATTGCAGCTTATTCCTGCTTTTTCTCCCCAACTTCTCCTCTTCCACCATTAAATGTGACCCTCTTGTTTTCATTTGGTGCCTTTGTGTGCTGAGGGAAACAACGTTTTGTTGATTTTATCAGTTGTTGCTTGTTTTTATTCCTTGCACAGAGCCCTTTCAAAGGGAAGGCAGGGAATTCGTGTACTCTTTATTTTCTACCTACCCTTTCAAATTCAGCTCTCCACATGATTTCCTGGCATGAATGAGTGCAGAATGCTCTCTGCACCCCAGGTACAGGTTTCTGCCTTTGTTTAGCAGCAGGATAATTCCTAGGTGGACTCTTCGTGGCTGTGGACCAGCACTGATGCCATGCAGGGGCTGAAGTTTGATGGGGATGGATGCTGAGCTCTGCCCTGTAATGGATGCTGAGCTCTGCCCTGTCCAGGGCTCTGCCCCACTGGGCAGGTTCCCCAAACCAAATGGCCAGCTCTGGAAATGAAGAAAAGTCAGGTTAAGTTAGAAATGTTTGAAAGAAAAACCATACGTGCTGCAGGAACTCTTTAATTTGTTACTGTTTTTTATTTATTTCCACCTCCTCTGGATTTTTTTCTTTTTCCATGAGGTGTCTCAACCTGAGAAAGTGTTGATCTTCCTACTCCTCAGAATAATAATAAAAGAAGCAGCTACTCTTAGTGTTCCAGTGCTAATGCTCCATTTCTGCACTGATCTCCTCCAAGCCTGTTTTAACAGGATGTGAAGTTTAAAGGCTTTTCACTTTCAAAATAGCTTTTTCTTTTTTTTTTTTTTTTTTTTTTTTTGTAAGGATTTCATTTTACTGTGTTATCTTTTCAATAGCCTATAACTCTTCCATCAGGTAAATGCATTTAAAATGCTTCCTCAGCACAGAGCAAATGTGGAGGGAGTATAAGGTTGGTAATGGAGGTAGAAATGGCATTAATTCTTCCATCCTCCTTTGAATAAGTAGCACGGGGAGAAGTAACTGCTGGAGGGTAAGTGGAGATAAAAAAGATGAGTTTTGTTTAATTTAGGAGTTCAAGATCTTGATGTATGTACTTTTAACAGCTTGGTGCAGGTCAGGGTGATGTGGCAGGGCTGGAGAAGGAGGGTGGATGTGGAGCAGGGGGGATTTATTTCAGGCATACGAAGAAAATTGGAAATACTCAGGAGCCAGGATTGTTAGTCAAGCTGTCTGTAAGAAATAGAGAAAACTTCAGTCACAAGATAATTTCCCTTATTGATGAGAATGGAAAATCCTCGGGCAAGGGGGGAGATGTAGGAATTCCCTGAGGACAGAGCCTTGAAAAGCTTTGGATTATCTGCAGGCTCCTCTCTGGGCTTGGGGCATTTGCTGACAGCATCCAAAACGCCAAGGTGAGTCCCAGGGGTGGTGAAGGTTTCTGTGTGTTAATGCTGGCCCCAGATGGCAGTGAAAGAAGATGGTGCATCCCCAAAATACTGGAGTACAACCGTGTTCTGGAGTTAGGCAGCAGGATGGAATATTAAGCCAGGGGAGAACAGCAGAATTAGCATAAAGCACAAAAGAGCTGGAGACGATTGCTTACAAAATAAGTGTTTCTCTGGGTTTCTTAGCCTTGGAAAAAGAACTTCATTAAAGATAAGGGAAATGGGAAAAGGGAATGCAAATGGTTATTGATTGGTGCTGCTCTGTGGCAATGGTTCAGCCTGATTTCTTTACTGCTCACTGCTGACCAGCATGGGATTAAAGCTTGGAGGCTCTGTGGTCTCTTGTTCTTCTGCTGGAGGACTGAAAGTTGCTTGGGCACATCTGGAGGTGGGAAATTTGGGGCTACATGCTTGGGTTTTTTTCCAATATTTTCCTAACATCCCAATTAAAATTGCCTAGCTCAGCCCAGCACTGCCTGTGTCTGCATCCAGTTTTCCCTCCGTGTCTTTGCTGCAGCAGGAAGCTGAGAACATCCCCAACCCAGGATTTACATGACTTTTTTCAGCCTTTGGTTGTTGGGCAGCAGTGTGTTCATTTAAGAGTTATTTGTGGTCTCAATGAAATGTCTACATTTGCCTTTTGTGACTTCCCTGCTGGCAGGTGTTGGTTTGGTTGGTTTGGTGGTTTTTTTTAAAATCAAAGGTACTTTGTTCGTAAGGGAGTTTTTATGAACCTTATCTGAGCAGCTTTGCATAATGCACATAAGAATAGTATTTTAAAGATGTGTTTGGAGAGCCAAACTTGGGGAGGGAGCAGGTTTGAGCAGTGCTTTGTTCTGATGAGGAACCACTTGGTGTTTAGTTCATGTTATGGTCAGAAAAGGTTGGGTCTTTTCCTGCAGTAGTGGTTCTTTTTCAAAAGTAAATACATAAACACATCAAAATTTAGTGTTTAATTCATGTTTAGTTCATGTTATGGTCAGAAATGGTTGGGTCTTTTCCTGCAGTAGTGGTTCTTTTTCAAAAGCAAATACATAAACACATCAAAATTTCTTTTAAAATGCTTCCATGAGATGGTTTCAGCATCTTCAATTGGGAAATGGCTGGGGTAGCTGGTGGGATTTGTGGTTGTGCTGTCCCAGCTCCCTCTCGTGTGCCTGGAAGATGCTCATTGCCTTCTCCTCCCTGTACCACTGACCTTCTCAGGAGTCTCTGGAGCTTGGAGGTACAGGGATCACCAGGGATGTGACATGGCAGAACAGCTTTTCTCCCTTTATCTGGCAGGACCTTGCTCCCCACAGCAGCTGCTCCAGCGTCCACTCAGGTCAACCTTCAAGTGAAGCCTTTCTTATAAAAACCAAGAATCCTGAGTCTTGCGGGTGATCTGCAGGTCACCTGGGAAGCTCTGGGAGACCACAGGGGGGTTGTTGACAAGGAAATCTTCCTGTGAGGCTGTACAGGCCAATCACCCTTTCAACTGCAATCCCCCAGGGCTTCACCTTTCCCCTGTGTTATTTCTCTTTGCAAAGCTGAACCAGGATCTGAGAGGAAGGAATCAGAGGCAGCATGAGAGCAGGAGCTGCTGCTTATCTGTTGCTGCAGGCTCCTTCCCTGGCTTTTGGCTCCTCAGAGCATTTGCATGCTGCAGTTTTCTCATGGATTGCAGGGAAATGATTTGTTGGGAATGACAAGAGATGTTTGCAGACGAGCAAGCGGCGTGGAGTCAGTCAGAAGCTTCCTCCCCCAGTTATTGTTCCTTTCTGAAGGCTGCCTCCAAACTGATTTATAAGCTTGTCCTTTCTCCTGTGTCCCAACGCAGATGTAATACATCCACGTTGAGTAGTTGTGTGATTGTAATTCTCCCCATAATGGACCTGTTTGGCTCCTGCCTCACACTTGTGTTATGTAGCGATGCTCCTACGCCTGTAGACGATGAGGCTCCGAGGCTCCCAGTCAGGAAAACATAAATGAAATGTCTTCAGGAAAAAAAAAAAAAAAAGTGAAAAGACACTGTGCAACCTCAGCAGGAGTTGGAGACTGATTGAGATGTGATGCAGGAATGCCACTAATTCCACTGACTCTTCAAGCAAGTAAAGCAGCCCTGAGTCCAACATGCATCACACTTCCCCCAGAAGCAGAAACAGCCCAAGCACCTGCACTAACACAAACCCCATTACACCAAAATTGCTTTAATGCTTTCCTTCCTTTTCTCTCCATTTGTTTCCAGCCACTGGTGACTTTTGACAGGAAAACACCAGGGCTCAGAAATGGACTCGCCGAGTGAACGCAGTCCCTCATTTTCAGAGAGCTTTTTGCCCTCTTTTATGTGGAGCACTGAATGACAGGGGTGTCACAAGTTGTATATAAATGCAACTATTGATCAGCTGCCCTTGGAAACATGAAAAATTTACCTGGACTGGGAGAAGAAGGGCAGGAGACACGAAAGTAGAAGACTCAGTAGATTTAGTCAGATTTAGTTAGATTTAATCAATCTGAGTTGTCTCTGGAGGTGGACTTGGAGCCCCAGACTCGTGTCTCTTAGAGGGGAAGAGCTTTCTTTGGTTTGAGAATTTTATTTCTGGCTGCAGGAGGAGGTGTGGTGGGGTGTGGGGGCTCCTTGAGGTGCCTCAGTTTGAGTATTTATTGTTTGCACACTCAAATTCTTCTGATGGTGGAGCAGAATGTGGTGTGTTCCTCCAAGGCACCCAGGATTTCCAAGTAATGCTAAAAACGGGGTAAAATATGGAAGTTACTGGAAGATCTGGTGTTTTAACTACTATATTTTTAATTCCAGCCTCTAGTAGCAGCAAGGAGTTAGGTGAAAATCTGATGTTTCTCTCTCTTTTACATTTTTGGCCTGTGCTTTAACATACCTTAAAAATGATTTTTTTGAAAGAATGAGACTTCATTTGTAAGGTTCAAATGTGCAATGTGCCCCTTCAGAGGCAGAAGCTCTGATGGAAGAACTGACATGGGCATCACTGTGATGATGGAAACCTTGTGCAGTGCTCATACAGCTTGGTGCAAGTCAGATCACTTTTTTTTGTTTTTCTTCCTAAGAGCAGAATTCAAAAATAATGCAACAAGGAACAGGAATGGATAATAATTAAAAAAAAACTTATCTATTCCTTGTCAAGCTAAAAGTAAATAATGAGAATAATGTTCTTTTTTTGCAACAAACAGGGTGATAAGATGGCTTTCTGTTTTCTCAATGAGCCTTAAACTGATGCACGGAATAAGAAACTGCAAACATTTGATCCAGTGTGAAATAACATTTTGTTTGTGCATATGTAAAAGGAAAGCATGCACACAATAAACAAATGCAATTATTTTCTGATAAATGTCAGGAAATAGGAAAAGGGAATAGGAAAATAGGAAAAAGAGAGATTTCCATGAGACTGCAGAATACCTGTCAAGTAGCAGCTTCACATCTTTTGTTCTTGAACCCTTGCTGGAGGTTAATGCAGACAGCTGGGAGGATCCATACTGACCAGTTTGCCTCCAGCAGCTCCACTGGTAATGAAATCATCAGGAAAATAGGTAAATCATCTGTAGTTATGTCAGGACTGGATTCTGCCCTCCTTGTAGCTGCTGCCACAAGAATGTCATTGAAGAAAGAGCAGAAAGATACATGACATGGCATTATTGATTTCCCATGTCTTTTGTAGTCGTCCGTGGAGTGCTGGTCAAGGCATAAAAGATCACTAAAAAAAGAGGAGAGGAGCAGGGCTGGTCCTGAGAGTGAGAGTGAAAGAGTGGGGCAGGCAGCAGATGAAAGGAAAATGACTGATTTTGAGCAGTGAGCTATGGGGATTTCATCTCCTTCCTTCAGAAGAGTGGATGCTTCTGAGGAGGACTTTCAGCTATTCATGTCATCTTGTCCCTCCAGATCTGCTCTGGGACAGTTTCTGCATTCTGTGGCTTTGCAATGCTGAAATCATGAAGTAAATTAAACAAACCCCATACTTTGTGTGTGAGTGCCCATGGACACTGCTGCCCAGCTCCCAACCTGGAATTTCAGGATGCCTAAGGAAACAGGGAGCTCAGTCCCTCTGCTCATTGCAGGTCCCATACTGGTCAGACCCTGATGGTCTGGGTCCATTTTTTGGCTGGCTGGGTGGGTGGCAAACCCAGGGCAAGATGAGGTTCCAGCAGGAGCTGAGCAGCAAACCAGAAGATTTGGTCTCTACTCACTGCACAGTGGCAATAGAATAAAATAAAATTGCCTGCAGTATGGAGTCCCTACCACAGATAACTTTAGATTAACTTTTAATAAAGAGCAATTTTATCAATTGCCTCTTCAGTAGCTCTTCCAAGTAGAGAACAATCAAGCAAATTGTGCGTGGTAGAGTTTCATGGTGAGGCTCTAAATAAATATGGGCTCATATCTTGGCTGGTGTTTCTCAGTAATCTGGGAATATGCTTTACATCAGTGGGATCTTTTGCTTTGTATGTGTCTGTTGCCTGTCTTTTCATGTTAGGACCATCATAAACCATGATACCACCCAAAATAAAATTTAATGAAGCTTTTGATCTCAAGGGTTAAATGGATTAAAAATTAGGGCAAAAAGTAGATTGACTACATTAGGAATAGCAGAGCTACTTTATTTTCAAATGCCTTTTTGTGGTATCATCTAATGCCTTTCAAACTCCTGGTGCATAGTAACACTAAACCCCATTTTCAGATGTAAAAATTTATATAGAAAATTTTCCTCTGATTTTTTTTGAGTGTTTCCTTGCTGTTACTTGCAGAATAACTGCACATCATCCTTGAACTTTGGTTGAGCAGTTCCTATTTGTTTGTATTTGGTACTAAACAGTGGACACAGATTAAGCAGTTCCCTTGGCATTGGTGTCATCAGTGTAATTATTCCTCCTGAGCTAATGTGGCCATCTGGGAAGGTTTGTAGTTTTTGGTTTGAGGAAGCTATCTGTGTCATCCTGGTTTTTTATTTTGTGTAAAGCATCTTAAATAGGAAAGGTGACAGATTTTCTGTCCTTCCTTCCAAGGCTGATGTGCCTCTGTCCTGCTCAAAGATGTGCACACACATATGATTACCTGCTGGACCTTGAAAAAAAAAGAATTTGTATCTGTAGGAGAACCTAAACTTGAAGCACATCTTTCTTTCTGTATTATTCTTGTTTTTCTTAATAAAACCAAATAAATTCTCACTCCAGAGTCTAGTCAGGAGGATAATGAACCTGCTGTTCCCATGCCCCTATTCCAGGTGATTTCTCGTGGCTTTTCTGCCTCTCCACTTTTATAAAAGCCATGCAATGAAAACCAGAGGAACTCAGAGCAGCTTATTATGACATTTCTGCTTTGTGTTTCCTTTCTTTATTGCAGGAGTAATAACAGATATTGCACATTCATTTGCTGGCTGAACAGAAGCCAGGTTGCAATAGTCACACATCTCAACTTGGGTTACTTCCAGCCAGGACTTATTCAAGATGTGCATTAAAAATGAGCTGGGGAGGGAAGGGTTGAGGCAGCATCTGACTTCATCTCAGCAAATTGTGAAATTGTGTGTGAAGCATCTAATCATGTGTATTAATAATCATGTAGTATTAATGTAATAATCATAAAATGGCCATGAATAATCTATGTGAAGGGGTACATGTAAATGAATGACTAAACACACAGCTGTATATGCATTCTGGATATATGTGTGTGAGCTGGCAACTTAGATTTTTCAGCAGGAAAAAGTGCTTACAGTTGTGACAGTTTTGACTGTAGAGGATTATTTCACGTGGGAAAGGGAAAATATTGGAAAACTGAAGTCAAAGTGCTGGAGGAATATCTTGTCAGCCATTATCTCCCCATTTCACCTGCTGGAAGTAACAAACTGGGTTTGGAGACTGAATATTTGGATCAGAAGGGTTGATTTTTATTTAGTTACACGTGCAAGGTGCAGCCTTGCTTTTGAAGGATTTGGTGTCAAAACTCCCCCTTTCAGTTTTTTCAGTCTCCACTGCTCCATAATTAAAGTTCCCACTTCTGGCTCCAGTCCTGATGAAAACTTTTTCCTTCAGCAATAAAACTGGGTGTCCAGCTGCCTGCAGGAGCTCTCTGTTACTTGACAGCAAACTGGCTTTTTCCATGTAAATGTGGTAATTTATATTTCTGCAGTGGGTAAGCAACTTTTGATGAGTAGCAATGTGATCCAGCTGTTTGGGGTTTGGGTTTGCTGGGTTGTGTGATGGGTTTGTCTGGTTGGTCTTAATTGAAGTCAGTGCTTGTCAGGAACTCAGCCTTCCCTTGAACTTTTTTTGCTGAAGTAAGGGATAGAGTTGCATTTGGGAGTTAAAAAAAAAAAATGTCTGTGAGCCTTAGCCTGATCTGTAACATATTTAGTGGCTTGTAAAGTAGATGAGGTCTCTGTCTTTATGAATTAATGAGCAGCCAGAGGTTGTGTGTTCTCCAGTGTGGGAATAACATCTTCATTTTTTTATTGAAGTCTTGCTCCAGGGTGAAGGCAGCCTGCTAAAAAGCCTCATGAAATTCCTGAACTGCCAGCAGCAAGCTTTTGAGGGTTTTCCAGTGGAATTCCAAATTTCTCAGGGCCAGCCAGAAAGGAATTTGCAAAGTTAAGTGTGTTGATGAGTGTATGCAAAGGGAATTCCTCTCTCCAGGCTTTAATACAATAAAACAACTCAGACTCTGGCCATGTTGGGTAAACTCAGTGCCTGTTGGAAAGTGACTTGTTTTGCAAGATGATCAATTTGTTAACCTAAGTAATTAACTGTCTTTCTGACTAATAAGTACAATTATGCTTTTTTCTGTGCAGTAGTGGGGCTTATAAATCCTGTGAGAAGTTAGTTGGTAGTTACACTTGATTACCTTTCCCATTTCTGTTTTTAATACTCCTTGTAAGAGTGTAGTAGGAATAGTGTTTGTCTTCAGTAGTGCCAGGTTTACCTTAAAAATCAAAATACCAAAAATATTGGAGGCTGCAAGAGGTTTTTTTGCTGCTGCCAGTGCCTGTGGTGGCTGTCAGGGAAGGTGCAGCTGTGGCCTGCCCAGATGTGTCCTGATGTGGAGCTAATCACAGCAGCCCACTGTGAATGAGGAGGCAGAAATAACCTTCAGCAAGATGCACAGAGCAGTCCTGGCCTGGTGCTGGCTTCAAGGGATTGATTTTTAGGACTCAAGACAGCACGAGGAAGGCTTTGCTGTAACTCTGTCTCGAATAAAATTTATAGAGACAATGGCATCTCCCAAATCTTGAATTTTTAATTTTGAGCATCAACAGTGGTCTCCAAAACATGGCTTTGAGGCACATGGTGATGCATAAAGTGAGTACCTTTGCAGATGCAGATCCTGCCCTCCAGAGGAGGAGGATGCTTGAATCCCTGGGCTGCCTGAAGCCCTGAGCTGGAAATGCAGATGGCCTTGGCAGGCAGGTGTGTCCCAGTGGGCACAGAATTTGCATCCTTGAAGACATTTTGCAGAATCTCTGGAACAATTAGTGAAGTAAATAAAAAATATTCAGATACTCTTTCCAGGGACAGTACATCTTGCACTGCTCAGAGGTGCTTTGACCTTCTAGTGTATTATAAGTCAGGAAAAGTCAATATTTCCTCGCTTGCCAAGTTGGAGGAATTTTAATGAGATATTGAGTCAAATAGCTAATCCTCCCATAACAGTTTTTTGGGGTTTTTTTTTTTCCCTTTTAGATTTACGGTGATAAAAACAAAAGCTTAAGAGGGACCAAGCAAAATTGGGTTTGGTAGAACCTTTTGCTTCTCTCTCTGCACGTGCTTTAACCCCTTGATCAGCTTCAGTGCTGGGGCATTTCACATGGGCATAATGTGCTGGGCAAGCAGGGGCTGTGTTGATGTTAGCAAGGAAATTAGGATTATAAAAAGGGATTAGTAGGCTGGTGTAGTTAAGTGCTGGTATTTCTCACATCTCCATTTCATGGGGAAGGTCTTTGAGTGAGATCCAGGCTGCTCTCTTAGGCTGAATGTTGTGGTACTTGAAAAATCTTGAAAGGGAAGAGTGTTTTACTTCTGGCAAAGCAGAATGCCAGATGGATGGATGGATGTCAGACTCAGGATGGAGGACATGGGTTCAGAAGCTGAAGTGCCAGCAGCAAGGGCACTTGCCCAGAATAAAGCTCTGTGGGTTTTATAGCTGGAGGAGGACAGGTTTTCAGAACTATTTTCTGACTGTAACTCCTGGCCTTAGGAGTTTTATTAGAATTTTATTAGAATTTTATTCTAAGGTCCAGTTTCACAAAGAGCCCAAAGAACAAAAGTCTCTGTGTCCATCACATTTGAGAAAAGCCCTTTCAGCACCTGCTGGGGTGTTCTGGGGGTGAGAGCTGGAGGTCTGGGAGTTGTGCTGGAGGTCTGGGAGCTGTGCTGCTGTTTCCTGGGATGCTTTTTCCTGGGAAGCCAGGTAGCTCCTGTAACACCTGTGCTGCTACACCAGGTGAGTGTGATCTGTTGGGCAAAGGGTGCTCACCTGGATTTTTTCTGCTCTTCCCAGTGCTTTATGGGCAGGATGGTCTCCATGCCTCGTGTCAGCACAAGTATTGTGGCCGGGGGAGCAAGTGTGTGGTGAACAAGGACACCAATCAACCTGAGTGCAGATGTGTAGAAGATTGCAGGTCCAGCTATATGCCTGTGTGTGGATCTGATGGCAAATTTTATGAAAACCACTGCCAACTGCATCGAGCCTCCTGTCTGCAGAGGAAGAAAATCTACATTATCCACAGCAAGGACTGTTTCTTCAAAGGTAAGGCAGCATTAAATACTTCTGGAGAGCTCCCATCACTCATCTTCCTGGAAGCCTGATAAATGGTCAAATGGTGTGCTTTGTTTCTTGAGAGAATTTTTTCAGGGATGATTTATTCTAGAATGCTGCAGAACATAACACGATGCTTTATGCAACTATTAAGCCCTGAGTATTGTCACCACCAAAAATATAATCAAACTGGGAAATAATTAACACTGCTGTGTGTGTTGTGTGCACTGTGGTTGTGCAGCTCGGTACTTGCAGCTTGCAGTAGAATAAATCTTTTAAGATCCAATTTGTTTGGCAAGGCTCTGGACAAGACAAAGACAGTAAGAAAAAGTCTGGGGGATTAGGAAAGGTTTGTTGCAGAAAGGAGAAACTAAAAGCTACTTTGGCAAATGACCCAGACAAAGGAGCTGTTTAGATGAAGAAAAGGGAGTGGGAAATGTATCACCAGCACAGAGCTTTAAATTAGTGTTGAGTTCTGGCTACATCTTTGCTGTTTTACTTGGTCAGTAGTAAATTTCATGATACCATTGCACCAAATCACCAAAGGGATGGAGTCCTGGGTCATTTCCATTGGTATCTTGTGTGCCAGGTCCCATCCTGTCCCAAATTGAGGGAGGCTGCCCGAGCGTGTGAGAAAACGCCAGGGAGTGGAAGAAGCTGCAAGTTGTTTTCCTTCTAATGAGAAGTCTTGCAAAGGCTCTCCAGAGTCTATCACTGGCCCTCATTGTCAAATATGACTCCAGTTGTGTTGCTGCAAATATATGCAGTGGCATATGCATGATCAAATAGGAAAATAATTCCTTTATCTTCAGCTGACTGGGCTCCTGAGTCCCTGAGGAGGGTGGCTGCTTGCAGAGCTCTCCATCAGGTTCATGTTTCCCAACACATGCAATTACTTGATGCTAGAAGAACCTTTATAAGAAACAGGAGCCCATTAGAAGAGTTTCATGAATAAAGACAGAAGAAAGAGAGACAGAAAAGCCTGGAGGAGGCCCAGAGACAGAGACCATCCCCAAAAGTCTCATTTCTTTTGGAGGTCTGGCAGTGGATGGGTCAGGACTGAGTTTTCTTCCCCTGACTCCTCCAAAAGCATCACCAGACAGTTTTTTCATTCTTGTACCTACCCTGCCTTTCTACAACAATGCTCCTGGCTTGTGTTTCTATTTATCCCTTATCACATACAGCCTTAAAGAAAATGAGTTCTCATTGCAATAATCAGTGCCTCTGCAATGGCTGTATTATACCTAATGATACCATGTCACGCTTGGCTGCTTTCCTGAAGGCACCATGAAATGATGTCAGAAAGTAGGAGTTTTGTGTCCCAGTTTAAAGGAACCCTTAAACTCTCCACGGAGCAGTGTTTAAATCTGCTTTTCAGCAGAAGAACAGCTTTGTGGAAGGGAAGAAAGAAAAATTCACTTCTCTTCCCACGTGAATAAAAAAAACCCAAACAAATTTCACAGCTCTGTCTGAAGAGATAAAATGTAGAAAAAAGTTTACTTTAAGGAGGAATAATTCCACAGAGTGGGAGTTGATAGGAATATTCAGCTCCTCTGCCATGCCCACCTGAGTAGCCTCCTGTGTGTCTTTTAATTCCTATGTGCTTTAATCTCCTACTTGGAAACCAAGAATGATAAAATCATAGAATCATCAGGGTGGTGGTGGCTTTCTTTTAAACAGAAATTTGTAGTAAGCCCATAAGTGACAGGTTTATAAGCAACATTATAAATGTACTGTTGTAAAGTGGAAGACTGAAAAATCTGAAAGGTGCAAAGTGGATTTAAAAAAAAAAAAAAATCTGTTCCAGCTGGAAGTCAGGTCTACATCTGTCAGTAGGCACAGGCTTTCTGTTTGTTTTCTGTCAAGCAGGTAGTTTAATTATTTGAGTACAATTAGGCTGATGAGTGGGCTGCTTCGTGGGCTTTTTGTCCCTGTTGACTTCTTTAATTAAGACTTTTGTCCCAGTGTAGAGCTGAGGGACACCACAGCTTGCATCTGTCTGCTCTGCCAGTTTACCCAGTTTATCAGTGACAAACTGGCTGGCCTTAAAGTATGACAGAGAGCAAATGCTCCAGTTCCACCTTGGTGACTGAGCTCCATCTATCCACAGTAGCCTGGTAACAAAGCAAACAAGAAAGGTTTGATTTTCCTTTTTGTGTTTTGGGAAAGGATTTTTTTTTTTTTTAATGCATTCATCAGATGTGAAGTGCTTTGTAAATACTGGTGTGTGGCAGAGACTTGTGTGTAACTGGAGGCATTGGTTGGTTTGTGCTATCTCACTGGGATTTCATTCTTTATGAGCTTAGTGTTAGGAAGAGTAGAAAAAAATTTAGCTCTGGACAAATGACTTATTTCTCCTTTGCCCAGCCTGGTTGGAATGGTTCCTGGGAACCTTGAGAGGCCAAGAAGTTAAACTTGTGTGCCTCCAGATTTCCCATGTTTGAAATCAGTACATTTCTTTGTGAGAGCAAGCTGGGAAATCCCAGACCTGCTGGAGGAGGGTTGACCAGGTATCAGCTCTCTGCAAAAATGGGGAGATTGCATCAGGGTTTGTTTTGTGGAGGCTTTCATGAAGTGTGTCCATCCTTCCTGTGCAGACTTTGAGCTGCCCATCAAGGTTTGGTGAAAGGATGTGATGGCCAAGAGGACAGCTCATTGGAAATGTGAGTGAAGCAATTTTGCCATCCACAACAATAAAAATGCCATCTCTTTTTCTCAGTTGAAAAAGCAAATGACAAATAGGTGGAAAATTTCACTTTTGAGTTCGGAGTCCAAAGGGAAATACCAAAAAGCAGAAGTCCTATGGGCAGAGCTCTCAGGGAAATGTCACCCTTACTGACTGTTCAAATTCTCCTTGATGCAGTTGTGTTCACTGGTAGGAAACATAGTTTGGTTTTTTTTTTTTTTTGGAGGGAAATGTTCTATTTAAGACTTCTCTACTGTGTGGTGGAGGATTTTTTTGGTTATATATTTTTACTTGGCTGTGAGTTTCTGTAGTAATTTTATTGGAGCACTGGGGGTTTTGTCTGGGTAACAAAATCCATGAGGAAAAAAATGGTGCTTGATGCCAACGAGGGGAAGAAAGGAGTTCATCTTTCCCCTAAGCACTCTCAAACCCATGAAAAGCAGGAAGATTTCTCTGCTCATGACAATTGTCCCCCAGATGTCCAAAATGAGCAGTTGGCCTGGAAACATCCCCATTTTAATAAATGCCATGGATAACCCAGCTCTATCATTTTAGCCAAGTGATTTGGACTAGGCTTTGCTTTTCCATAGCAGTAGTCCCCTTTTCTTCCACTTCTACTCATTTTTCTTTCCTTTTGACTTTTTTACACCCACTTGATCTCTTCCCTCAATTTTCTCTCATCATTTTTGGTCAGCATAAGCTGCACATACATCACTCAATCCAGTTTTTCTTCCTTTATCTCCTTCCTTTCTTCAGAAACATCAGAGCAGTGTACGTGCACGCACATTAGAGCAATTCCTTTTGTTTAGAGTTATGTTTCTCAGTTTCAGGATTTAGGAATTATTTTTTCCCTTCATTTTTTTTCCCTCCCCACACTTTCCTACAAGCCCAGCAATCCTGAAGCTTCCCTGCAGCAGCCAAGCCCTGGCAAGAGAAAAGCAGCCACGTTACTTGCCCCAGCTCATTCCTTGTTTTGTCCTGATATCTTCCTTTTATCCAGGTGTATTGAGGTATTTTATAAAAAGCTCAGCTCTTGTTTCTGGGCTGTGTAGTGGATTTGTACTGCAGCAAGTCAGATTTAGGTTGTGCTTTGGCATGAATTCAATCCAGCATCGTTGACCAACTTCTTGAACTTTCCATTATGTAAATGCACTGTACTTGTGCCCATTACTTTATTCCTTTTCTTGTTTTATTCAGTCCAACTCCTACTAAAGCTCTAATTTTATGAGCTCTGGCAGAGTTTTATGTGAAGGATTGGGGCACTATAAAACCAATATTCATGTCTGCTCTTCCAGTCCTGTTCTTTCTCTTCCCCCAGTCTCTCCTGAAATCTCAATACTTTTTTTCAATAATTTGGTTGCATTGCTTAAAATATTTTTTTTCTTTAAGCAAATCCATGCCTGTGGTTTTTTTCCTCATACAAGGTCAATTTTTGCCTCTTCCAGTCTTAGGATTTCATGGCCTCAATGGCACCTTTCCTTTGCAACTTCTTATTTCTCTTTCCTTCAGTTCTTAAGAAGTTGCTTTCTAATTATGGAAAAATTATCATCTCTGCATCCTGATGGAAAATTTCCATGCTTGAATGTAAATGAATTACAGCCTTGGAAATAAAAATAAAAGACCAAACCTCAAGCAAGGTAATAACTTGTGCAATGTAATCTTGAGTAGATAGGACTTCAGCCTCAGGTGCTGGTGCCTTAATTGCTCTCTACTTTATTTGTTGTCCATGTGTTAGTTCAGTGCTTTGGTACTTTCAGAAGTAATCTGTTCTGAAGAATATAATTTCAAAAACATCTCTGCAAAGGTGTTGAATGTTTTGTTCATTTAGTGGTTGCAAAGCAAGCAAAAACCCCTCTGTCAGCTGGTTTGCAGACTGCAAAGAAATCTGCTCCATTTAACACTTTATCTTTCCAGCTGGGGAAAAAAAAAAATAAATAAATCTGAGTGTGAACTAATGGCAGATTTCCCAGCTGGCAATTAATATTTGCTGATTTGACTTTGCAGCACTGCTGAGAGGCTGCTTTGGTGGCAGCAAGATGGATTTAGAGCTGTTGGGAGCATGCAATTAATCCCTCTGGGGAGCAGGCTGGGGTTTTGACACCAAGGTCTGGCCCATAATGATCATGTCAGTGTCCAATGTAAATATATTAAGACTTTTAAATGCTGTAGAGAGAAGTGTTCTGTATAGTGGAGGTGTGTGCTTGCCCTCAGTAAAGCTGATATAATTCTCACTCTGTTGAATACTTCAGTCCTCTGAATACCAAAGGGATTCCTGACTGGTCTCATGCTGCTTTTTTAGCTCCCTCCACCCCATCCTCTGGGGAGGGATCAATTTTACCTGGCTTCTCAGGCTGGATCTTCTTAAATGTGTTTGACAGCTTTATCTTATAAACAGAGTGCATCAATCTTTGGGGTAAGTTATGGAAATTCCATTGATTGAGATGAGGATACAAATGTGAGACAGACTTCTACTACCTTTGGTAGTAGAAATTTTTGCAGGACTGTGTCTAAGCTCTTTAAGAGTGTTTTCCATTTTCAAAGACCTTTGTTCATTACTGAAACTCATGAAAGGGAAATCTTGGCCCTCTAAGAACCAGTTGTAAAACTCCCCTTGGCATAGTTGGGCTTTTACTGGAAATGAAATACAAATAACAAGAGAGCATGGGAAGTGTAAGCAGAAGAAAAAGAATCAAAATGAGCAAAGGTCCTCAAGAAATCCCACAAAAATTCCCCAAAGAAGAAATGCATGTAGTATTTAAAAAAAAAAAAAAGGCAGTTATCCAGCATTCCTGGTATTTTTATGTTGAGGCAGTGGCCATTTGGGGAGTAACTGTATTGTAATCTTTTGGTTTTAATTAAGCAATGGTGTAAGTTTGGTTTTTACAGTGGTCACACCACTGGGGCCCCTGTGAACAGTTTTGGTTGGTGACTGTTATCTGGTTCATCTTATTTAAGGACCAGTCTATTAATCTGCATTTGCCAGTCTTGACATATACACCTAATATCACCTATAAAACCAAACAGCTTTGTATCATTTATCAACCAGTGAACAAAGGAAGTAAAGGATCTTTCATCTTACATAAAAATTGCAAGGAAAGTTAGAATTCTTCTTTATAACTTCTTTTGCCCTATCATTTAGGGAATACCAAAGCCCACAGTTAGGGATATTAATGAATTAAATAGTGAACTAAAGCTTGCTTTGCTGGAGGATCACCCCAGCACCAAGCTCTGTTTTGGAATCCCTGCTCTGAATATCCTATATTGTGATTTTTCTCCTTGGTCAGGGTTTCTCAGCAGGGTTGGTTACCTTTCCTGGCAGCTTTTCTGCAAGAAACCCAAGTTTGGCATGAAATTGCTACTGCAACAAAGGCCAAGTAATTTGAACAGATTTCCTGGGAGCCACTGGTAGACTGAAAATGAAAATCATGAATGTTTTCTTCTCCCCTAGTAGAAAATTCTGGGAATATTTGCTAAAAATTTGGGTTCTTTCATTAAATTAGGTGTGTCAGCTAATGGGTAACCACAGGAATCAGGGGCTGAGCTATTCAACCCTCTTGTGACACTTGTGAAGTTGCCTGCATGTCTTTAAAATCACATCAGTTGTATTCAGAGCAAAATTAATTAATTAAAGGTCTCACAAGTCACCTTTTGAGAGGTAAGGTGCAGTTTGGTGCCAGGCAACTCTCTATGAGGCATCTCCAGCTCTCTGCAGAGACAGAGAATAGGGAAGACTGTAATTAAAAAAAAAAAAAAATTAAAAAAAAAATTAAACCCAAACCCAACAAACAACAAACCCTGAGAGAGACCAAGAGATTCCTTTAAAAGAAAAGAGAAAAGGCTAAAAGGTAGAGATGAGCATTAAAGATTAAGGCAATTAGATTGTGGTAAAGGACACTGGCAACTGAGT
Source organism: Heliangelus exortis (assembly GCF_036169615.1). Classification (NCBI taxonomy): domain Eukaryota; kingdom Metazoa; phylum Chordata; class Aves; order Apodiformes; family Trochilidae; genus Heliangelus; species Heliangelus exortis. The sequence continues at coordinate 1,885,381 of NC_092436.1, read as the reverse complement.
GGAGGAAAACAAAAGTGTAAAATAAATTTCAGGGCTGGAGGAGACTCAGCCAAGGAGATTTAGGAGTGCTTTAAAGATAAAAAGGACTGACATTTGAGAGTAGTTGATTAAAAGCTCTTCAGCACAAATGCTAATTTTTTCTGGGTGCTCAGGATAAAAATCTGGGGAGCAAATTGAAATTCCTAAGGCTGGGGAATACCAGCAGGCTGAATGCTAGAGATTCAATTAGGTGGCTGCAAGGAAAAAGCCAGCACTGCCTCCTCCAGCCTTTTCCTCCCTTCCTGCCTCTCAGCTCCAGAATCCAGAGGTGTCCTGCAAGTTAGTTAAAGCCCTTTGGGATTCCCCTGGTTGCTTTTTTTGCTTATTGCAGTGGGGCTGATTTTCCTTGGGTGCACACGAGGTGCCTGCCCTCACCCACGAGGAATAAGAGTGGCAAATAATGAAATTAACTCTTGATTTAGATTGGCTTCATCTCCTGGTGGCTCAAAGGCTCTTTGAGCAGTAAATTTCTTTTGGTAAAAAGCCAATTTCTGCTTTTCCAATCCTGAAGATCATTAGGAACACAACCCTTGTGGTGTTTGGGTAGTGGTGAGAGCTGCAGTGTCAGGGGGATTCTCAGAATCCTCATGGTTGGAAGGGACCTTCAAGACCACTGAGTCCAACCACCAGTCCTACCCCACCTTCACCACTAAATCATCTCCCCAGGTGCCACATCTACCTGGTTTTTTAATACCTTCAGGGATGGAAATTCCTGTTCTTGCCCCATCACTTGCCCCCAGCTCTGATTTGGGTGGTTCCTGTGCAGTCCAAGGATGCAGCATCTACCTGGGGCTCTTTGAGTTGGTACCAGTTGCTCCTTCATCTCTTACACCCCCCATACTGGTGCCTTCCTGTGGGGGCTGTGGGGTGTACACATGAATCTCATTACCTCTAATTGAGTGGGCATCAACCACTAATTGAGGAGTAAGAGGAAGGTTTCCAGGGGAGATGGAAACGAAAATATTCCTGAGAATATTTTGCATTTTCTATCAAAATGCCTCAGATACATCTACAAAGATTTATCTACATAGATAAATATTTATTTATTTATTTACATATTTATTTATCTACAGAGATAAATAAATTAGACCCCACAACACCCTTACATGTAAGGAAAATAGTAATCCAGCCACTAGAGCAAAGGAACTGAAGTCTGGAGCAAGTACTGTGAAAACATTTGGGGTGAATATTTAGGTGTGCTGTGGCATGGAAGCACTTTGGCTGTAGCTGTGGCCCTTTAGTTTGCTATCAGTGAATATTTCAGCAAATTGGTTTACTAACAGGATGGTTGCCAGGAAGCAAATGCTCCTGAATATTTGTAGAAAACCAGATTTAACTTTTTATTTGCAGTGACTTGCTGGGGAAGTCCCATTGTAATGCTCCTCTGGGAGGACTGATGTGGCCAATTAAAGCAAATCTTGTTTGGAAATGGGATTTTCAGAACCTGCTGCTGATTAAAACTCATTTAAAGAGTAACAGAGAGCTGGACCATCTGGGGCTGGTTACCCTCACCACAGTGGCTCTCTGCCTTGCAGGTAAACTGGGAGCAGCAGCAAAATCTCACATGGGCTTAGAAAACCCTCTGATATTTAGTCTTTTCTTGGATAAAAGCTGAGTCAGGCTCTTCTGAGGGAAATATTTAAAAATTTGGGGGTTTTTTTTTGGACTGTCCCATGTAAAGAGAAGCTTTTTGATCAGTGACCAGACTCTGGATTGTGCTGAGTTGCTCTGGCTGGAATTTTAAAACAGTCTAGAAGAAAATTGCCATGGTGTAAGAGGAAGGTTTCACGTGGCAAAAGTTTGAATATTACTTGAAATCTACAATACTGGAGGGTGGGAGCTCTGGGTTCAGCTCAAGGACTCCTGAGGTTTGGCAACACTTTGCACACAAAGCTGTGCAGGGACTCTGGGGTGGGCACTGTGTCCCCAGGTCCTTCTGGGCAGGGGGTTTGTGAGTGCCTCCTGCTTGGGGGTTGCAGTTTCTGTCTGCTCAAGGTAGGGAATCAGCTGCACCCCAGAAACCTCAGGGTTTGAGCTGTAGGGAAGCATCAGTGGTGCCTGGTGAGGGAGCTTCTCTTTACCACGGGATCGATGCCATCAGTGAGTTGACACTTGGGATGCCTGACTGGGGGAAAGGAGGTCAGAGAAAGGAATATTTAATATTTAGAGCATAAAATCCATGCTCAAAATGAGAGCCAAGTAGTTTTGTTTGGTTCATGTGCTCTGGCAAGCACAGCCTGTGTCTGAGGGGCAGCTTCATGCCAGTGCTACAGGGCTGCTCCTTCTGCAACCTCCTGTGTTTGTCCTTTCCATCTCCAGGGTGGAACAAGCTGTGTTAACAAAATATCAGGCTGCTGAAAAACTGCAGGTTTCTTATCCTGGGTAGTCCCTGTAGTGTGGGTATGCAGTGGAGAAGTCACTCCTAGAGCACCACACCTCTCCATCCACAGCTTCCCATTACTTTCCCATTTTTTTCCATGCAGTGGTTGTCATCGGACTTTTCCTCCTCACCCTGTTACAAGCATTTGAGATACATGGCCATTTTCTGGAGGAAATTATTCCTGAAATAGTTTCCAAGCAGCAAGAAACTCAGGGGGTCAACTTATCTAAATGCAGGAGGTAAAATTTGGGCAGCATTTTGGAAGAAGTCAGCATCCCGTGTGAGATGCTCAGCGCATCTGGAAAACATCTGTCTGACTCGTAATTTGGCATTGTCATTCTTGGAGCCTCTGTGAAATGGGATCTTGTGGAAAATGTTTAGTGCTCCTGGACACGTTGTGTTTTGTTTTAATGGTAAAATAGCTTGTTAGGGCCAAACAAACTGGCAGAAAATCTTGCTGAAGCTGTACAGTGTCGAGAAAGTAAAAGGCTATTAAGACAAAAACCTCAGCCCCTCTGGACCCATGAGGTTTTGGCTGCATTTTTGCTGGAACAGAACTGAAGGATAATTGAAGGCATTTTGTGGCCCCACACTGGCTTTCAGCTGAGTTTTATTTTACATAATGAGTCAGAGAAAAGCAGAGTACACTTACTTTGGGTTCACTTAAAAATGTGAACAGGTTGCAAGCTGCCGTTTTGGACTCCCCAGTTTTAGCCAATTCCTTTGGCTCTTTTCAACCTGAAAAGCTTTCTTTGCCTTTAGGAGAGGCAGCGAGGGGAGGGACAGCACAGGACTGCTCCAGGGAAGACATCAGAGCCCTTCTCTTCCCAAGCAGCCACCTCCCAAATTCATCCCCTTTCTGGATTTTCAGCAGATTTTTAAAGTTCATATTTTGCCACTTTCTTCTATTGGTGGCAGTTTCCTAATGGGTAGGAATTGTTTAATAGTTTCTGTGTTTTCAACACTACTGTTGCCTTTATTCTTGTTTATTTTCTGCAAGGAGCTCCAATGGTTTTCATCATTTTACATAAAAAGACATTTGACTCAGGGTTTGTTTTTTTTTTTTTCAATTTGGTTGTGAACCGTGCCCTGGAGCAGAGGGGAGACCACATTTATCTACTTAACATTTGTTTTGGAGGCTTCAAAAAAGAGCAAAAATTGCAGAAAGGTTGGAGAAAGGCTTTGTTATCCTGTTGGGTGTTGTTATGACCAAGAGGATGGATCTGGGGTGCAGTGGTGTCTGAGCTGCACAATCCAAGGACTTTGGGAACATAAGATCTGGGAATGTAGTGATGCAACTTATTTTTCCTGACTCTTAACATAGATAAAATACCAGTAATTATTCCAAAAGGATGTGTACCCATGAAAACCTAAACAGAGAGGAGCTGCCTTGAATCTCTGTCTCTTTTCTTGTTGCTCCTCAGAAAGGCTCCAGGAAAAGCTGTCATCCCCAGTGAGGAGCCCAGAGGAGTGACATTTGAAAGTAATCAGGTTGAATTTACTGCCTCTCTTGATAGATCTTTAACCTATTTCCTGATATTTCATTCACATCATCTCCTAACATCCACTGGATCAGAAAACAGCCTAGAGCCACCTCAGCAAGATGCTTCATGTAGTGTTTTATCTGGGAAGGCAAAAACTTCATTTATGTTTCCTTTGGAGTTCCGTGTATATGAGTTCTGGTTTAATACTATTATTATTTCTGTGATTTCCCCAATTCATTTAAACTCCTAATTTTCTTCTCCTTTTGGTCACCCAGCAAACATCTCCATAGCCTTGATGCCAAGCCATAGGCTGCCATGCTCTTGGAGAGGATTTTCTTAATGCTTTCTTAAGGATTTTTCTTATTTTCTTAACCAGACTGGAGTCAGCCCCCAAGAACAGCAGAGCTCCTGACTGGAATATATTTTTTTTTAGCCACATTTCTAACATGTGGCTATGTGGAGGGCCCTCTTGGGGAGGATGCAGAGCTCAGAATTGCTGCTGCCAGGCAGGAGTGAGAAACCATGAATTGGAATTAAAAAAAAAATAGGTGCAGGGTAGGTGGGAACAGCATCAGGAGCAGCACTGGGTCCCTGGATGTATCTTGAAGGATAAAAAAAACCCACGGTGGCTTTACCCAATTTCAGAAGCATTCCAAGATGGTAAAAGCTGTCTGCAATCAATAATTTAAAAGGAAATGTGAGGATGATTGTGAATGTTTGTGGGGTTTGGTTTTGTTGCAAAAGGAATATCAATATTTAGCTGAAATGCAGGAAGGGCACTTTGTAGGAGCATAGAAAATGATGCTCAGGCTCTGGAGGTGGCTGCAACTCCTGTCTTTGGCAGTAGAAGGGATAATCTTTGACTGCTATGACAGGAATTAGTTGGAAAACCTTGTAAAAACTGTTGTAAGAAAGGTAAAAGAATATAATCTGGCTTAGTGTTCAAGAAAATAACTTGTAACTCTTGTAGAAATAATGCTCTAACTTACAGTCTTGGGCTGAGTGAGCTTTTGAGTGAGTAGGTGTTGTCTAAAGCTGAGCCAAGTGAGGTTTTATCCCTCTTGAGGCAATTCCAATACTGAGTAAATATGAGATTTATCTGTGACTTAATTTCTAGGACAAGTCCTGCGTGGAGCTGGGTGTTTGTAAGGGACGTGTTAGCATCCAAAGTAATCTTTTTTTTTAAAAAAAAGTTTAAAAAAATAAAATAACCAAACACGGGTTAAAATGGGAAGCTTTCCCCTCCCCATCCCCCCCATCTGTTCCTTAGCACCATGAATTCTCCCTGAATTTTGGTAGCAATGAGGAGCTGTAAAGATGATGGATGACCCCAGGAGGTTCTTGTCAAGCCACTGACGTCTGAGTCGCAGCTCCCAGCTCACCCTGACTCCATAAAAAATCACTTTGCCACAATCCCTGCTCCTTGCTGCTGATCAATACAACAAAAGGGGCTGCAAATGGAAAAATAGATTTTGTTAGTGTAAAACAGGGAGGACAATTGACGTGGCCCCTTTCTTTTTTTTTTTTTCTTTTTTTTTTTTTTTTTTTTTTTTTGCTTTTCAGTGCATTCGTGCAATGAGGGATCTTCTCAGCAGTTTCCATCTGAGGGGTCTTAGATTTTGAGCTAAGGAATCTGGGATCTGGTCCAGGGATCTGGTGGGGATCTGGCTGTGAGAGGGAAAGCCTGGCAGGAAGGTGGCATCAGGAAGGTGGCAATGGAAGGCACAAAATAAAACCAAACGAGGCTGTTTCTCTTCTGTCTGGGCTTTATTTGCTCCTATTTTAGCAGAGTGTTTTCAAGAAGTTATGGTTAATTGGGCATTTTAATTAGCTGCTAAATAGTTCCCTACTTGATTATTCTAATTACTTTTTCTTTATTTATGCTTGCTTCATCCAAGGCAGAGCATGTGTCAGTGCTGATTGGAGCCTCCTGTGCCACTGGAGAAAATCCCTGGGATTGGGCTCTCCCTTAGTTTTATTTTCAACTTTCTGTGTGATTTTTCTGCACTGTAATTATTTTTTTTTCTTTGTAAATCAACTTGAAAAATGAGTTTCCCAAAGCTGAGCGATGCAAACCTTTGCACACTGGCATGTTAAGCTTACAAATATTTTTCTGTGCAGCTTTTGCTCTCTGAGGAAAGGGCTGAGGGCACCCAGGGACTTCTGTACTGTGGCTGTTTTTTTGTGAATGCTGTTCCCAGGTGTTGGTGGTCAAATGCACCTCCAGCAGCAGGACTCAGGATGGAGTCCCCTTGAGAAGCATTTGAAAACGTGCTCCTTGTGCTCTTAGAAAATCACCTTTCAGGCTGTACCTTTCAGGCTGTACCTTTCAATTATTTTGGGTTTTAAAAAGGGCTTTGAGCCACCCACCAGAGGAGCCTGAATGGCTGATCCAGGAGTAATCCACCCATGTGGAATTGGGGAGGGATGAATCACAGAATTTTGGAGCCCACCACTAAACCCCATGGTCCCAGCAGCATCGTGTCACCTCTGCCCTTTCCTGCAGCCCTCTCTGTGTCCCCTTCTGCAGAGGGTGATGGAATGGTGCTGGGAACAGATGTCCAGGCTGGGGAAAGAAGGTGGCAAAGTGTCATCTCCAAGTGGTTGTGAGCTTAGAGCTGGTTTGGTTGCACCTTCAGGGTCCCACAGTGCAAAGCACTTTAGCTGCTTACTTCTAGTTGATGATGCTACTGTGCAGGTGAGGGGGAAAAAAAAAAATCTAAGGAGAGCTTTTGTACTGTGGCTGTTTTTTTGTGAATGCTGTTCCCAGATGTTGGTGGTCAAATGCACCTCCAGCAGCAGGACTCAGGATGGAGTCCCCTTGAGTAGCATTTGAAAATGTACTCCTTGTGCTCTTAGAAAATCACCTTTCAGGCTGTACTTTTCAGTTATTTTGGGTTTTAAAAAGGGCTTTGAGCCACCCACCAGAGGAGCCTGAATGGCTGATCCAGGAGTAATCCACCCATGTGGAATTGGGGAGGGGTGAATCACAGAATTTTGGAGCCCACCACTAAACCCCATGGTCCCAGCAGCATCGTGTCACCTCTGCCCTTTCCTGCAGCCCTCTCTGTGTCACCTCCTGCAGGGGATGATGGAATGGTGCTGGGAACAGATGTCCAGGCTGGGGAAAGAAGGTGACAAAGTGTCATCTCCAAGTGGTTGTGAGCTTAGAGCTGGTTTGGTTGCACCTTCAGGGTCCCACAGTGCAAAGCACTTCAGCTGCTTCCTTCTAGTTGATGATGCTACTGTGCAGGTGAGGGGGAAAAAAAAAATCTAAGGAGAGCTTTTGTACTGTGGCTGTTTTTTAGTGAATGCTGTTCCCAGATGTTGGTGGTCAAATGCACCTCCAGCAGCAGGACTCAGGATGGAGTCCCCTTGAATAGCATTAAAAATGTGCTCCTTGTGCTCTTAGAAAATCACCTTTCAGGCTGTACCTTTCAGGCTGTACCTTTCAGGCTGTACCTTTCAGGCTGTACTTTTCAATTATTCTGGGCATTAAAAAGGGCTTTGAGCCACCCACCAGAGGAGCCTGAATGGCTGATCCAGGAGTAATCCACCCATGTGGAATTGGGGAGGGGTGAATCACAGAATTTTGGAGCCCACCACTAAACCCCATGGTCCCAGCAGCATCGTGTCACCTCTGCCCTTTCCTGCAGCCCTCTCTGTGTCACCTCCTGCAGGGGATGATGGAATGGTGCTGGGAACAGATGTCCAGGCTGGGGAAAGAAGGTGACAAAGTGTCATCTCCAAGTGGTTGAGAGCTTAGAGCTGGTTTGGTTGCACCTTCAGGGTCCCACAGTGCAAAGCACTTCAGCTGCTTCCTTCTAGTTGATGATGCTACTGTGCAGGTGAGGGGAAAAAAAAAAAATCTATGAAGAGCTTTTGTACTGTGGCTGTTTTTTTGTGAATGCTGTTCCCAGATGTTGGTGGTCAAATGCACCTCCAGCAGCAGGACTCAGGATGGAGTCCCCTTGAATAGCATTAAAAATGTGCTCCTTGTGCTCTTAGAAAATCACCTTTCAGGCTGTACCTTTCAGGCTGTACCTTTCAGGCTGTACTTTTCAATTATTCTGGGCATTAAAAAGGGCTTTGAGCCACCCACCAGAGGAGCCTGAATGGCTGATCCAGGAGTAATCCACCCATGTGGAATTGGGGAGGGGTGAATCACAGAATTCACAGTGCAAAGCACTTCAGCTGCTTCCTTCTAGTTGATGATGCTACTGTGCAGGTGAGGGGGAAAAAAAAAAATCTATGGAGAGCTCTCAAACAGGGAAGGCTGGGGTTATAAAGCTTGTCTGGAGCATGAAAAATTAATTTAGCTACAGTCCTTCAGCTGAACTCTGTTCAATAGATTTTATGGTTTTATATATTGTGAAATTCAGCAGTGTGTGATGAAAATCTGCACTAAGAACTGAAAAGCTTTGGTTTCCCTCTAAAACTTACTTTTCATCTGCTGTCCTCTCTGGTGTGTCCTTGTCCCTATTCTGGCCCCTGTGCTTTACCCCAGGGAGTCTACTGGATCCCTCTGCCAGGTTGGCTCACCCACCTTTTTTGCAGATTTTTACCCAACTGTAGGACAAAAATCACTCCAAGAAAATGATGTTTTCTCCATTAATGTAGCCAAGAGCTCTTTGAAATTTTTCTTCCCATGTCTCTTGCTGGATTCTGGGACAATCCAGAAGATGTTCCCTGTCACACCTGCCAGGTCCTCAGTCACCTCTGTACATCTGTTTCCAAGCACTCCTAGAGATGGGGTTTCAGTCCTTTTTTTCCAGGTGGGCTCCTGCAATTTTGGTGATGAAAACACCCAAACTATTTGAATTCTGTGCATTAGCATAGAACTCAGTAAAGTAGCCCAGCACTGATCAATAATAACTGGTACAAGGTGCTCTTAGCATGCTGCAGTTTGCTGTTACTGTTAGACAAGGGTTTTAATCCTTAACTAAACAGGGAACATTTAGGAGAATTTACTACTGGGAGACTGTATTCAGGCAAGGTACTGACTTTCAGAATTTCAATAAAGTATTAAATCCCCTTTTAATCCATAAAAAATGAAAAAAGTTGATGAAGGGAGAGTAACACAGACCTTTTCATTCCACTCCTGAGAAGTAATTTGCCCTCAAAACACTGCTGTAAATGAATACCTCAGTCATCAAGCCTCTCATTTTAAACCAAAATGAAATTAAAATAGTTAAAAGAGCGGAAAATCGGGTTGAAAAATGGCGGGGAAACGTGGTTTACAAAAAATTAAAAAAAAAAAAAACTTGGCTCAGAGGGGTTGAGTCATTGCAAGGAGGGATTCTCTGCATGAATAAACCGTAATAATTCCTAAATAATCGCTTTTAACGCTGGTGGTGGCCACCTCAGAACATGCTGGCATATGGAGTGTCAGCATGAAGCCCTGATTTAGGGTTTGATATTACATCCCAGTTTTCAAGCTGTTGGTTATAAACTCCAAGCAGCTTTCTCCAAGCAGACAGGTGGTGTCTGGAGCAGCTTGGCAGCAGGTGGGATGCTCTGAGCTCCACTCACCGTGCAAACCCCCTCTCTGCTTTCTCTGCTTCTTCATTGCCTTTTTTCTCCATCTTTTTTTTCCTTTCTTTTGCTGCTGGCTATTTGCTGTCTTTTGATGGAGGAGGCCCAGTGGGGTCTTTGAGGCACCTGGTATTTTGCTCTTCTTGGGGCAGAGATTGACATTTTCTGGGATGCTAGGTTAGAGGGAGGGAGGAGAAGGCAGCACCATCTCCTTTTATGCCAGTGAAAAAGCTGCTGAAAGCTGCAGATGAGCGTTGAAAACTGTAAATTTTGCTGCTCAAAATGTGTCCTATTGATTGTCTTAAGATGCAAGCACTTTTTCCTCCTCGAGTTAGGAAGCTTGCATCTTGAAGTAACCACCTTCTGTGTAATTTCTGGATGTGACAGTTGCAAAGGAAGGTGGCAATAGCTGCCTCCTGAAGCTTTCGTTGCCAGCTTTTGGAAACTTTCCCAAATTTCTGCCATCTACTGGGGGCAGCCTTAAAAAATACAAACTTGCCCTTACTCTGTGCAGAATTTCTAGGTGTAGAGGTGTGCAAAGTCATGGCATGTAATAAACCATGTCCTGTGCAACTGCTTTACTGAGAAGGAGAGCTTCCAGTTGGTCCAAACCCACATGTAGCTTGGGCAGAGTCCAGATCATCATAGCCTGGATGTACATCCTGATGCTTTTCAGAAATAATTTATGGAAATCACTTCATCTGCTGGTAGAAGCATCCAAGATGATTGCAGAAGAGAAGAGAGAAGCAGCTGGCGTGAAGCATCGTTTCCACTTCATCCAAGAGTTCTGCTGGTGGAGCTCTCATCCCAAAAGAAATTGGGTGTGATTAGTGTGCCCTTGAGTCCTTTCTCATTAGTGCAAGAGGGAACTCATTTTTCTTGTGGTCAGGGCACACAGAGATGAAGGACACTGAGAGTACCTCAGTCTGTCTGCACAGATACCCCTGTGAACAGGGAGGTGCTCATGGATTAGGGTGAGTTTGGATCTCCAAGCCATGAGGAGCCTCACTGAGGATGAAGCAGAGAAGCAGAGTCAGTGGGATATAACTCCTGGGTAGAGAGGAAAGCAGGTAACCAGCAGAATGCTTTGTGGGATTTTAGTTCCCCTTCTTTTAATCCAGATGCTGCAATTTTTAATTTTTTTTTTCCCAGGGAAGCTTACTAATAAATAGATCTGTGCTGACTCTTGAGCACCAAAAATCTGATCTGAGAAAAAAAGAAGAGTTGAAAGCTTCTCACCTGGAAGCAAAGCTCCTTGCCAAGCTCAACACAGCAGAATTTATCAGTGCTCAGCAAGCAACAAGATGTTCAGCTCCTTTTGAAAGCAAGCAGGGCTCTGCTGAGCATTGGGGGAAGCACAGGGGGGCAGCTGGAGCAGAGGATGGGGGAGAACCTGGGGCTTGTCTGTAGGGTGCTGGGAAGGGGGGGTGATGGCTGTGGAGCTCAGGCATGAGGTGCTGGGGGGGGAATCTGGTTTTGCTTGGTCTCAGGGCTTCAAAATGCTGAAGGGGAGATTGCTGCTGCTTTGCTGCTTGCAGAACCACAGAAAATTAGGAGTTGGAAAGGACCTCTGGAGATCATCCTGTGCAACCCTCTGCTGGAGCAGGTTCACCCAGAGCTGGTTGCACAGGGTGTTTTTTAAATGCCTCTAGAAATGTGGCTTCTTGCATTATTTGTCTTCTTCAAGCTCAGTGTCATGGGAGATCCTGACTGCTGAAGGCATCTTGGCTGCCTGAGCCCAAGGGTCCCAGATCCCACCCAGAGGAGCAGAAAATGAGGATTCTCCCCTGGGCAGTGGCTGTCATGTTAGAGGTCAGAAGAGTAGAGAAAATGATGCCTTAATACTTCCTCAGGAGTATTTTTTTCCTATGCCCATCAGCTGTTGCACACACCAACTGATTCCACCCAAAATTTTATATATAAAACCTTTGTAGGAGTCTTTGGTGCTGGTTTTGAGCACGTGTTTTGAAGGCACCATAGAGTAATTTGAAGGGGGGAAGTGAGGCAATAGGAATAAATGTATTTTTATATACTGCAAGGATGTAGGTTTCTCATTGAGCTTGGGCTTTTGGGGCCTCATACAACTTTGGTTGGAGGCAAGATTTCCTTTTTTTGCGTTTGCTTTTTATTGTAGCAGGATTAAGCCTTAATTGTCAAGTCTTTCAACAACTGCACCACAATAAATAGAAGAAAAAGTGAATGTAAATATACCTTAGAGAATGAAATGCAAATATGTGTATTTGTGTAAAAAGGCTGCTCCTATCCTCTAGTCAAATTTGCATTTTTAAGTAACTGCTTTTAAATGCTGTCTGTAGAAATCCCTTAATATTAAATAGATAAATCTTTTCTTTTCAGACCTCTAGAAACAGCCAAATCTGTTCTTAACAGAAGTAACTTTACAGGGTTGTGCACTCTCTCTAAGACCTTGTCATTAGAATGGATTCTGCTTTAATTGCTCAGATCCCAGAGCTGAAAGCAGGTTTGCTTCATTCTGAAGAGGACTTATTGTAACCATAAAGTATTGTCCTGGGAGTTGTAGCCTGAGCTAAAACATTTTCCTGAGCATGTTCCTTGCTTGGGGTAGCACTGCAGCTGAGGCTGGTTTGCACCCTCAGTCAGCTACAGCTGGAAGAAAAGCAGCTGATGCCTCTGGAAATAATTCCATACAGACAGTGAGCTCAGCCAGAACAGTAATAATTCCTCATAGCTCTGTAAGCCTCACTCCAACAATGAAATTTTGCCTATTTATTATTTAGGCTTACCCTAAATCAGCTGGTGTTGAAGCAGACTCATTTGGCAGGAATAAGTTGTCCTGGAGGAGCTTGGTTGGGAGGAGATGGGTGATTTGGGAGCTGTTGGCTCTCAAATCCACCAGTGGGGCACAGAATCCTAGAATGTCAGCTTGGAAGGGACCTTAAGGATCATCTGGTCCAACCCTTCTAATATTCTTGTTTATATGAGATGTCCCAGCACCCCATCGAGCTGAGACTTAAAACTGCCCAAAGTGGGTGTCAGGGTTTAACCCTGGCCTGGCAATTAAACCGAGTAACAGAGGCTCTCTATTAATCTCTCTCCTCCCTGATAAGAAAGGAGAGAGAATAAGGGAGAGAGACTGATGGGTTGGAAACTAAACTACACAACTTTAATGAAACAGGAATGATAAATAGGGAAAATTACTAAATATATACAAATATACAAGAAAATGGATACCACATTCCTCCCTCCTTCCCCCCAATAGCTCTCACGTCACCACCGAGGCTGCAGGGCAGCTCTGGGAAAGTCCAGGCTGGAATCCTGGAGTCGGCAGCAGTTGGGAACTGGAGGCAGGAACACACAGATAAGGGCTGGCACGGATCAGGACCACAGGCAGGCAAACGGATGGGATCCTTCCAGGATGCTGAGTGAAGGAAGGGAGGCAGGAAAGGCAGGAAGGGCAGGCAGCTGGAAGCTGGAAATCTGGCTTGGCCCTCGTGATCCCTCAAATTTATACTGAGGATGATGTATATGGGATGGAATACTCTGTTTGGTCAGTTCTGGCATCTATTTTGTCTGTTCCTCCCCAAAGGAGGGATGCAGGTGGGACCTCTTTATGTTTTCTTCAGAGCTGAGTGGTGTCCCTGGCTCTGCACCCCAGTCTCTATAGCAGTTTATATACACCATATATAGCAGTCTCTATACACCAGTTTATAGCAGTAACTATAAACATCAAGTGTTACCAGTCCTAGAAGCACACACTGTCTGAGGAAAACTTGCTGTTAATTTCAGCAAGTGCAGCTACTTAAAAGAGACTTAGCTAAAAGCAAAAGTACAAGACAGAAAATCACCTTTATCCTGGCCCAAACCAGGACAGTGGGGGAATCCACCACTTCCCCTAGGAGACCATCCCAATGTCTGACTGTCCTCTTGTGTTCAAGAGTCCTGGTAGATGTTCCCAAATTCTTGGTTGCTGGGGGCTTGAGCTGCAAACCAAGCTGTGTCATCTGCTCCATGGTCAGCTTGAAGGCTGGGGTGAAGTAGAGTATCTCTTAATGAGAGCTTGTCGTTGGTGCTGATGTTATTAGAAGGCATCATTCCTATTTCAATAGGTGTTGAAAAATAAATATACTTATTTATTTTAGGTGTATAACAAAGAGAGGGAATCTGTACTGTGGCTAAAAATACTCCTGAGCGATGTACTTATGGCTCTTGCTACACTTTGTGACGGTTGTGGGTTGCTTTCTGCAGGGAAAAAAAACTGTGTTCTGTTGTTTTATGAAAAATTGGTGACATCTGGTGATCAGTTATAATGAGCCCTCTCAAGACTGCTGCCAAAAGTAAACCTTTCAGTAACAAGGACTTGTCTTGTGGTGCAATGAGGAGAGCGGCTGCAATTAGCACGGAATCCCTACCCACTGCTCTGCCCAGGGAAACCTTCCAACTCGGTGTCAGAGCAGATATTCTGGTTACAAAACAAAAGGAAAAAAAAAAGGTTGTTCCCTGGCTCTTAGGTCTAATTGAATCAAGACCTATCCAGATGAAAAGGGCAGCAGTGATGCTCAGGTCCCTGTGAGACGGGCAGAGGGAGCTCCGGTTAATGTCAGAGGGGATCGATACCGGTGGCATCTCCAGTCCCCAGTTCAAATACTTTCTGTTTGTGGGCAGTGTGTGCAGGCTGTTTGATTTCAGAGTTTTGTCACTTGCCTTTGAAGTGGAGTAGCCCAAGAGTGGAGGAATTAGGAAGCTTGGCTTGGGCATCGATCCGGGCGGGAGGTGCGGTACCTGCTCCCTCCTGCTTCTCTTGAGAGAGTCAATAGAGGTGGGTTCAGTGTGTTGCCTTTGTTTGCAAAACAAGTAAAGTTTCAAAAGGGTTATCCCTTCACTTCAAGTTACTTTGACCTTATAAAATGGTTTGTGATAGCTTGAGAGTTAGACTGCAATATTTTTTTTATTTTTTTTTTTTTATTTTTTTTATTTTTTTTTTTTTATTATTCGGGTGTGTTTTTATTTGGTGAAATTCATCTGTTTGTCAGAAGTCTGATAATATTTTCATTATGAAAATAGTAACCTTGCTCGCACAAAGCTATCGGTTTATTTGTAAAAAAAAAGAGCTCGGAAGAGAATTACTATCTGTGGGTTAATTAAAATACTTAATTGAAAATTCAGAGGATGTTCTGAATGACTCCTTGTCTCTGGCTGTGCTCTGCCTTAGAGCTGCCTTATGCATTTAAACAAACAAAAATTAGCATCTGGAAAAACACCCCTGAACTAAGTGCCACCCGTTTTGCACAAAGCTGTTGTGAGCTATTAAAGGGATGTGAATGCTTCAATTTGTTGACTGAGAGTGCTAAAGTTGCCTTAAAAGTAGAGGCATGGGATGCATCTTCCAAGAAACAGAGTTTTAACTGGGTTTTGCTGGAAGCATCCCATTTATTTCTGGTGGGGTGGAGATGGCAGCTCTGGTTGCTTCATATGGAGCCTACCTGTGGCTGTTTTCAGAAAAAAACCCAATTTTGGATTTATTTTTAAGAAAGAACTTTCAGGATTGTATGAATTGTGTGAGCCTGAAGCCTGCCTAGGGAATCCCTGGCTCTCAGGAATAAAATGAGGTCTGAAACACAAAACTAATGGCCACGGAAACATTTCTTTTATTCCTTTGGTCAAGGTCTGCTCTTGCTATTCAGTTTTGTAGCCATTTTGAAAACAGCATCTTTTTAATTGAAACCAGAGCCCTGCTTTTTCTTTTCCATCCCACCTGACTTTCTCTTTCCAATCCTATTAATAGATAATCGAAGGAAGAGACTCAGTGTTAGCCCTGGGCAACCTCCCTTTGTGTTCTGGTGCCACAAATAGATGAAGCTATTGATGGTATCTCTGGATTAAGTGAAAAGAAAAGCAGTAGCTGGCTCCTTGAAGACACATGGTTATAATGCACATGCTGATATGGAAACAATAAATTATCCTTGTGGGCTTCTCATCTCACTGCTTTGAAGCAATAGTCCCTTGGTAGCTCCTGCTGTGCTTTTAGATGGGACTTAGGTGACCTTGAGGTGGAGTTTTTCCATGGAGTGTTGTCCTCAGTGTCTTTTTAATCTTAATTTCCATGAAGGACACAGATGTAGGGTGCTCTCTGCTGGTTATTTGTTTTGAACTGTCTCTCTGATTCCAACCAAATGTAACAGCAGAGGTTAAATTTAACTCACCCACAGGGTGAGTTTCATGACACTGGAGAACTTGCAGAAGTTGCCCATCGAGGCCAAGGCAAAAGCTGAACTTGGTGAGAGGCACTTGGTGAGAAAGGACACAGGAAGGAATCATAATGTATGAAAATACTTGGAAATTAGCTCAGTAACTCCCAGTGCTCTGGGAAAATGTCTGTGCAATGGCTCAGAAGGAGCCACTCTACTTTTGTGCCAGAGTGTGGCAGGAGAAGGCTGGGAAGGGCTTTGCTCATCTTGGAAGTCCCCAGGGAGGGACAGCATTTGCACCATGATGTCCCCAGATCCAGTTTCTGCTGCATGACTTCTTGATTGGCTTGGGTTTGGTTTTTTCAAGCCTGCCAGCAGCAAAGAGAGGTGGAGATTGAGGCAGGACAAGGTGAAGGATGGATGGAAGCCAAGAGGAGGCCCCTTCTGTTCCTGACCTATGGGTGTTTTTCTGCTTATTCCTTCTCAGCTTTGTGTAATTTCAGTCTAGCACTCCTTGTAGAGGACATTTGGTGTATCAAGAGCAACAGCTGGAGAAATACAGATGCTTTTTCTCTTTTTTAAGAGAAGGTGGACACAGAAGGACTGAATATTTTTTGTTGTTTTATCTCTTTTGCCAAGGGATCAGTGCCAAACACCTCTGTCCCCTGTAGCACCCCCAGGATGGATCCCCATTTGATTGTTAAATTGTATTATTTCTGGCTTTATCTTTGAAAGTAAACCCATGTTATCATCTTCTGAGTGTATTTGCAGACCAGAACCTTTGCCATACTTCTGCAGCATATGATGTAGCAAATCTTAATCAGAGGTCTGTACAGTTTCAATTTATAGTGTGTCTCAGTCCTTTAGCTTTTCCTATTAATTAAGATTTTTAGAGAATGTCTTTCAGGTTTCCTGTCTGCATTTTATTGCCCAGCTTCTAGGTAATTTTTTTTGTCCTCTTAAGACCTCAGACCTCCCTTCCTCAGCCTATGACAAGGGCACATCTCCAAGTGCTGGGGAGGTGAAGCTCCTGGCCCAGGTGGGACCTTGGGGCAACAGGGAGGCAGCAGAAGGGCTGTGATGTTCTTGCAATGAGAAGTCAAATAGAAAGCTGCATTTGACCTCACTTCTTACCTGTCTTTTTTTTCCTGCTGTTGTTACCTGACTGGATGAGGAATATTTCTTTACATTTGTACTTAAAATCTTGCTGTAGGTAGCAAGAGTGCTGTTTGGACACATGGTGCTGACCTTCTGTCACCCTGGGAACACGGATCATCATCCTTGAATAAGGCATGATTTTTAGCTGGGAAGGTAGAGCCATGGCTTTTAGTATTTAATAGTTTTATTCCTTCTCCAATTAATTCTCTTGCCAAAAGAAGAGTTTGTGGCTGCTTCTGAAGAAACAGAAAGCTTAAAGTACCCTGGGAAAGGTGGTGAGTGGTTATTAATGTGGGCAAGTGCATACAGCCTCTCTCCTAGCTGTGCAGTTTCCCTGTCACTTGGTTCTTTTGCTATTTTTAGTGGATTATGTTTGTTGATCAGCATTTATTACCCATCATATCAAGCACTGCCAGGAGTCAAAGATTTGCTCCAAGTGCTGTAGCTGGTGTCTGTGTCCCAGCCACTGATGGTTGCTTTTCAGGGCTGAAGAGTTTGGGTACTTTTCTGCAACTCTCACCAGCTGCCAATCTGGATTTGAATTTATTGCCCTTGTGATGTTTCTGATGCTACCAACACCTTATAGATCATGGGGAAAGAGCCAAAGAGGAGAGAGAAGCAGGGTGTGAAGAGGCTGCTCCCAAAATGTGGAGGGGGAGAGAGATGAAAGCACTTTTTAATTTTATTCTGTAGAATGAATAGGCATTAGAAATAGGATTTCTCCTCAGCCCAGTTTTAATTCCTGGTTTTCCTTGACACTGAGGATGTTGCTCTGTTTCCTCTGAAAATGGAGATGGTATCTTTAATGAGGAATCATTGCCCAGGAGGGATGTATCATCTACTTGATTCATGTTTGAAAAGTGTTAGCCCTGGAGGAACATTCCTTTCATCACATTTGGGGTATTTACTTAGGAAATGGAAATAAGGAAAAAAAAAAATTGTATTTTTAGATTTTGCACATCTAACACTTTTTCTGGCCAGGAAAAAAAAAGAGATGCCAGGTCCTCTGAGAAGTGCATGGAGCATTTTTCTCAGAGGTTGCCAAGGGGGTACTGGGCAGAGCTGGGTGTGACAAAATCTGTGGGGGTTTCTTCCTCCTCTCTCTGCCAGGCAGGGTCCTTTCCAAGCTTAGCAGCTTCTGGGACCCTCCTGTTTACCCTCTAACAGGCTCTTTCTTTCTCTTCACCTGCCAGCAAACAGCCTGGAAGGCAGCATCTGATTTTCTCTAATGGCTGATTTGTTTGAGAGGTCAGAAAGGGCACCTGGAAATGTCTCTATAAATCTCCTTGTTCAGCATCTGGATAAAAAGGGTTTTGAAATAAGGGTGGAAGAACAGCAGACTTCCCTGAAGATTTTTTTATATATATATATGTGGACTTGATCCTCCTGATTTTGCTTTGTTTCAGTAAAACCTTTCAGGCATCTAAAAAAGCATCTGCTTTGGTGGAAATGTGCCAACACCAGAGGTGGGAAGGTGCTGGGACTGGTCAGGGGGATGCTCCAGCTTTGGATTGTGGGGAGGGGAAAGGAGGGAAAGCTCCTGGGGAGAAAACAAGTGTAGAGGAAGATTGTTGGAAGTTGGTTATCCTGAAAAACTGGAGCATTTAATTTCCAATGCTTCCAGGTGAAGCAGGATCACAGTTATTTTGGTAAGAATGTAATAGCCAGTAAGCATGGGATGAGTAAGGCCATCTCTCATTATTCCTATCCAATATAATGTGCTTATATTATCATTTCAAGGTAGTGGCTTGTTTAGAAAACAAATAGGTGTCCAAACTGGCTCCAGATGTGATTCATTTAGTTTTGTTCATGTTTTTCATGATGTTTCCAACAGCTGATGCAGGAGTGTGGGCTGAGACTGCTTTGTGTTTCCAGTCAAAGGAGAAAAACTCTCAGTGGAAAACAAGACAGACATCTTCCCCAGTGGTTCACAAGCACCCCTAGTTACCTATTTTAATGAAAAGAAACTGAAATGCAAATATCCAGCATCAAATACAAGCAGTTCTTGTGCCAAGATGCTTTCCTTGCCAGGTATTGTGGGCACTGAGGTTGTGGTGGTCTCACAGCTGGAAAGGTGACCTGAGCACAGCAACAGGCTCAGGGGAGCTGGGAAGAGCTGGATCCCTGCTGGAGAACACCATGTATAAATTGCAAAGGGAAAGAAAATCATAAAGGACAGAAGAGGTGCAGGGGATGTTCTGAAAGTGATGGCTTTGACTCCTTGGATGTTGTATTTTATTTTGCTCCGGGAAATACAGATATTTCCTTGGCAGGCTGACATTGGGCATGAAGGGAGGAGAAATTTCTAAACTTGGCAGTACAGTTCCAGTCCTAGGATTTTAATTTAGAAGGTGTTTTTCTAAGGGCTTAAGCTTTCACACGCAGGGGATGTTCACTGCAAAAGCAGATATATATGTGTATGTATATATATTTTTATATATATATATATATCCAAAGCTTCACACCTATTAGGGACGCAGCAGGCAGCTGATAGAGTTTAGGCCACAATTTATGGTGATAAGGATGCCAGCTATGAATTTAGCCAGTAAGCAACTGCTCTGGGTCCTCCTATCTCACCCCCACTGAGAGTCTGGCCCCTGCTATTGCTGCTCTCTCTCCTCCTGTGTGCAATCAGGTGCATAAATGTCCATAAAGGTATTAAGATGATATGTGTGTCCTGCTGAGCTGGCTGGATTTTGGATAAAGTGATGCCACGGAGTTCAGGAGAGTTTAGATTAAGGAATTCCTGAGTTTGCAGGTCCCCAGGCTCCCCAAAGCCACTTCTGGCCTCGATGGACAGAAGGAATTGTGTGATTCCTTAGTCTGACTCTCAATATGTGTGTAAATGCCTTTAAATTAAAGCTCTCTGTTTAAACTCAAGAGTAGTAAAAATAATATAACCCATACACATCAGCACCTTTTTCAGGTTCACTCCAGATGCAGCTGATTATTTCATTTTTAAAAGCTCAGTAGTCATCAAAACCTTCCAAGTGCAGTCTCACCAAGGTGTTTCTCACTGTGTTTTCCAGCCTCTGTAATTTAGGAGGAGTTGGGAGGATTTGGGGTCCTTTCCTTCACTACAGACACCAGCAATGGGACTTTTGGAGCAGTGATATTCATGGCTGTTGGTGAAATAGAAGAGGTTTTGGCAGCAGCTTGGGAGAAGTGCTATTAAAAGGTGGCCTCCCCTTTTCATCCCAAAAGGCTGGTGACACAGATTTGGGATCTTTTCAGCTTCATAAATAATGTATTAAAAAGCAGGGGTGCAGATAAGCAGTAGTGATGGCTTTGAGGCTGAAGGACCAGCTGCATTAATGCTGTCTCTTGAGGGTGGCAACCAAATATGAAAAAGATGGGAGGGTTTGGAGGTTTGCCTTCATCATCCCATGGTTTATGTAGTCCTAAAATCTCTGCAAGGTTTGCAGTTGTACAGTGGTGCCATCCTGGTGGATTGATGGGGGATGTTTTGGTGGATCCTTCCTTAGCCCTGGTACTAATCTCTCAACCTTCTTCTCTCCCAGGCCTCTGCAATTGTAGTTTTTTAGCATTTCACTCCTCAAAGAAAATACTGGAGCTGCAGTCTTGCCTTTTATGACTTTTAGGAGTCCCAGCTGCAGCTCCTTCTGCCAGGTGTTGTTTTAAATGGGCCATTATCACCCTCTTGAACTGTACTATTGGTGTTTTATCTCAGGTTCTTCTCTGGTCTTCATTGCATCCTCCCTCTCAGTTTAACAGCTGAAGTGAACACCAGGGAAGGGAAGTACCCAGGAATGTGGCATTAGCCAGCTGTGTATTAAGGTTTTTCTTTCTTCATCTTCACAAATGTGTACTCCTGGAAAAATCATGCTCTTGTGGCCTAGTCCTTTCTCAGCTAAAGCTTTTCTAAATGTCTTTTGAGTTATCATTAAAACAGAAAAAAATAAATTGATTTCAGAGTCTCTCTGGCTTATAACAATTTGTTGGGGTGTTTTGGGTTTTTGGTTTGTTTTTTTTTTTTAAGTTCAGACTTACCTTTTTAAAACATTTTTTAACTTGAAAGGCCGTGGGGATTTTTTCTACCTGATGTGGAAATTCCAACTATTTTTGGTGGACTGGATGAATCAAAGGAACTCTTGTGACATTTGAATACCTCTGAGAAAGCAGTGATGCCATAATATGCCACAAAAAAAATCTTGATGAAGTGTTGCAGAGCAAGGCTTTCCATTAGCAGGATAAAACTTGGTGTGTGCTTGTCTTGGGTGAGGATGTGGTTTGTAAACCTTCAGGGTTGGTTTCTTCTGGAGGTTGAAATGCTCAAACAAGAGTCTGGTGGAAGGGACTGAATGGACTTGAAGCCAAAGGCACTAAATAACAAATTTGAAGAAGCAAGGTATAAAAAATGACCTGGGGAGTAACCCAGTTAGCCAGAAAGCTGTCTCAGTTCTTTGTGTGTCCTAGGAAAGGATGATCAAAATTTAATGAGCATCATAAAAAATGTTGCTCTGCTGATGTTTGCAGTTCTGCTCAGGGCCTTGGTGCATGTGCTGTTGTTTTCTGTGTGGTTCCAGGAGGGATAAAGTGGAGGACACAGTGATTTGCAAATGAACTCCTGTGTGGAAGTGCATTTCCATGATTTCTCTCTCTGAAATACATCTCTGCATAGGCTGAATTGCTGCTGACCTTCTGCACCCTTGAACAGAGATTCAGCTGGGAATCTTTCTAGATTTATTTTTTTTTTTCTAAGCAGTGCAACGGGGCTGTGCTGTTGCTACAAATCTGCTCATAAATACCATCATCACTTTTTGTGTACGGGTCACTCACAAGATCTCTGAAATATGAATGAGGCCAACAGGCTGTTGGCTGCTATCTTTGGGAGGACAGGATGCCACCTTTAGTTAGATAGCAATGTAAGTTTTTTCAGAGCTCCAGCTAAATTTATCTGACAGCCCTAGATATCTATTCTGCTTGACAGGCTGCAACTCAAACCATGCCTATTTGTAATAACAAATTCTAGCAGGTGAAGCAGAAAATTTCAGAATATTAGTTTTGAAAAATTTTCGGATGTGTTTGGCTGCTATTATATTAAGAATAAACCTCCAGATGTTACTTTACTTGCTCAGATAAGCTTGAGCTGGGAGTTTAGTCCTGTTAATGTGACTGGCTTCTTCTTATCAGAGTGCATCTGCCAACAGAGGGAATGGTTAATTTAGTTTTATTCTGGTGATACGAATGCAGACAGAGCTATCAAGTGATGGTCTGAGACTTCTGCTGTTTTTCTTGGAGAGGTCATGCCAGCCTAGGCAGAAGAAATTGCAGAACCTGTGTCTTACATGGGTGGGGAATTAAATAGAGAAAATGCAATTTAAAAAAAAAATTATTTATTGTCTGCAAGGAAAAGGCACTAAAATAAATGAGCACAAATCTTGATTCCAGTTGTCTTTTCTGTGCTGCCAGTGGAGGCTCAGTCCTGGAAGCTGATGCTTTCACTGGGGTACAACTGGGGTGGGCAAAATGGGAACAAATCCTCTGCAAATCCTCTGCAAAAAGGGCAGGCCCTGGGAGAAAAATGTAACCACCCTTTAACTGCAGTGTTCATAGCTGTTACCTTGAGTTTGCTTTAAAGGTGAAGGGGTGAAGAAATGGCAGGCAGCACATTTTGGTGTTTTCATTTGCCTGGCTCAGGTTTTTGGGGTAGTTGGAAGGTGGTCAGGGGCCATAGGAGTGTGATATGAGGCTGGGATGTGCACGTCCTTTCCATTGCCTGCCAAGTGGTGTGGCTGAGTTCTTAATTAAAAGCTTGAATGTTTTTTACTTTTGGTTTCAGAGGGTTTCCCAGCAGCTTGTAGTGACACCTCTTCATTTGTCCATCACGAAACCACACGGGGTAGGGGAAAGCCCTGACATGACTGAAAACCTGACCCTGCTGCTTATGGATAGCATTAAAATCCTTGGCTTGCCTTCTAGAGGGAGAAGTTTCACTCCTGCTCTGTTGCTCTTGGATTTTACGTGGTGCTCAAGACCAGGAGAGCAGCACTTGGTTTGCTCTCCTGATAACGGAGTCTGCGTGCACTTAGGGAGGGGTTTTACCAAGATGCTGAGATGCTTAGGAGGGTTTTTCACTGGGGAAAGAGGCAGGTCTGGCTGTCTTCCAGGACCTGTCTGTTCTCCCTTATGTAAAACTTAATTTCATGACTTTTTCAGAGCACTCAGTCTCCAGCCCTTTGCTCTCACTCTGACACCAAGGCTCGAGGCGTTGGGTGCTGCGAGGCTGGGGAGCTGCAGAAGGAAAAAAGAAGGGAAAATCATCCTTTGGGATCCCAGTGGCTGGGAATGCAAGGCACGAGCAGAGCTTCTTCCTTCTGAGCCCTCGACAAATAGACTTTATGTCAGTAAGACCGTGTTAAACCAGACTTACCATTGTCAGCCCCTGTCTCTGAGCAAAGAGGAGCCAAATCCGTGCAGCATTTTAACATCCTTCCCCACTGCAATGTTGAATTTTAATCTCCCAGCTGTAATAAACCTCAGAGTTTTATCCTCTTCAGCTCTTTAAAGTTCATTTGTGTCCTTTGCTGGTTGGGCACTGCTAGGTGGGATTGCCAGGAGCTCTGTGGGAAGGAGGGTTGGCTCTCAGGCAGGAATAAACCCAAGCCCTTGGGACATTTTAGCATTTCTGTGAGGCCAAGGGCATGGGGTTTTGGCACTTTGTGGGGTGGCAGAGCCCTGGGAGCCAAGGGACACGTGTCTTGCAGCTGTCACACTTGTGTTGTAGTTAATGCACTTGATAGAAATATGGAGTGTTAGGAATATGGAGCAGAGAATCAACTAAAGAGGCTGAAAATATGAAACAAATCCTCAAAGGCAATCCTCAGCCAAATGAGAGGTGGAAAATCAGGGAACCCCTTTTTTTAAGGGTCTGCAGGGAGCTGCTTCTGGCAGAGCACCAGCTGAGGCTTTGCAGGATGGGGACAGAAGTGCTGGGCCAAGGTGGGAAGGTCCCTCAGGGCCATCAGCTAAATGCATCCTGGTTTTGAAATTGCCCTAATTCCCTCTTCACAGGGGCTCCAGGTAGTGCTCTGGCAGATCAAAACATAGTGATTTGTCATTCAGGCTTTACCCTGGAATATCTGTTACATTTGATGGTGAAAATCTTCAGGAAAAAACCACGTTTTCATCCCCTTCTTTCTGCATTAAGAAGCTTCCCTCTGTACTTTAGTGACACATTTAATGAAAAATCCCACTGCCAATGGTTCAGTGTGGGGATATTGTTATCTTGACAAGCCTGCAGCAGATCTACTCCAGAGTTGGTCCCCTGAACTGCAGAGAGGTTATTTGTGTTGTCAGCAGCAAAGCACTTCCAGTGCTCACTGACTGTCTCATTCATCACCTATCATTAGAAAGCTTAAGAGAAAAGAAAAGAAAAAAAAAAAAAATCCCATGAAGAAACAGGAGAGGAATTCATCCCCCAAATCCTGCCTGTTGCACTGGTGAGCCTTTATTGATTCATTCTCTGTCTTGATCAGCTCCTCAAACGTGGATTTAAAGTCAAAATACCAACATAATTGGTTCTCTTGTCTGGGCTCCAAAGGGGAGAGGGCAGGAGTGGGAAGTCAGGGTAGATGTATTTATATTTTTCTCTCTGTTGGAGCCCTGAGAGATGGAATGCTGAAGCTGCCTTGGTACAGGCAAGTCAAGCTTTACCTGAAGATGGAGCTGGGTTGGGTGTTGGGGTTGATTGATGCAGTAGGAAGAACAGAATTTGCATGGAGAGTATTTGATTGAACACTTTCTGGAGTCAGGACATTCTGTCATTAAATCATAAATTTTGACTCCTCCTCATGGGAGGCTCTATTGATTTCTGAGGTGGGATGTATAGTGCAGGGTGATTATAATAATAATAACAGTTCAGCTGAGGGGTGGGGAACCTTTAAAACTACTGCAGTGGAGTAGTTTTGACCTCATCAAGTTCTGGAGGAGGAAGAGGACTCTGATGCATATTGTAAAAGTTTCCCTTTAATCTGTTGCTGCTGGACTAATTGAAGACTTTTCTGTGAACTTTTTTACTATTTTTTTTTTTTTTTTTTTAACATTAGAAGCACTTTTCCCTCCTTCTGCATGTTTTGCTCTTTAGAAGTTAACATTTGATGATTACAGGGATGCCCTTTAGGAGGGTGTACATGACAATCTACTCACACAGATGCCTCAGAGGTCTCCTAATGATGCCTGAACAACAGTCCCATCATTATTAGACCATTACACACATCCTTAACAATAATAAATACTCCTGCTTGCTGTAATCACATTGTCCTTTAGTACTCAGCATAGTTTGGAGCACACCAGGATTAGTCCAATTTACAGTAGTGCCAGAGAGCTTTCACATATATTAAAGTTTCCAAATCTACATTTCCTATCTAGAACTATTTGATAGATGTGCCAGTCAGCCATAAAAAAGTGAGGATTGGTTCCTTCCCAAAGGAATCCAGACAATTTTGCTTTCTCTAATAGGAATAAGGTAGAGGATTGTAAAATGTCAAGCTGCAGATTGCATGGCACCATCAACTGAAGCAGCCATAAGGAGCAAACATACAATTTATCTAACAAAAGCCTGTGGAGGTTAATTTAAATAATAGATGCCTGGGTTTAAAGTTGTAATGAGATTTTTGGGATAGAAATTGGCTGCAGTGAAGAGGCCAAGGCTGCTTGGTCACTTGGACCAGTGGATCAGGGCTCTTCCCCTGGAAGCCCTGAAGGGAATGAAGAGGGAGCTCAACTTCATCATTGCTGTACAAAAATTAAGTGGATTTGTCATAGAGGTCTTTCAGGTGCCTCAAATGGCCAGAAAGAATTTTTTTAGCTCTTTATTTTTTTCATCCTGTGGATTGCTCAGGAAGTTTTGACTTCAGTAATCAAACAGCACTCTCCAGACCTTGGTCTGCCAGGTCTGTTCCCTTCATGTAGAAATAGCCCTCCCAGGTGCAAAAATTGAAAGTAAAGCACAGCACCAGTGTAAACTGAGGTTTGGACTGGAAAAGAGATTATTGGCTTTAAAACAAGTCTTGTTTTCTTGTTTGTTTTGGGTTTTGTCTCTGGCCTTCAAACCAAGGATGATGGCTCTTAACTTGTGCATCTCCTGCTTTTTTTGCCTGTGTAATGACAAGGAAATCCTTGGCTGACAACCACATCTGACATGGCTTTGTTTGCAGATAGAAGGGTCCCAACAAAGCAGTCCAGCTGTATTTATTCTCATTGTTTGTGTTTTGGCAGCACTTGGAGGCTTTAACCCTGTGCCAGGAGCTCTCTGAACACATGAACTGAGCAGACCCAGGACAGGGAGAAGTCTGGATCAGTGTCACCCCTGGAGGTGACATCCCCAACACCCACCTGGCATCTGCCCAGACACCTTTCTTGACTTCATCTCTTCTCTTTCCTTGGCTTTAAAAGCCTCCTGTCTTCCCAGACACTTTCAACACAGTTTCTCAATCATTGACTCCATTCATTACACCATGAGGTTGGGATGGGATCTTCAGTAATTAGACACTTAAGCTCATTTTTTTGTCACTGTTCAAACCCAGCTGTGTTTTCTGCTCCTTACCCACCACCCCCCCCTTTGTACAACTTAGGATGTGGTGGCTGATTTACCCTCAATAGTTTTTAGAAAGAAAATAAACCCAATCTGAAGAGCAAGTGTCACTTGGAGGGAGCAGGCAGGAGGTGCTGAGGGTTTGTAAGGTGATTTCTGTGTGCAGAGCAATGCATTTCTAGCAGGCTGGCTGTGTTGTCAGTAAATTACTCCTTCCAGCCAGTTTTCTGTTTAGGAATCATGCATAATTCACTGGTGATTTCTATTACTGTGTTTGCACTCCCTGAAGAGGCTGGGGGAGTGGTGGAAGGGATACTTCTGAGTTGTTTGCCTTAACTTCGTGCTGTTCCTTCTTCCTCTGCTTGGATATTCAGGACTGCTGTTTCTTCTCTCTGCTTTGACAAACATTTTTAATTTTTTAAGACAACAGTAAAAGGTGATCCTCAGTAGGTGGCAAATAGTAAAAGCAGCAGTAGGAAGAGCTTTGTTTGCTTATGGCATTGCACAGATAACTTCCCCAGCTCAGGCACTGCTGTTAGTTGCATCTTTATGCTAAAAAGCTTTGGGAATGCATCTTTGGGAGTCACAGCCTGGTGGGATGAAGGAAATTGTTCATCATAATCTTCTAGAAATCCCTGAGTTGGGCTCAGGCTGTCTGCAGGTACTGGAGCATCATCACCTTGTAGCAACAGGAAGGTTCTTGGGGATGTGGCCGTGGTCATTCTGGTGCCCACTGTGGGATGATCAAATTCCCAAAAAAGAGTTAATAAACAGTAATTTAGAACATAAATTACCATAGTGAGAGCCGCTGTCTCCCACAGCTCATTCCAGAGGGCAGGTAAAGGTGTGACCTGAGCCCAGCATCAGAAAAAACTCAGGAAAATGACATATGGGATTTAAATCTTATGGTTTGGTGTACCAAGTAAATGTGTGACAAAATTCAGTGGATGAAAATTGGAGCTAAACAAATTAAAAATAAGATGTTTTCCCACTGACACTAAGTAATAATTAGAAAAATTGCTCTTATGTGCTTAAAAATCAGGGCTGAAAGCCTGTCTAGGAGGTGTGCTGGAGAGCAAACAAATTACAGAGCTGCTGCAGGGAAAATCCTGTTGAATTCTTGTGGAATGGAGGAGGTCAGAGTGTGCACGTGATCCCTGTGGGCTTTAAAAATCTATAAATCTGTGGCTCAGCACCTGGGTGGTGATAGGCACTTGATAAATTTTATTTATTGTGTGTGCTTTCCCACCTCCAAGCTTCCTCCTGCCTCCCTCCCCTGGGGATGCTCCTGACATCTCCTGCCTGCTCCTCCTCTGCAAGGATCCAAATCCAGGACCTGCTTTTGGACCTGGAAAACCAAGCTGTAATTGTTGGGCTTCCCCAGAAAGGCTGCAAATCCATTCCTCTCTTTTCCTCTACATTTGGAGCTAAGGCATATGATTTAGGTTTATGCAGTTTGGAAGGGAAGGAATAAAGGTTTTGTTTCCAGAGCAGGGAATTTATATTCTGATGCTGCAAGTTTTTGATAGATTTTTTTTTTTTAAGCTTTCAGAATAGTAAATGGTTGCTTTTTCTTGTAATAAAATGAAATATTGAAATATATATATGCTGAGGCAAGTTTTAACTCTTCCAGGTTGTAAATGTCTATTGTTTAATAGTCTCTACTTTGTAGTATATATTCCATTCCATTTCTGTGATGTATTCAGAGAGCTCCCAGTTGCTGCTAAATTATATATGGATATCTGATAAATGTACATCTTATTAACTGAAACACATCCCTGAGATAAGCAAGTTAGTTTGGGCTTTTATTGTTAATTGAATTTTTTCAGCAGTAGCAGCTGAAGGATTGCAACCGTTCATGAATTTGCATGATGTTTAAACATCTGCTCCTCCTAGTGGGAACTTTCCCAGAGTTTTACTTCACTTGGAAATTCAAATGGGGAATAAAATCAGCCTTGGAGGGGTTTAGCTGGGTGGGAAGGTAGAACTGTGATGTTCCTTGGGACATGGTGGTGGTGAAGA
Organism: Heliangelus exortis; assembly: GCF_036169615.1. Taxonomy (NCBI): domain Eukaryota; kingdom Metazoa; phylum Chordata; class Aves; order Apodiformes; family Trochilidae; genus Heliangelus; species Heliangelus exortis. The sequence continues at coordinate 1,857,043 of NC_092436.1, read as the reverse complement.
TCATCGTGGTGATGTTTGGAGGCAGGAGGATGCTCCTTGTGTCAGAACCAGGCATTAAAGAAGCATTGTAGTGGGGTTACCTGCAGTGTGATAGCTGCAAAGCACCACCTGGTATTTTATGGGAAGCTTTCTTTGAGCTATCAAAAGGGTTGAGACCCTGACTTCTTCCAGAGGATGATTTGGCTTAATTTTTCTTCATCCCAACTCGATTTGCTCCGACCTCGTACTCCCAGCCTATGAAAATCAGAGCAGGGGAAGGTTCAAAAGTTGCAGAGGCTTCTTAATGGCAAGAAATCTTTGAATTTCACAGAGCTTTCTTGGTACTTTCCTCTGTCTTCCTGCAGTGAGCAGCTGTGATTGCTCAGAGGAGTCTCCCTGCAACTTGTTGAGAAATTCAGGTTTTAGCTTCTTTCTGACCACACAGAAAAGTAGGAGGAAAGTCCATCCAGTCTCTCCATGCATGTGCAAAAAGATCAAGAGGAAAAGTAGGAGGAAAGTCCATCCAGTCTCTCCTTGCATGTGCAAAAAGATCAAGAGGAAGAAGATAGAAAGAGACAGAGAGAAAATTTGCAGGGAGGACCAGGGATTTGCAATGAGACCCTTGAAGGACTGAAGTCATCTTTAATTTTCCTGTCCCTGTGTAAACCTCCTCAGTCAAGTCAAAGAGGCCAGGAGGCCACGGATTATTGGTGTAAGGACTTCACATCATCATCATCTCCCTCAGACTCAGTAGCCTGACATTTTGGGACCATGTTTTTGCAGTTTAGGCATGCAGAGGCTTTCGTTTGGTATTCATGAAAAGGAGCTGGTGCTGATAGGCAATTTAGCTGTAAACAGCATGAAAATTAAGGAGTCACGCTCATAAATAAATGTGTATCCCCTAACATTTATTTTAGGCCTTTTCTGATGCTTCTGACACTGTCAGATAAAGCCTGAGAAACCTCCTCCAGTGGTTTTGGGGTTTTTTGTTTCTTTTTCGGAGGGTCACAAGAAGTTTAAATCTCTGTAGATACCTTCCTTGTGTGGATAATCGTGGGTTTTGTGCTTAGCCTGGATGCTAATGACCACACAGCTTTTCTGGTGGATTTTAGGAAGAGCTGCAGGTGCCACCTGCCATTTCTCAGCCCCTGGAGTCGTGATGAAAAACAGCCCAGCAGCCAGTGAGGCTCAAATCCTCTAAAGGCTTCTCTGTGAGCTTAGGTTCACACCTACTGTCAGGTTCACTGCATGCCAAGGACTTGGAGATTGATGCTCTAGATCAGCTCATTTTTGATATTTAAAGAAGTTCTGACATTTCTTGTAATCACCACATTGTAAAGCACCTGGCACAATAATATTTTACAGGGAGATTACTTTACCCATCAAAGCAAACTCTGCACTTGCTCACTTTATTTTTATTTTATGTTAACTGCTTTTTTTTTTTTTTTTTTTTTCTGAAGGATACTTAATCCCTAGGCTTGCTGCTTCTCTGTTATCTGCTTTGACTCAGAAGTGGGTTGAAGATTGCTGAGGGACCTCTCTGTAAAAACCTGCTACAATTCACAGCAAGCAGGAGTAAAATTCTTAAAGAGGGCAATTATTGAGGCAACTGGATTAATGATCTGTCATCACTATTTAGCCACACATTCACCACTGACCTTTCAGAGAGAGGATGCTCTTGATAAATGGAGTTCATTACCAAGTTCTGACATGAAAACAGAATGGCACTCTGTGTTTCTTGGCAGGCTGATCAATATTTTATCTGCCAAAGCATGCAGAAGTGCTAAACAGGATGAATTGTGTTGCTGCTGCAAAACAGAGCAAGAAACAGCAATGTTTGGAGTGAGCAGAACATGTAAATGTGGCACTTATTGGCCACACTTTAGTGTTCAGACCTTAATACACTGGATTTTTCTTGTATTTTCTTCTTAGGGTTTTTCTTTGCCTGTTTGCCTTTTTTTTTTTGGCTCCATCCTACATCACACACTTAGGGCTGCTGCAGGATGGGCTTGAGGTTGGAGAACCACTGCAGGCTGCTGCTGGAGGATGGATTTAATGGTCCATTTCTAGGAAAAAAATTGCCAGAAATCCCTCTCTTTTGAGCATGGCAGGTATTTTGAAGTGTTACCCAAAGAGCACAAACTGCACCTTGTGTGAAGTTTGTTTGAAAATCACCAGAGTTTTTTTATTTTTAGGGCTAAAGAGTGAGATGTGGAGCTCACAGGAGGGGGGTACAGGCAGCTTCCTGATCCCCAGCATTGGGGTGGGAAGATCTCTGCCCAGAGCATCTTATCATGGGACCAAAACCATGCAGCTTTTCTTGGGGAAGCCTTGTGTTTGCTTGTGCATTGCTAGTGAATTAAGTTTGTGTATAAAAAGTAGAATGGTCATCAGTAGAAGTGATGCAGAATCTCTAGAAATGGAGAAGGTGACCTTTTAGGATTATTTTTTTAATTTCTAAGCAGGCATCCAAAGATGGAGTAGTATTTTTGCTATTAAAATTCCTGTAAAAAAAGGCCACCTGTGATCAGCATTTTAGTTTTGGTGGCAGTGGTGTGCCCTTAGCTCTCCTCCTGGAGTCAGCAGAATAAATCACACTGGGGTTGTGGTTAAAGATGGAAAAGGAACATGGGTGGCTTTTTTCTAACCAGCCCTTATATAAAGGAGAGGAGAAAGATGATCAAGCAAATGGAGAACGAGTTTAGGGCATGGAAAACACAAAAGAAGTTTTAGCTCATCCCAACTCTGTGTCTCACTTCTCCAGCTGTGTGATGGGAATGGTGTCCTGAGTCCATCAGGAGATGCTGTGAGCAGGGGCTTAGCTGGCAATAGGACAACACAGGCACTTAAAGCAGTCATGGGGACATTTTTGGAGTTCCAAAACAGGGAAGAAATCCTTTCCAATCCATCTCAGAAGAGTGGTGATGGTCAACTCCTGGTGTCCAGGCTGGGGGACCCAGCTCCAAGCAAGTCACCTCTGGAACCACAAAACTTTTCAGAGCTGGTTGCAAACAGAATCCAGGTCCTTGGGAAGCTCTGACAAGTGAGACATCCATTAATGAGACCTCCCAGGGTCATCTCTGAGAGGAGATAAAGTGCTAATGATGAGCTCATGGTGTAAAGGAGGCTGCTGGGGACATGTAGCAAAGCAGGGATGGGGATGAGGGCATCTGGGTGGCTTTGCTGTCATTCTTCTTGTGTAACAGCCAGGGTTGTAATACCTGGAAGAACAGAAAGCAGCATGGAAAAGGCAGCAGGGCTCCTGGAAACCTTGAGACACAGTATTTAGGAGATAAAGCTGGTGGTTCCCAGGCAGAGTCTAAGAAGATTATGAGTGTCACTGACAGCAGGAGATGGGCGGGTGGAAAAGAGAGAAAATCCTGAGCTGGCCTTTGCAAGACCTATACAGCAGCTCTGAAGAGGACTCTTGGCAGTCTCTGTGGGGAAGATAGGTTAAAACACCAAAGAATAATGCCTAGGATAGGAAGGGAAGGAGCTTTACTGCAGGAGAGTCCTTGGCACTGACTTGCCAAATGTTTGCCTGAATGTGTCCTCCCCCTGTGTTGTTTTTAGCATCCATCCCTCCAGCATCTGAGGCTCCTCACTGCAAAGCCTTAAAGTGGTGTTTGAAATAGCCTTGGGACCAGGTTACACAGCAAAACAGCAGCTCAGACATCCCAAGTGTGGATGATTTTGGAACTAACATCAGGAAGAAATTCTGCAGTGTCTTAAGACACTGGGAGAGGTTGCCTGGAGGAGTTGTGGATGCTCCCTCCCTGGAAGTGTTTCAGGACAGATTGATTTGGAAAAACCTTGTGTGGGAGGTATCCCTGCCCATGCAGGGAGGTTGGAACTAAATGATCTTTTAAGGTCCCTTTCAAACCAAACCATTCTGTGATTTTGGCCAGACTTAATATACAGTCATACACCTTGCTATATATATATATATATATATATACCCTTACTTATATATACTTACTATAGAGTCATATGCAAATTCCAGGGCAGAGTATTCCCTTTGGCCTGGAGTGGTTTTTTCCCCCATTTTCCACTCAAACGAGATTAAATATGTCTTTTATTCATGTATATTTATATGCATATATATTGCACTTCTGATGCTTTTAGTTCTGCCCGAGAAGCCCAAATTATTAATCTCCCACGCCTGGGACAGAATTTTATTGCTTTTTCTTCTCGTGTGCTGCTGGGCAGCTGGAGGGGGCCTTGCTCTGAAGCTGATGCAGCACTGTAACCCTCAGATGTCAGGGAAAAATGATCCAAAGGTGCCAGCCCTGCCGAGTTTGTGACATTCACACTGCAGGGAGATGCCCAAGGTTCTGCCTCCAGCAGAGCTGGGAGTGTGGTTTGCTCCCAAGGGAAGGGAAGGTAATGAGATTTTGGAGCAGTTTTGACAGGGACCAAGAGCACTTTGACTTTCCCACTGGAGAGGGTGTTAACAGCATGTGAAACTCAGCTGACTTTTTGTAGAGGAGAGATAATTGTGTTATTGTGGGTTTCTTTGCTGGGTGTGCAGTGGAATGGTGTTATCCTTTGCTTGTATCAAAACAGCATGACCAGCAAGGGTAAGGAAATGGTTGTCCCCCTGTACTCAGCCCTGGTGAGGCCACAGCTTGAGGATTGGGTTCAATTCTGGGCACCACAGCATAGGAAAGATCTCCAGATAGGTTGATGGCATCAGGCCATGGTGCCAGGGGGATCCATGAGCCAGAGGAGTTGTCCCTACACGTTTAATTAAGTAGAAGTTGTCCCTATAAGTTTAATGAAGTGAGAAGGGCTGTTACAGGAGACAAGAGGGCTTCAGAGGCACTCAGGTTCCTTTCCAGCTCTTCATTTTGTGGTCAGAAAGGTTAAAAGTGGAGGTGAGTCAGCAAATGAGCATTAGAGGAGGGCTGGGAAAACCCTGTCCCCAAGCAGAGCTGGGAGAAAGACCCAATGACAGAAAATAAAAGGATGCAAAATAAGAGCTGCTTCAGCTGATGCTGGCAGAAGTTGCTAGGAGGAGGAAGCAGAAAACACAAAGGGCTGGAGGGAGGTGTCAGGGAGTGCAGAGGTGTTGGGTGTGAAGCAGATGTGGGGTGGTTCTGATGCATCTGGGTCAGCCCAACCTGGTGGCACCGTGTGGCACCTGTGGCTCTGCTTGTGCCACAAAGCAGAAACCAAGGTGGAAGCAAATTAAATAGATTTCCCTGTCTTCATTAGCCTAAGATAAATCCCCACCCTTAAGATGTGACTGATGAGAAAAAGGAAATTTCCAGCTCAGATGGAGCTGTTATTGAAGTAGCTAAAAGGATATTTACAACAGGATTGCTAAATTGCTTGATTACACTAGATGCAGCAATCAATTTTTCTCTTAAATTAGCATGTTATTGGGAGAAAGAAGAAATTCCTTTGGAACATCCATCGAATGACATGGATGGGGGGGAAGAAAAAAGCAAAAATAGTAAACAAGACTGGTAATACCTGAGCAGCCTTGGGTTTTCCATAAAATGAGGCTGATCCCGTGTGGGACTCTTGGAGGGTCTTTAGAGAGAAGGAAAAATTTTGCAGCTTGAACCTCTCAAAACTAGAAGGGCCTGAGTTCAGGGTGGAAACCAAGCCTTGTCTTGCAGTTGTTTGTGCAGCAGGAGGGCACTGACCTGGCTGGTGAACCCATGTCCAAGCTCTGCTCTCTGTCACCTTCTCAAGTTGAAGGCTTTTGGAATTCTGAGTGCAAAGTGAGAAGAGTAAAAAAAAAAAAAGAAAATCTTCTAGTAGATGGGTTTGCTACCCACAGAGAAGTGTTTCCCACTTAGGATTTTAATTGGGTTTCTGTTGGAGTGGGACCAGAGGGTCAAAAATGGTTCAACAAGAAAAGGACAGGAAAAGCTCTCAGGCTGCCAGAAGCTTCTTTATTTTTAGAGGAATATGTTTTGGGTGTCAAGAGGAAACTTCTTTACTGTGAGGGTGACAGAGCACTGGAACAGGATGCCCAGAGAGGTTGTGGAGTCTCCTTCTCTGAAGACTTCCAATGATGACTTTTTCTATGATTCTGTGAATCTTTGTAGTTTTTGTGGAGCTGATCTAGAAGGGTGTTGTCTCTTAAACTGAGGTGGCACCTTCAGGTTTAACCCGGTAGGGCCAGGGATTTGAAATAAATAAGTTTTCAAACCATTATTATAGAGAAAATGCATCTGCATTACAGAGAAAAGGGAATCTAATGGGAAGAGCTGAGTGTGTGGGTGATGGTTGATGCCCAAAGAGTGTGGGACATGAGGCTGCTCCAGGACAGGGTCAGCCAGGTTCCTGCAAGGCACCAGCTGCTGGGATCTATGCTAAAGCAAACAGATTTGCACAAAAAAACCCAGCTGCCACTCCTCATTCTGCCAAGCTCTGCCAGCCAGCAGTTGAGCTAAAAAAGGGCCATTAACATCTCACCCTACTTTGGGCTGGTTTCTCCTCTAAGAGGACACCTGTAAATCAGAGCAAGGCATTCCCTGGAGGAGACCCAGGCAGGAGCTTGGCTGCTGCCAGCTCAGAGGAGCTTTCAAGGTTATGAAAGTTCCCTCTGATTCTGAAGAGTGTCACTTCAGAGCCAGTGGCTTGAGGGCTTTGCTGTGATCAGGACCTTTTTGTGATCAGGACCTTTTTGTCTGGTGTCAGGGGCCAAGGAAAACCTCTCTGTGGGGTGATGTGAGCAGGCACCAGCTCCGACCCCACTACGGGGGCTCCTCACCCTTCTCCCCCAAACTCTCCCACCCCCTTGCTCTGCTTTGAGGGATTCCACACAATCAGATTGGCACGGGAGGACTCTCAGGAGTGCCCTTTATTTTATATGGTGGTGGCACTTTGGAAGCATCAGCTTCCCCAGGGTTATTTTTGACTTTATAATCGGCGGATAGAGGGATTTCTTTTCTCGTGCCAAAAATGCAGAGTCAAGTTAATACAGGATTAGGAAGCTGAGTGTGGAAGTCTGTAACTGAAGCCTTATAATCTGGAAGGTAACATGCTGGAGAACATCCTTGACAGCAGGATTTAGAAAAAAAACCATCCAGCTCTTACAAACATAACAGCAGGAGCTCTGCAAGCCCCAAGCTGAGTGGTGCTGGATACACAACCAACCTGTGCTTTTATTTGTCCTTCGAGCCCTTTAAAAAGATGAAGGTGAATGGATGTTTGGGTTCTTATCTTTTAGGTGACACCTGTACCATGGCAGACTACAGTCGGCTGAAAAGCATCCTCCTGGACCTTCAGGCTCATCAGCAGAGCCCTCCCACCCACCTGGCTGAGGACAGAGTCTCCCAGAAGCGTTTCTTAGTGGAAGAGATGTTTAAGCACTTGGATATAAACAGTGATGGGCATCTCAGCAGCTCAGAACTGGCTCAGGTGGGTTGGTTTGTTGTTTGATGAAAATGGAATAACAAGCGAGCTGCATTTTCTTTTTTTTTTTTCTTTTTTTTTTAATTTTCTTTCTTTTTTTCTTTCTTTTTTTTTTTTTTTTTTTTTTTTGTTCCAAGTGTGAATTGAAGGTAAGACAGCAGCACCCTGGTGAGAACAGTCATTTGTAACTCTCCAGCCAGCAGCAGGTAAAGAAAGGGAGAAAATCTTCTCTGCAGCTGTGGGGAGATGGTGTCATCTCAAACATTTTGGAGTAACTCTCTGAACCAAAAAAAACGTGGCAGCTTTCCAGCCCCCGTCCCTGCTCCTGAAAATAGACACTAATCCCTCCTGCTAACCATCATCTTCTGAAGTATTTCCAGCTAGCCAGCTTGGGGGGGGAATTAATTTGGGTTTTTTAGGTGCATGGAAGTTAGGCAGAAATCTCTTAATTCTTCCTCCCTGTCTTCTGGCCTCTGCATTAGCATGGAGGAACACGGCAGCAAAGTTTTACTTTTTAACAGGTTTATTTTCCCCAAATCCCTAGGCAGATGCTGGAATGTTGATTAGCAGAACTTAACAAGGGGAGCAAAAGATGAGAGCTTGAAAAAAACCTGTTCTGGCTAGTTATGGGCAAGCTGTGCTGTTGGGAGTCAGCTCATAGGTAAAGTGGAGCAGAGATGCAGCTGGGGCCCTCAAACCAATTTCTCTTTGCCCTCAACTTGCTCTTTACACCTCCAAACTCTTCCAGTTGCCTTTCTGCACTCCCATGTCCCCTGGAACACCAAAGGGGTTGCAGTTCCATGAGCAGACCAGCCCTGAGCTTGCTCCTCCTTCAGCTGCCTCCTGAATTTTAATCCTGGGGCTGTTGACACCATGCAAAGTGTCAGCCAAAATTCCTTTAGATCTCAGAGCTATGAATACATACAATGCTTCATCTGAATATATTTTTTTTCCTGAAGACATGGTAGGTATAAGGAAACACTTGAATAGGAATTCAAAGGCAGCTTCTGCATAGTGACATCCAAGTGTCTGTTCTACTCTCTAATTTTTTTCCCCTTTTTACATGAAACTTGCTCTGGCAGGATATTAAAACTCACACAGCAATAGAGGCTTGGCAGCCTGCAAGCCATTAGCATTAGGAAAAAAAAAAACAAACCAGTGACCTGCATTTTAACTGATCAGGATTCAGAGCTTTAAGGTCTGCTGCCAATTTACCACCAGCTTCATTTGCAGGTGTGCTTGGAGCCCAGGTCTGACTCAGAAAAGGAAGCACAGATCCTGGCTAGTGTTATTTTTTAGTTCTTCTCACTGTTAAAAAATCAATAGATGTGGTTGCACACCTGGAGCCTGCTTCAGTTTGGCCCAGAATCAGCTCAGCCCTCCCACCCAAACCTCAAATTTTCATGTGAATAAACACCACCAGTTTATTCACCCACATTCCAAGAGACTTTCTGGGTTTTTTTTTAGGTAATGAGCAATTTTTGCTTGTCAGTGTTATAGTCTTAACACAACTTTTCATCCCTTTTTAGGTAGATTTGTGATTGATTTGTGTTAGTTCTTTAATTTGAAGCTCTCTGCAACTTGAAAATTCCCCCAAAGGTGGGAATTTCATTGCCCATAGGTGGAGGCAGCTGGGATGAGTGTGGTGCAGTGGATCTTGTTCTCTCTGGCTGCTGGGTGAGCTGCTGCTGGGCATTTTCTTTGGTTTATTTCAAAGCAAAATAGGCTCTGGAGTGCTGTAACCTTGTCTGCAAGGAAAAACTCAAGGCAGGTAACGTGCACCACTGGAGAAAAATGTCATTTTGAAGACCTGAGGGGGGATCTTTAGGATGCTCATTGCAGAGGGATTCATCCCAAAGGAGAACCTGGAAGCAGAGTCCTTCCAGAGAGAACAGTCCTAGCACCAGGAGATGGTGGGGATCTTTGTCCAGTTGTTTCTTCTCCACCACTGAACTGCTTTGAGCAAAAAAGTGGCACCAGATGGTCCTTCCCTTTTTATTTTTAGCTTTGCCTCCTGGCAGACCCCATCAAATAATTTTCCTGAATGCCTGGGTGGTTTTGCAGCCAGGGGTATGCAAGGGCTATTAACAGTGATGGTAACTGGAATGTTATTTCCATTTAAAACTGACGTGTGTGGTAAAGTGAGATTCATAAATCTACTGAATTTGTTGCTGCTGAAGTGTTTTCTGTTGGGTGTTTTTAGTTTTTCCAGGTATTAAATCGAAAAGGACCAGTAAGGACTTGTCAGTCTTACAAAAAGTGAATCAATTTTCAAATCCAAAGGTAGACAAAGGGAAATTTCCACCTTTAGAAGATTGATCTTGGAAGTTATGGTTGATCTCCCTTTTATTGAACATTTTAACTTGCTAGGTGAAGGGTCATTTTTTTAGCATTATTACTTTAAATTGCTTCAGTATAATGTTCCAAGACTAGAATAGTAAATATGAATCCCTGGACTACAGCAAAAAAAACAAACTTCCTGCTTAGGAGATGCAACATTTCAGCAGTTTTCTTCACGTTTCCCAATAAATTCATAGAAAACAACATTTTCATTATGGTTAGGCCTGACTCTGGCTGTTTGCTAAGTTTTGTGGAGTGAAAATATGGTTCTGTGCTGCTGCTGAAGGAAGAGGTTGCTCACCCTTCCCAGGGCAGGAATGCAAATCCCAGTTGTATCTGGATACAAAGCAAAGATACAACGCTCGATACGATAAATCCAGATAAAAACCCATAAAAAGGTAAAAAAAAGTCATTTAATGAAATATCTGCTGTGTGAGCTGGCGTGGCAGCATCAGATGGAAAATCCCCTGTTCTCTTTTTGCTCCAGATAATGAAGGAGGAGGAGCTGGAAGATGATTTATTGGATTGTACTCTGGAAGCCCTGCTCCGGTTTGATGATTACAACAACGATGGGCACCTAACCCTGCAGGAGCTCTACACAGCCTTCCGTGAGTCTGACCTGGGGATGGAAAACATGTCAAAATCTCTCCTGGGAACACTCTCTTCCCAGGCATGGTCAGCCAAGATAATCCCTTTTTGTACTGAATTCCATGCAAATCCTACAAAAGGGCTTGTTCCTAAAAGTTACTGCGCTCCAAAGGGGAAGCATCGGCTTGGAAGTTGGTGAAAGGGTGGGGGGTTTTATTTTTTGGGGTTTTGCTGTTGATGGGAATGGAGAGATGTTGGTGAACTGTAGATCTGTAGACCTGAGGATGTGGTTTCTGAGGACACAAGGTAGAAACCTGTCGCATGGTGAAGTGAGTTAATTTACTGTGGGGAAAGTGTTTTGCTGAATATTCTGCCTGGGAATGATGATTTCTGCAGTTTGGTTCCATTTTAGGAAGTGGATTATAGTGTAGAATCTCAATATGGATCTCTGCTCTGTTTGCAATGATCTCTGCATCACTGAGCTACTTAAAGAGTGTGAAAAAAAATAAGTGTTTGTGTTATCCCATTTATCTTCATGGCTTCCTGCTTTAAGTAAAGAGTTTCTGGAAGTCCTTCCCTGGAAAAGGCCCACACTGTCATCTCCACCTGGATGATAGAAAGTCTTCCTGATGTCAGTCCCCTTGGGATACTGCAAAATTAAGAGAAAATGGAGGTTTATTCAGTTATCAGGATAGTGAGCTGCGAGTTGCTTGTATGTGGTTAATACTCTTTAAAAAAATTAAAAAAAAAAAAAGAAAAAAAAGCAGGAGTCAACCATTGAACTGCTGAGTGCAGGTAAAGGCTGATGAGCTGGGCTGTCAAATCTTTGTGTAGGACATCTCCTAAAACAAATAATTTCAGTAGCTCCTGATTTCATCTTCTAAGCCATGACACTCTGCTCAGTGGGAAGAACTTGGTGTGTCCAAGTGTCACCATGGGGTCCATGCCAGCACATCCTTTGGCAAGACAGGATGCTGTTGTACAACCTCTGTTTTTTGCCAAATAACCTCTTTTAAAAGAAAGTGTTTCTGGTTTCTGTTTTCTTAGGTTTTGGGCTTTTTCTTTTAAAAAAAAATCCCCAAGAATTTGGATAATCATGATTAAAGTGCTTTAAAATTGGCCCCAGTTGTCACCTTGGGCCTGTTTGAACCAGAAATGCATTTGATTCAACAGGGCACACTCAGAGCAGGAGATGTTCAGTAAAACATAAAGCCTCAGGCATTAAAAAGGCCATAAAGTGAATTAACCCAGCTCTGAAGGCTTGACATGCAGTTATTTGGGAGCATATTTGGATCAGTGGGTTCTCAAAGTCCCAGCAACTCGAAGCTGTGTTCCAAGAGTCCTTCGTGTGGGTTTTAGGTTCAGAGAATTTTAAGTAGGCAATGAAAATAAGACAAGTAGAAAATATTAGCCAAGGAATAGAGGTGGTGATCAATAAGCTGCAAAACTTTTGTAAAAAAACTGAAGGCATAGAAATGAGTGTTTTATCAAAAGGATTTTGTATAGATGAAGAGCCTTGTTCTCCATCTGAAGCTTAAAACCAGACTTCTCCATTTTCAGTATTCCCAGAATCACTGCTTTTCTCAAGAGCAATTAATGGCTCATCAGCTTTTAGTTTAAAACCAAATTTCCTTGCTTGCAGCTTTGGAAAGTTTGGGGACTCTGGAAGCAACCTGTAGTGCTTGGTGAAACTCTGTATTTTTCCTTTACTTCGTTACATGATGTTGGGCTAAAAAAAAAAAAAAAATCAAAAATACTTCAAACAATTAGCACCCAATTTGATTTGCAGCCCTTAAGTGTTTATGAAATTTCTGGGTTGATGTGAGCCAGAATTGGCCTTGCAATAGGACCTTAAAACCACAACATCCTGCATGGGTTTTTCCCCTTTAAGGTGATGGTTTTGTTGCTTGAAATTCACCCAAGCCACTCGTGTTCCCATGCTGGCAGCAGAGGGACATAACCACCAGCATTTGGTGACATCAGGAAATCTCAATCTAATTTATCCTCTCAAAACCTCCATTATATCTGTTTTGGTGCTCTGTGCTCTGGTGTCGTGTTGCAGTGTTGGAAATGCTTGAAGATGACCTTGGTAATGTGAAGAGCTTTCCAATTTATCATTTTTGTGCTTCTTGAGAAGTTGCATTTCATTTTAAAAAGAGTCTCATGGCCTTTCAATCCCTTGCAGAGCCACAAGTGGTCTCTTTCTCACTCTGTGTCTGTCTCTTGTTTCTCTCCCCCCACTTCTCCCACAGACAAGCAAAGGGCATTATTGATTCCTATTTGTGTTGATCAGCTGTAAATCAATGAAAAATCCTTGGAAGAAAAAAATTCTACCCCTTTTCTGAACTGTGGCTTCACCCACACAAGCACAACATCTCATAGGTGCTGATTTTAGTAATAATTTGTGGTCATGCTAATAATTTTCTGATACATCTTAATGCAGAGTTTTGGTTTAGGGATGGAAATAGTTGTCTTTGTGTTAAACCTATCATTTTTCTTCTGATTTTCTGGAAGCTCTTTTGTTGCTGAATCACTTGAATGGAACTTTGAGGAGTTTGCTGTTTGAGCATGATTGGAAATATCTATTAACACAGGATTAAAATATCACTCTTCAAATCACATTAAACATCTGTTTGTAATGGATGAGACAGATGAAATGGTCTCCTGTAGCTTGGGCAACTTGTAGACATCTCCTAATTTCCCATTAATAAATCTTATTAGATAAGCAGGCTCAGGACTGTAATTTAAAAAAAATAATGATTTTTAATATGATCTACATTGCAAAAATAGAAAGAGTATTAGGAACTGTATATGTTTATTGTCTTTATATTGTTTCAAAAATGGAATAAATGAGTAATAAAGGAAAGGCTTGCTTGTCATAAGAGCTAAAGATATTCTGGTGATTTGGCAAGCACATCACCTGCCTGAGTTGGACTTTAAATCTGCTCAGAGGAATGATTTTTGGATATAACTTCTGGAACTGTAGCTGACTGGAAGTCATTAGAATCAGGCACATCACTTTTGGCATTCCTCTTGTCTTCCCTAATGGGGAGGCAGCAGGTTGGCAGGTGTGAAAGTCAGGCAAAAAAGATAAAAAAATTAAAAAAAAATCAGTGTAAGCTTCTAGATCTATATTATCATCCAGGTGGACAGGTTGATTTGTAACAGCAGCATGTCAAGGAGGGGAGAAGATGCATTCTGTCAAAATGGCTTTATCTTGTCAGCATTGTGTAGCTAATAGGAAGTTATTAACCCTACAATAAAACCCCCTTAAATTCCAGCTCGTGGCCCATGAGAGCTCTCTCCTAACCAACATCCCCTGCTCACACCTTGCCTCTCAACCTCCTTACATTTTTGGAAGCACAGAAAAAGCTTGGCAAGTATCTTTGCTACCCCACAGCAGCTCTTCCCAGTAGGTCCCACTGGGTTTGGAAAGCTTTTGGCAGGAGGTTGCAGAAAAAACCAAGTCAGGTTAAAAATTACCTCCCAGGATTGTTTCCCATCCTCAGACCATTGGGGCTGACTGAGGTCTCCTCACATCCCCCACTCCCCAGCTGGATCACAGGGTTTCTGGTGGCTCTGTGGCCACATCTTGAGCTCTTTGATGATCTGGAGGGTCAGGGGGGGAATGGAGGAGGGAACCACAAAAAAAAAAAAACAAAAAAACCCCAAAAACAAACCACAAAGAAAGTTTGGAAGTAAAATCGAGAATTGTTATTTTTCAATCCAGTCATTATTCCCCCATCACTTATGTTACATGTAGACAGAAAATTGACATTTCTCTGCGAGCTGTGTAATTTTCTATGGATTTATTATTACCTAAAGAACACAAATATTGTATAGAGGGAGCATATTTCCTGCAGGAATTCAATGTGGAAGAGGTTGTAGGATCAACGTGCTTTTCTCTGTGCCACTCCTTTTAAAGAGTTTTGCTTTTTTTCCCTGATTCTATTTCAGGTCAGATTTTCCTTTTTTTAGCCTGTCTTTACTATTTCTCAAAAAAGCAGAATGGATAAATATGAAAATGGGGTGTATGCACATGGAGTGGGAGGTCAGGGCTATGCTGGGTGACAACTGAGGACCTGGATGGTGCCTGCCCAGGGCATGGACCCAGCCTGGGGCATCCCCAGTGCTGCAGCTGGGACTGGGAAACCAGAGAGGAGCTCATTTGGAATAAACTGGGGAAAAAAAAATAAATCAGGAGCCTGGGCTGGACATGAGTGTTGGATAAGTCAGTGTCAGTGTAGAGAAACAGCAGTGAATGCCTTTGGAAAGCTCCAGGGTTACTGCAGTGATCCCAAAATCTCTGCCAGGCAATGCAGGACCAAGCCACCCAGCCCTGTCCCCATCCTTCAGAGCCTCATTAGAAGTGTGGAGTAGTAAAGGGATTTATTTTTTATTTTATTTCACATTCCTGATTTGCTGGAAAGTGCTTGAGGGAGGTGCTCTGTGATCATCTCAAAGGCATGGGGATTTTGGGGGAAAAGCCAAGCTCTGCTGTGAGGAAGAGGATGCAAAGCCCTAAAATGGGCACTTGGGTCCAGGGGGAGAGGGAGCTAAGTGAGGAAGGAAGCTTTGAGAAGTGGAACTCTTCTTGAGAGACATCTCATCTTAAGGAAGGTGATGGATAAATTCTCTGTGAGGAAAATGGATCCTCATATCTGGAAAAAAATGTGTCCCTAATGCTCTGGAGTGTCCCCATCCTTCAGAGCCTCATTAAAAGTGTGGAGTAGCAAAGGGAATTATTTTTTATTTTATTTCACATTCCTGATTTGCTGGAAAGTGCTTGAGGGAAGTGCTTTGGGATCATCTCAAAGGCATGGAGATTTTGGGGGAAAAGCCAAGCTCTGCTGTGAGGAAGAGGGAGCAAAGCCCTAAAATGGGCACTTGGGTCCAGGGGGAGTGAGGAAGGAAGCTTTGAGAAGTGGAACTCTTCTTGGGAGACATCTCATCTTAAGGAAGGTGATGGATAAATTCTCTGTGAGGAAAATGGATCCTCATATCTGGAAAAAAATGTGTCCCTAATGCTCTGGAGTGTCCCCATCCTCCAGAGCCTCATAAGAAGTGTGGAGTAGTAAAGGGATTTATTTTTTATTTTATTTCACATTCCTGATTTGCTGGAAAGTGCTTGAGGGAGGTGCTCTGTGATCATCTCCAAGGCATGGGGATTTTGGGGGAAAAGCCAAGCTCTGCTGTGAGGAAGAGGGAGCAAAGCCCTAAAATGGGCACTTGGGTTCAGGAGGAGAGGGAGCCAAGTGAGGAAGGAAGCTTTGAGAAGTGGAACTCTTCTTGGGAGACATCTCATCTTAAGGAAGGTGATGGATAAATTCTCTGTGAGGAAAATGGATCCTCATATCTGGAAAAAAATGTGTCCCTAATGCTCTGGAGTGTCCCCATCCTTCAGAGCCTCATAGGAAGTGTGGAGTAGCAAAGGGAATTATTTTTTATTTTATTTCACATTCCTGATTTGCTGGAAAGTGCTTGAGGGAGGTGCTCTGTGATCATCTCAAAAGCATGGGGATTTTGGGGGAAAAACCAAGCTCTGCTGTGAGGAAGAGGATGAAAAGCCCTAAAATGGGCACTTGGGTCCAGGGGGAGAGGGAGCCAAGTGAGGAAGGAAGCTTTGAGAAGTGGAACTCTTCTTGAGAGACATCTCATCTTAAGGAAGGTGATGGATAAATTCTCTGTGAGGAAAATGGATCCTCATATCTGGAAAAAAATGTGTCCCTAATGCTCTGGAGTGTCCCCATCCTCCAGAGCCTCATAAGAAGTGTGGAGTAGTAAAGGGAATTATTTTTTATTTTATTTCACATTCCTGATTTGCTGGAAAGTGCTTGAGGGAGGTGCTCTGTGATCATCTCCAAGGCATGGGGATTTTGGGGGAAAAACCAAGCTCTGCTGTGAGGAAGAGGATGAAAAGCCCTAAAATGGGCACTTGGGTCCAGGGGGAGAGGGAGCCAAGTGAGGAAGGAAGCTTTGAGAAGTGGAACTCTTCTTGAGAGACATCTCATCTTAAGGAAGGTGATGGATAAATTCTCTGTGAGGAAAATGGATCCTCATATCTGGAAAAAAATGTGTCCCTAATGCTCTGGAGTGTCCCCATCCTCCAGAGCCTCATAAGAAGTGTGGAGTAGTAAAGGGAATTATTTTTTATTTTATTTCACATTCCTGATTTGCTGGAAAGTGCTTGAGGGAAGTGCTTTGGGATCATCTCCAAGGCATGGAGATTTTGGGGGAAAAGCCAAGCTCTGCTGTGAGGAAGAGGGAGCAAAGCCCTAAAATGGGCACTTGGGTTCAGGAGGAGAGGGAGCCAAGTGAGGAAGGAAGCTTTGAGAAGTGGAACTCTTCTTGGGAGACATCTCATCTTAAGGAAGGTGATGGATAAATTCTCTGTGAGGAAAATGGATCCTCATATTTGGAAAAAAATGTGTCCCTAATGCTCTGGAGTGTCTCCATCCTCCAGAGCCTCATAAGAAGTGTGGAGTAGTAAAGGGATTTATTTTTTATTTTATTTCACATTCCTGATTTGCTGGAAAGTGCTTGAGGGAGGTGCTTTGGGATCATCTCAAAGGCACGGGGATTTTGGGGGAAAAACCAAGCTCTGCTGTGAGGAAGAGGATGCAAAGCCCTAAAATGGGCACTTGGGTCCAGGGGGAGAGGGAGCCAAGTGAGGAAGGAAGCTTTGAGAAGTGGAACTCTTCTTGGGAGACATCTCATCTTAAGGAAGGTGATGGATAAATTCTCTGTGAGGAAAATGGATCCTCATATCTGGAAAAAAACATGTCCCTAATGGACCTAATCCACAGGTACCGGGGCAGCCAAGCTGTTCCAGCAGAAATTGCATCAGGAAATTCTGTGAATTTGATGAAGTGTTTACTCACATCTTTACAGAGCTCTTCCCCTCGCTGGCGTGGAACGTAGGCTGGGGGATTTGTTGCTGCTACTTCCCAGGTAGTTTGGTCAAGGCTGGTTCATTATATTGGACAACTATATCGTGAGATGAAATGTTTTGCTCCAGGTGTTCTCCTAAGCAATGTGGTAGCAACAGTTATCTCCAGGATCAAATCCTGTGCCTAAAATATTGACAGTTTTTGCACTGTGCTCTCCCTCTTCAGCTGTAATCTCCCCGGCGTCTGATTTTTCTTTCATGTTGCTGCAGATATTGGTACAAACTTGGAAATAATTCATTAGCTTGCCAACATTGATTTGCTTCTCCTGTGAGCTGTGCAATATCTAAACTTCAAACATGTCTTGGGGAGCAGGGAGCTCTGCCCTCTGCTTTTGGTTTGAGGCAATGTTAGGGGTGATGTGAACTACTCAGGAAAGAAATGAGGTTTCCTTCAGTTGGCCAAAGCCATTCCTGCTCACCTTGAGATAGGATGTGCAGCCAAGGTAAGGGGCATCAAGGCAACTTCTTGGGTGTTTTCTGGAATGATTAAATTAGTAGTGGAATCTTCCAGCAAAAAGAAAACTAAGAGCTAAAAGGAAAAAAAAAAAAAATCAAATGAGAAAGCAGGAATGTAAAACTGTTCAGCTTGATTTCTGCAGCAAGTGGGGCTGGAAAAACCCAACAAATATTCAAGTCCCTGCTCAGTAGGTTTTGACTTTTTAGATCATCTTCAGGTGTGCCTGCCTCTTGCCTTGCTCATAAATAGAATGTAAGGTGCCTGACTTTAGCCCTAGGAATGATGCTGTTGCATCTGGAAATGTCATTTCCAGATGGTAGGATGCCTCAGCTGAGGATATCTGAGCTCATTCTTGCTCTGTTTTAGCAGGCTGGTAATTTCTGAATGTGGAAAATTTTATTCCTTTTATATTTTTTTCTCCTCTGCTATCAAAGAAACATATTCTGAAAAAAAAAAAAAAAAAAAAAAAAAAAAAAGTTTCTTTTTCTCTCTCTTCTAAAGCTCTTCTTACAGTGAAAATCCTGTTTTGTAGCTTTAAGTCTAAAATATATCTCTGGGTTCCAGCAAAGGGCCCTGCAGTGTTTGCAGGTCCAGAAAGCAGCTTGTCAGGAGTCAGCTTTTGTTGTAAACTCTCAATTGTGTTGCTGCATTTTAGACAAAGTAGAAGGTATTTCCTCAGAGGAAAAGAACCCAGAATGAATTTCTAGCAGGAAAGGCTAATTTAGGAAAAAATGTAAAACAAGGTTGCAGAAAAAAAATTTAGGGTGCTCAAAAAAATCTGTTGGATGTGGATGCTTCCTGGTGGAAAGAGGGATGTGGGATGAGGGGGATTTTTCCTTGTAGAGACCAGACATTAATTCATCTAACCAGGTTTGCTGTTTAGTTTTGTAGTCTGCTTAGTTTCTATACTTTGGTGTTATGATTTGAGTTTAAAAGAATCTTCTGAAATGAAATTTTAGCAGATTTAATGCCAAATGTAGACATGGTTCAAGTGACTGTGATTTCCTGTTCTTGTGTCAAGAATTGCTGTCCAGATTTTTTATGGAAAGGCAGGGAGAATGTCTGACACTGGATTTGCTCTTTCTTTCTGACTTTTCTTCCTGTTGTGTGCCAGAACCAGTACACTTGGGTGTGCATTTCCCAACTCTAAGTATTTTTTTTTTCCAGATATCTCTCTTTTCAAACGTTCCCTCTCTCTGCAAAACGTCCGTGGGCTTAATACACAACGACTGCATAAGAGCAAATGAACTAATTAGAAGCTGTTATTGGAAATCTATTGTCTACAAATTGCAAGGAAAACTCACCTGGATACGATGATTCTCAGATGCTTTTTGGGAGGCATTGATCTGTTGCTCTTGGTTTGGAAGGCAAGGAGCTGCAATGTGCAGAAGGGCTTCAGAGGTGATGTAGTACAAAGTGTATCCAATGTCTACACACACTCTTGCAGGAGTATTTAAATATTTATAAGTACTCATGAGTGACTCACTGGTGCATAAAACCAGGCAAACACCATTTCTCAGGGAATTATTTGGCAGTGTTCACTGAGGCAACTGCATGGACACCAACCAAGGGGACAGATTGGAGACACAAAGTGACGTTGGTGAGGAGCAAATGCAAACAGCAGTGAGATCAGAAAATGGCTGAAAGTCCTAGAGATACACACTCTAAACCTAAAATGTGAAAATTTGCATTTTCAACAAGCTGGGAGTAAAGGGCTGGAGGTTTTCTGATGGCTTCATGCTGGTCCTGCAAAACCGTTTCTGAAAATCAGACCCAAACTTCTCTGTGTTTTGTTTCCTTTTCTTTTTCATCCAGCCTCTGTCTTTCTGGGGCATCTGTGAAGCAAGCAGAGCATAGCAATGAAGGAAAAATGTCAAAAATTAGGAAAAGCATAGTTAAAGTTTAAGGCTAATGCTTGGCATGAAGTTAAAGGTGTGATATGTGGTGTCCTGGACAGCCTTTCCTAGATCCTGTTTAATTACAGATCAACTGGAACATCTTAGTGGGTATTTTCCCCTTGTTTCTTGTTTTCTCTGCCTAGATTCCTAGTTGGTAGTTGCTAGAGCTACATTTTTCTTTTGAAATTTGCCTTATCTAAGGAAAGCTGCTGTACAGATGGTCTCTCTTTGTCCTTTCAGTCATCTTATGGATGCTTTGAATTGCTACTTCAGTTACTTCATTTTTTTTCTTTGGCCAGTTGTGCAGATTCACAGCTTTTAAGGCCAAAATGTTCCTTAAGACATGAGGAAAAGGTTATCTAACATGTGTCTCAGATCTGTCTGCTGCAGCTCCTGCTCCTGTTTGATGTTGGATTTGTCTTGGGGAGATCATGGGTGCTTTTTGGTGCTTTTTAGGCTCAGTGCCACCAGCACTGGTGCAGAGGATAAAATCTCCTGCATTAACATTACTCTTCCCCACAGTCCAGGTCTTTGGCTGCTGTTGTGTGTTTTGGAACTTGCTGACCCTTTTCTCTGCTAAAGGTGGAGGCAGGATGAGTTTACCTCACCTGATTTTTGTTTTACACTTCTGCCCTGCTTTCCTTCTTCTTGAACACGTGGCCAACATGTTGCAGATCACAGTATATGCAGTTACATTAAAATATCTTGTTGTGCATGGATGCAGGTTACCAGCCAACCCAAAAACCTCAGCATGTGAGTGTTGCCTTCCACTCCATCCCTTTCTGGTGTCTGTAGCATCAGCTGGGATTTTTGTCTTCAGATCTTGGTGGAGATATTGAACAGATTTGGGCTTTGGAGGACCCTTTCCTAAAAACAGCCCTTTTGGAGTGGTCCCCTCTTAGAAATGCTTCTAGAGATCTGTTTATCAGTCAGATTTTGGTTCATTTAACACACCACCTCCTTTATGGTTATTATTTTAGCACTGCAGTGCTAATTTTTTAATCAAAATGCCAGAGCAGCCATCAGAAAATTACAAGTACAGTACATATCCCCAGTGCAATGATACGATTTATGTGGAGCCACAGCAGAGATGTTTTTATTTCATGTTCTTCACAAGAGAAAATCTCCTTGACAAATCCACAATGTCCAGATAGAAGCTGAAAAAAAAGAAAAAAAATGATAGGAAATTGAATAAGCTGAACTCAAAGGCTGGTTCTGCTTTAATACTTCCAAGAAGAATGTAAAAAAAGTGCTAGCCTACAGAGGAAAAGTAAAAAGGCATCAGGGTTTGAGGTGAAACTCAGCTGTTGCCAGTGTCTGTCTTTAGCACCATCATAAGAAACTCATTCTCAAGTTTCTTACGATCAAAACTTCAGAGAGAACATCAAGAGCCATCAATGGAAATAAATAACTCAGAGCTCAGGCCTGCTGTGCCTCCAGAGCTCCCCTTCTGCTGACAGATTTCCCACCCCACAGCACAGAGAAATACATCTGCACAATTTTTGTTTCTCTTGCTGCAAACCAGAGGTGTGTGTGCCACTGAACTCGTGCTTTAAGCCAGGTGTAGATCCTATAACATTCACCACAGCCCAGGCACTGCCATCCCTGCAGCAACTTTCTGCTTAGGGGAGTAATTTGTGACCATAATTTACCAAAAAAAAAAAAAAAAATCATGCTGCACATGTGCTGTGCTTTTTTTCTGCTGATTGCTCATCCTGTTCATGGTGCAAACCTGAATAATGTGTTGTAGAAGGTGATGGGTATCCTCCTGGACACTAAAATTTTTGGGGCAGTGTTCTGCTCTGCAGCCAGCTGGAACCTGGGGTTGGTTTGCAGTGTTCCCAGCCCCAAAACTGCTGGAGGGGTGATGGAGGGACAGAAAAGGGAGTGGGAATGGCAGTCATTTCAAAGCAAAGCACCAAAAAAAGGAGGAGGTTGAATGGTGTTCAGCAACTTCTCAAAAACTTTCGTGGCTTATGTGCCCAGGAGTAGGTTCCTCTAAAAGGATGATGCTCATCAGTGGGTCTGATGCCAATTTTATGCCCCAAACAAGGCATGGACAGAGTAACTGCTCAGAGACAAAGTTTGTAGCCTTTAAGCAGGAGGTATTTATTAACGGCCGGGGAGCAGCCAGGTTTTCCTGGGCAAACTGCTCCAGTTCAGCAATCTCACAATTCAGCTTTTATACAATTTTCCCAGGCAATTGCAACATACATTATGAATATTCATTATATTGCAACATCTACTTTTAATATTCATAATAGGCGGAGTTGAGGCAGAGTTAGAGGGTTGGTCTTCAATTTGGGGAGGATTTTTGGGGTCGTTCCTGTATTTCATCCTCTTGAACTGGTGTCCTTTCCATAACTTTTTCCTAATTTGGATAGTCTCCTTGTGCATTTGGCAGGGTCTTAGTGACCTTGGCTCATCCTAAAACTTCTGAGGCTACTGATGCCAAATTTTATGTTATTTTATAGTTTTAGTGTTCTTTTCTGTCAACCTGTCCTGTTCTCTCAGACAATTTATTACCTCCGTATTTTCCTAATGCTAAGCTTTCTTATAGTGCCTTGCATTCTATGTTTTAACTCGTTATTTCTCGAAGACTGCTTCCTTTTGGGCAGCTTCAGGTCTGAGTCCAAATGTGTTACCATGTTCTGCAGTTTGAAAGTTAAAAAAGAGCCATCCAACAGGGCCTTGATGGGCAGGGTGGACATCTCATTTCTTTGTTAATATGAGGAACTCTGTTGTCTTCTTTAATGTGCTAGGACAGGCTGTGTTTGCCTGTTGAGGACACTTTGGCTGGGGTGGGGGCCATGGACCTTCCCATCCTGCACAGCTTCCTGCAACAGAGCCCTAAGCAGGACAAACCAGATGAAAACAAAACTCCTTTTTCTGCCCTAAAGCCTGAAGAAGAGCAAAGTAGGCCTGGGGTCTGTAGTTGCTACCCAGGCATTTCTGGGTAAGGTTTATATTCCCATAGAACCTGGAAGCAAAGTTGTTTCAGCACCAGTGATACCATCAGGTTGCATTTGGTTGTTACTGATATCAGAGGCTTTTGCCTTCAATCTCTTCTCTTCAGGGGATTGCAGTTTATTATAACAACAAAAAGAGCTCCACGCCAGAGGCCTCTGCAGTAAACAGGATAAAAGTCTGCACTGTCCCTCTCTAATACATGAAAGATTCTTTTAGTCCCCAAAATCATCTCCAGCCCCTGGAGACAAGCCCAGGTGGTAATTTACTGGCTTAGGAAAGTATGTAGTGGGTGTGTGTTTTGAGTGCATCTCCACTTTTTTTTAACACTGAATATTATTGGAGGTTTTTTCACCACTAGAATGTAATCAGTGCAATAGGAAGCACAAAAAGATGAACATCTGTCTCCTAGGTAGATTGGTTTGGAGTCTGCTATGAGGTGTAATGGATCTTCTGGCAGGGCTGATTTTTTGTTGTTTTTCTCTTAGTGCAATTTACTAACCAATTATCTGCTAAAATATAAGATGTATATGAGGCTAAATTTGTTACAGATGCCCTATTATCCTCCTTATTTTGTTTTAAGATGTATTTTTATGAACCCACTCACTCCCAGTCAGGCAAGAAACATTCATGGAAAGCCTCCAATATGTTAATTGGTATTTATTGAGTACTTCAGGGAAATGTGATGAACGGGTTCTGGGGGATTGTAATTAATACATTGACAACCAACAAGTGCAGCTGACTGGGAGATGAAAGCAATTTATAATGGGCAGAGCCTGCATTTATCTTGCTCCATGGACCCCCACCAAGTCAAACAGCTTTCCAAGAGAATGGAAACACATTTTCTTTGCCAAGCAGGACTTTTGTGGCAATAGGGAAACACAATGAGAGGGCAGAAATACAAATGGGTGGGCACTGGAGGGGTTGAATCCTCTGGACATCCCTCCAGAGTTACCAGTTTCCCATGAAAAACAAATTCTGCCATCCAGGTGAGCACTGCTGGTGTCTCCATGCTCCCCATCTACATTTCCCTTCCCCTGCATCCCTGCTGACTTGAAATCTGTGAAGAAAGCTGCATTTGATGGGAGGGATTTGGCTCAGAAAATAACTTTTCTCTGGTTTTAAATAGAGTGAGGGGAACCCACTTGGCTGCCTGAGCACAGGTGGCCCCTGGAACAGAATGCATTAAACAAATTACATGAACTGCAAATTACATGGTTTGGATTTTAGTGCATAAACAGGGCTTCAGCAAATAAATAAACCAGTGGCAAAAAGCAGCTTTTCAGAATCTGCTTTCCCAGCCCTGCAACGAGGGCACTGATACAATTATGTCAAAATGCTGTTGAGCAGATAATGAACTGCTGGATTCCTCTTCTGGAAGGGCTCTTTAGCAGAGGACTTTGGGGAATAAAAGGTTTTCCCTGCAGTAAGACTCATGCATCTAAGAGCTTTAAAAATACCAAAAATGTGGCAGGTTAGCTTCCTTTTTATGGCTCTTGGAAGAAGACCCCAAGTTCTGAGCAGTCACTGATCAACTTTCCCTTTGTTGAACATCAGGCAAGGGAAGACTTGGCAGGTGTAATTCCCTTTAAGAAGAAAGCAAAAGGGAAGGGAAAAGGAAAGGTTAAGGACTCAGTGCCATCAACTTGATCCTCCCAGGCTCTGACTTTCTTGAAAGTTGCAGCTCTTCCATCAGACTTTGCACACATTCCACCCATAAAGCAAAAAGTGCTCTGATCAGTGTTAATTGACCTGCTAATTTCC
Organism: Heliangelus exortis; assembly: GCF_036169615.1. Taxonomy (NCBI): domain Eukaryota; kingdom Metazoa; phylum Chordata; class Aves; order Apodiformes; family Trochilidae; genus Heliangelus; species Heliangelus exortis. The sequence continues at coordinate 1,832,727 of NC_092436.1, read as the reverse complement.
TATCAGGAAAGAAACTTTGGAGAAACCAACAGGGCCAGTGGCAAAGCAGTTTCATTCGGGGTCTGTTGTCAGCTCAGTGGGTGATTTACTCTGAGGATTAGATACCAGTTGCTCATAGAAGAGGTGGAAATATCTGATGAAGCTGCCCTGGTACTTGTGGGGGATGTGTGCTGTCCCACTGTTATTATTGCTGTTGTTATTATTATTAGATTTTGTGGATGATATCCCTTGGGAGCTGGATTGAGAGGTCCAACTAATTTCAAATTGCCTTTAAATGTTGCTGGAAGAAAACCATTTAAAATCACTAGAAATATTAACTGCCACACAGTGGGCACGAGTGATGCTGACTGAATTTTGCAGGTGTTCTTACAGCTGGAGGGAGGTAGGAGAAGTGGGATCTGAGCTTTACTGTTTCTTGTACAGTTATCCTGGAAAGAATTGCCTAATAATCAAACTAGGCAAGATGATTTCACTGTTCTGAAGTGTCATTTAATTAGTCCTTTGGGTCATTTTGCTGTTAGGAGCCTGGGTGAGCCCCAGGTTACACAGAGACTGTCCTGTACCTGGTCTCCAGCTAACCCAGCAGTGGCCAACTTTGCAAGTACATTAATTCCTGCCAAATTTATTACCTCTTGTCTCAAGTTTGTGTATGAAGTTCTTATTCTACATATTTTGATGGTCTGTGCCTATTCCAGGTCTAAGCTGCTGTGACCTCTGGCTGATTCCCTTCCCCTACACCTGTAACTTTAATCACAGAATCATTAAGGTTGGCAAATCATTTTTAAAAAGCTCATTTCCTTTCAGTGGGATTACTCACGTGTCACTACACACCTTTCTATAAATATTTGTGGGCTCAGGGGCAGAGAGAAACCTCCTTTCAATCCATTTCATCTGCCCACTCCATCAAATCCCCAAGACATGGCTCACTGGGGCAGCCTGCCTTAGAAATCAAAAAATAAACCAGCCACAGCCCTGGAAGGGAAAAAAAAAAAAAAAAAAAGAGGCATGAAGAGAAAGAGAAACTGCTGATTTATTTCTTTTTCTCTCCTTCCCTGCCTTCAGCAGTACAATTGCAAGGAGCCTGAGTTTTGTTCCATCACATCCTGCAGCTCAGCTGCTGCCCAGGGCATGGGAAGGTTCAACCTCCAGCTTCACCCCAGCTTCACTTGCCTGGCTTTCTCTTCTCAGTTAGCTCAGGTTTTGGGTTTTTTTTCATATCTTTCTGCTCTGCTGGAAATAAAGGGAAAGGTTTTCAAATGAAGGCACAAGAGGAACATGAACAAGTCCCATTTTGGCAAATTAAGGTATTTCTGAGCCTCCTCCTTGCATAAGTCTTGAAAAAAAATGACTATCAGTGTCTAAGAGGTGTTTCAAAGACTTTTTTTTGATGCTTACAAATTATTCTTGGCTGTCAGGGGCTACAACATCTCTCTTCAACTCACAGACACTGAAAATCTGCAACAATCAAAGGTAATTTATGTCTCTTATCTCACAGAGATACCAGAGCAAGAAAGAAACCATTTATTCACCATTTAATCCCCTCTCTTGCCATATCTGGGCATGGGCAGTCTCTAACATCCCTGTCCTCTTCAGAACAGAAAGAAATTGATACTGTAGATGAAAAAAATTGCACTTTTAATTATTTCTGTGCTACAAATTTCTCAGCCATGCCCACATCAGCTTTAGTTCCTTCTGTTACATCAGGTGATGAGACCTGAAAATAACAGAGACCTGGAAATAACTCTGCCAGAGTGCATTGGGTGTTGCAAGCTTTGCTGATTTCTAAATAAAAAGAGGTGCTGATGAGAGGTACCCAGGCTCAGGTGGGTGTTGGACATCTCCCTGCCATGATAACAGTTCAGGAGATTGTTTTTTTCTCATTTTGGTGGGCAGTAAGCCAAGAATAACACCCAGATTTCTCATGGTGTAATTTTTTTAGAGATGCTCATCATCTTGGTTGGGTGTCCAGTGCTGGATGGAGACTGGTGAAGCAGCATGGAAATGTCCCTGCCAGCTCTTCCTTCTCAGGGTATGAATTGGTAGCTGTGTCCCCTGCAAGGCAAAGGAGAGAATCAGCCATGTATTAGAAAAAATATTCATGGTTCTGTATGCTTGAAGAGTGGTGCTGTGTCAGCATCACCATCTTGTCAGATCAGAGGGTTTTAGTTAAATCAGAATGACAGGACAGTGCCTGGGTTTTACCCACCAGAAATTGGTTGGAGTCTGAGTTTGTTGAGCAAACATTCCAAAAGGAGTTTGATGAATGGCTGGAAATAGCAAGAGCCACACAGGTAACTTCCTTGCCATTTCTTTTCATTATTAAGATTTAATTTCTACAACTGCCCACAAATCTGGGAATCTTTTCATCCACAACCCAAGAAATTTGTTGCTTTTCATCTTTTGGTGAACGGTTTTCCAATTTATTTTTTTGTGATACCCATAGCAAGGGGACTGATGACCTCTCTGCCATAAGCTTTGCATTTCTGGTCAGTTTTATGCTTGCCTAAAATTACAAATAATCAAAAGCTCAGTGAAGAAGAATTGGGCTTCCCCCTGCACCTCTCCATGTCACAGCTGCTGGACAGAAGGGTTTGGTGCCATCTCAGTCTTACTCAGGCTCTTGGTTTGCAAAGAAGTGTTTGGTTTGTGAGTTGATTTTTTTTTTTTTTTTAAATAATATTCAGCTTTTTGCTTTTTCTCACCTGTGGAGTTGCACTTTTCTCTATACTTTGTGTCTTTTAAGAGCCTTTTCCTGCAGCCAGCACCAAGTGGATGGCTGGTAGGACTCTCCTGATTGAGCCACAGCAGGGAGAGTTCCTGAAGATCCCAAAATCTTCATGCCCAGCAGAGATTTTTCTGGGATCCTTGGTGGCCACCACAGGCCTTGCAAACACAGATCCTACTAAGCTGACTTTGCTGCTTGTTGCTGCAAAAGGTTTTCATGCTGAGCATCATTTTTTTTCCATTTCTCAGAAAAAGCCCAACTGCCTTCCAGTTCAAATGGAAACTTTTGAAGCAAACTTTGCCTCATTTCCAGCCTGCCTCAGGGTGACTTTTGCCCACAGTCTGACCTTCCCATCACTGCTGTCTTGTCACCCCCAGACAGATGTGTTGTGTGAGCTGGGGGTACAGGGGAATCGCTGCCACCAGCCCCTCTTCATCTTCTCTGAGCTGCCCACCCTTGTGTATCAAATGCCAGGACTGGAGGAACTTTAAAGCTGAGATGCCTGTAATGTTGAGGAGTGATTTACAAAGCAGGTAAAGGATCATGCTCTGGGTTTTTAAAAGCAATGTGCTTGCTGGAGGTTGTTTCTCTCCGAGCCTCCCTTGCTTCAGAAAGGGAAAGAAACCAGAGAACGGGGGTGTGAGGTTTTCCTGTGAATTAAATACCAGTTTCATTGCAATATATTAACCTTGTTGTGGCCATCAAAACCAGAGGAATCTGGACCACGAAAGTGAATTTTTTCCAAGAGAAGGTACTGTTTGATTTTTCTGGAAAAAGATGAAGCTGTTCACAGGGTCTGCAGCAGGTCTCGTGGTACTGGGGAGGGGGATGGGGACAGATGAAGTTCATCCCCATCTTTCTGAGCATGCAGGCAGGTGGAGGAGTGTTCAGTCCTGGATGGTGGACACCTAGAGGTAGGGAACAGGTCTCCCACTAGGAATGCTGAGGGGGACATGGGTGCTACTCCCTCCAGCCATGGGTTGGGGTGGTGAGACAGGAGAGGGGCCAGGAATGAGATGGTACCATGGGGGAAAACAAGGCAGATGCTTTTTTCCACAACAGAGCAGGACTGGGTTAGAGCAGAGCTGTAAGGTGCCTGTGAGACTTGTCCTGGACCCTCCAGCATCATCTGCTCCCCCATCCCCCTGGCTGATGCAGGCTGATATTTGTGGTCCTCTGGCACCTGCTCTGTCAGCCTCTCCTGCAGCTAAATCTGCTCTGATGGTGGCAGGAGAAGATGAAGAAAGGATTCTTGGGGAAAAAAACAAACAATGCTGAGGCTGAATTGAGTAAAACTCTATCTGGCAGAAGATAGGGCTGTCCCCTGACCAGGAAAACATCATCTCTTGGAGAAAAGAGGAAGGAAGGGGATGTTGTGCTGCTCGAGCTCCAAGGCTGGGGTCTTAAATCAGTGAACCTGAATTTATCCAAGTGAACCACCTGGCAGTTCCCTTCCAGGGGGGGTTTGAAAAAACACCAATGTCCCTTTTCATCACCAGCCTTGTCAGGGCACTACAACCAATGGGTCTTTTTCCATTGAATTATCTGGCTGGAAACAGCAAATAAGAACATCTGAGATTTTCTGTCTGAGCAAGTTCCCCTCCAGGCAGGCAGGGTAAGAGTCTGTGTCTTGAGCTTGCTGGGCTGTCTGGAAACTTTGGGGTTTTTGTCTGGATTTTTGTTAATATGACACTGGAATAAGAAAAGTCAGCTTGAAACTAAAATTGTTTCCCCCTTAAAAAGATTTTGAGTGATTTCAGGTGAAGCTCCTCTCTCTGGTTTTGGACTTTCAGGCATCACTTAAGTGCATTCTTACCTTTTCTAAAGATTATTTTATTTTGGGAATATTATTTTGGGAAATGCCCTTATTTTGGGAAAAGGTGCAGCCCCTGGCTGTGTAACCTTTCTGAAGCCTGAACACTAAAATAAAGAGCATTTTCTCTATTTCTTCTTAATTACATTACTTCCAGGAATTCCAACAGCAGCAGACTTTAAGGAGTCCCTATCTTTTGCTTCCCTTTGCCTGTTATCCCTTAAAAAAAATAATTTAAAAAATAGCAGCTTTCCTATCTGTGTTTTGTGGCCCTTCATCATTGCATAAGGTATTTATTTGACCCAAAATAAAATAAATACACCTTGGTGGTGGATTTATCTGAGCATCTTAGCTAAGGGGATGATAAAAAAAATTCAGTGTATGTTGCAGACGTGATGTGTCCTGAGGCTGAAGTGGGATTTTTTTTGCCATCTTAGACAAACCTTTCTGTTCTGTCAGCAGGTAACAAATGGGCTGTGGGCCTGGGCAGCTTTATTTGGGCATATTTATATTTTTAATCAATTTTTGCTGTTGCTTCAGTCAGAGGACTGCATCACTTAGGGATTGCTTGTGTCTGCTCAGCAACCAAATAAATACCTAGTGCTGTTTTAAACAGGCATACTGTCAAAATACAATTAGGCAGTCCTGCCTTTTGTTATAATTTAAATTTACTTATTTTGGGGTCTATCACCTCTTTGAAAGCCTCAGTTCTTTACTGCTTCATGAAGTGCTACCATCTCCTGCCAGCTCTGTTTGGATAGATAGGTCTTGTTACCTTTCTCCTGGTGATGATTGGGACCAAAAAAGTCATTTAAACATCTCTGGCAGGCCATACATCTTAATGCTACCCAGCAATAATTCAACAGAAAAAAGTCTTGTGACTGCAGGCTAAATGAGATGACACTGGGGCTCTGAATCCCCTTGTTTCACTTGATGGAAATGAGATGGACATTTGAGGTGGGTAATCAAGAAGTGATGTTCAGGGCTCTGAGCTGTGGTCAGGATATCCTTAGGTGGGCAGAACCTCCAAAAAAAAAAAAAAATTGCAGAGATGTAGGTGATGGGCAAACCCTCTGGAAGGTGCCAGCCATGGGTGGAAAACTTGGAATCTGCTTTTCTAGCAGTAAACAGGAGAAGAGAAAGCAAGAGCAAGCAGGGATAACAGGCAAGGGAGTTTTCATACTAAGAGAAACCAAACTTGTTGGAGGAGATGCTGAGGGATAAAGAGGACCCAGATGGTTTCATTACTGTGCCATCAAACCCTGCCCAGGGAGATTTAAGCATCATTGCTGGAGGTAGCAGTCAGGGTGGTCAAAGAATATCACCCCACTGTGCAGAAATTATCTGAGCTTCTTGCTGCAATCAAATTTTTTTTCCCCACATTAAATCAAAAGGGAGGAGGCATGTCTGGGGTGGGAGATGTGCCACGCTGCCCCCCACTGTCACTGAGCTTTCCTTTCAGCTGGAAACTTAACCACAGCTCTAATATTAATTCACTTTTTCTGGATTGCATTTTTTTACATGAGCCACACGAATCCTGGGGGGTTTTTCACCCAGCTGCTGCTTGTGCCTGCACAGCAAGAAACCAAAGTGCCCAATAGCACTGGGTGTCCCTTAAACGAGTGCATTAAATTATAATTATTAGGATTTTACTTGGTTTTAGCCTGGCCACCAGGCAGCTGTCACAGCCTCTTCCACCGTGGCTTTTGTCACCATCAACCAGTTCCCAGTTTTTTTGGCAGTATTTGTTCTCCCCCTTCCATTAAACTCTTTCTCTGTCCCCTTTGTTCTCAGTTTTCAGCAAGGGTTTGGTTGCTGTTTACGGATTTGATCCACTTGTAAAAAGCTCCAAAAAAAAAAAAAACAACCCAGATTGTTCCAGGTGACAGCTCTGATGTCAGATTCTGCAAGTTCTTTTACAAGTGTTTGCCAGGTTGTAAAAAGAAAAACCAACACAAACAACGTCAGAAAAAAAAAAAAACAACAACAACAACAACAAAAAAAAAACGTATGAGCAGAACCCTGAAATTAAAATGACAGCATAGGAGAATAAAGGTGTGAGAGAAGGGAATTTCAGCTCTATTGTCATTTTAGAAACTTCATTATCCAGTTATGGGCTTTGATATTGCTATTGATTTCACATAAAAGATCCTCAGATACTACAGCGATGCGAATCACATAAAGCCCTCAGATCACTGCAGGAATATAAGAATTTGGTGGTTACAGCTGAGATTCCAAGTGAAAACTTCCACTAATAGATAGAAATCTGCACTGAGATTATTCCTTAAATGAATTATTATTCAGGAAATTTCTGATTAATACAAATCCCCTATTATGTCCTACTCCAATTAAGTGAGACAGGGTATTATTTTATGTGAGATTGTAATAAGCTGGAATTTGGCCAAGTAGCCATAATTTATACCTGGTCTGTGAAGAGATAAATTAGAATTCTAATATTTACAGTTGACTGAGAACTCCCTGATTTCTCTGCTCATCCAGAAGGCAGCATTTTGATTCAGTCACCATTAACACAGTAGAACTGACTTAGGACTTTTTTGGGACTCCTACCCTTAAAGTTACCTTCTTTCAAATATTTCTGTGGTTATGCAGTGTTGCCTATGGATGTTTTTTAAGGGGTGACACTTCAGGCAAGTTAATTTTTGGGATGGTAAAAAATAAAAAGGTGTTGGCAATGTTTTACCTGTGGGAGACCAGGCCATGCACCTGCATGTACATGGGAGTGATGTGAGCAACCTGAGAGAGCTTGAAGTCAGAAAGATAAAAAGATACCTGGAATCGATATTTTTGGAATTAAGTTTCTTATTTTATAGGATTAAAAATGTTTCCTGAGTGACTCAGAGGAAAAATGTAGACTGGAGGCAAAGTAGAAATGATTACTGTACCTAATAACTTCAGGTACACAGCAATATTTGGAGCAAAAAGGTGAACTGCCAGTTTCCAAGCATTATATATTATGAGTTTCAAAGGGGTGTTTTGTTTTGGTCATTTATTGTGGTTTTTTTAATTAGTGCAAAGTTAGGGGGGGGATTTAATTAGTGCAGAATTTACTAATGAGTGCCTTTGCTGCAGAGCTGTCAAAACCTCCTGCTTCTTAGAGATGGGTAGCTTCAAAACTATGACTTTCAGCACTTACAAGATGAGAAGGACATAGTCTGTTTTCTAACATAGTTTTAAATCATTCTGGTTGCAGGCTTAGCACTTGAACAGACCAAATCTGTCAGCCAGGTTTATAAATGAGGGCACGAGGTGGCTCTGTGGGGATTTGCTGGGCAGTTTTGGGTGCTCAAGGGGTGCAAGGAGGGAGAAGAGCCATGGTGGAGATGGACAGTTCTTGAGAACTCTGATTTATGTCCTGATTGTTGTCAAAGTAGTCCTTGGATGGGGTTTACCTGTGTGGAAATGGCTGTATTTTTGTTTGAAGACAATAAAAAGTCCAAGTCAGGCACCTGTAGATGAAGCTGTGAGATCTGTTGTGTGCATCAGTTCATTGCTTCAACAGCAGGGTCATTTTATAACCTTGCAGGGAAAAAAAAGAGCAAAGATAATACATAAAGATTAACAAAAACCACCTCAAAATGTTAAACTTGTCAGCATATATTTGCTTAGATCTTGGTGACTAAAAACCTATTGGCTCTTTCTCTGTCTTTAATAAAAACAAATCCTCTTTCTCACTTGGCAGCTGTCAGCAACAGGGAACTTTACCCTTCAGATTATGGTTTATTGAATCTGCAAGAAATTGAATTGTTCATTATATGTGTCAGCTGTAGTTTACCAGAACACTTCTTGTCACTCCAGGAAAGAGCTGATTGCTCTAAGCATATATAACTGATTTAGTCTAAAATTTTAGACATCCAGGTGCAGTTCTGGAGCTTGTTCCTCATCTGGAGTTTAACATTATTGTAGAAAATTGATTAATATGAGTGGATGGCATTGACTTCCCATCATCCTTAAACCAGTTTTTATTTAAGAGACAAAAATGCATTTGAATTTAAAAGAATTCTTTTTCTGAATATGGTTTGTGTCAGCCTCTGTTCTCTATCCACACCTCTTAACCCACACATGCATTTCATGGCTCCTCATTTCTCTGGGCATCCCAAACCACCAAACTCAGCCTTAAAAGGACAGTGATCTTTTCTAAAGAGAGATACTTAATTTTTACATGACTTAACACCCACCTAGAGCCTTTTTTTTCCACCTCTTCTCAGCAGACCTGGGAGTTCCTTCAGCTCCCCACACTTCTCAGTCCCAGTGAGATGACACCAGTTATCCCAGTGAGTGCAAAGATCTCTTCCCAGTTTAAGTCCATCAAAGAAAGCACCCCAGTACTTAACTGGGAATATTTTATAACAAAGTACCTGGTTTGTAGTGGGGTTGTTAGGTCCTTCTGGGGGTGACATCAATGGAAATGATTTCAGAGGTGATCACATCCTCTGTACTGCAGTAGCCCTGTTGGAATGAATGCCTGGGTTGAGTGGAAAATAATATTTAGTAAGCAGTGTGTGAGGTTCTTCTGCAAATATTTTATGTGAAAGAATAGGACTGTGAGCTCCAGGAAAGGAAACTTCAGAAGGATTCAGGTATCAGACCTGAACACCAGGTGAAGATTCCAATCCTGTCTCATTCAGCACGACACAATCCTTTTTTGTCTTCGGTGGTTGTGGAAGATAAATGCAGTGGCAGTGGCTTGCTTGGTGGGAGAAATCTTGTGAGAATAAGGCAAGGTGGGGAGTGGAAGGCTCAGCAGCAATATATTCTTCACAAAATGTGGAGGGATTTATGAGGATGAGGGGAAGGAGCTGATGGGGCTCCAGGAGTTCAGGGGAAGGACACGAGGCAAGGACCCAGAGGGGTGGGACAAGGGGGAATGTTTTCAACCTGGAAGAGGAGAGATGGAGATGATAATGGACAAAATGAGGGTGGTGAGACCCTGGAAAAAGTTTCTTGGAGTAGTTATAGATGCTGGAAGTGTTGAAGAGCATCAATTAAAGCTCTGTGTGTGTTGCTGGGACTTGCAAAAGGTCCCAGGTGGAGCTTCGAGGGACACGGCAGAGAACTTTGTTGGAAAATGAGGATGTTTGGACAGTGCTTTTGGAGAACTTCAGCCTGTGGCTATCAGTAGGAAAAAAATGAACAGGGGATTGAAGCTTTAGAAAAGATGTTTTCTGACATCTTCCAACAGGCAGTGTGCAGAGAAGCATCCTGAGATGTTTGATGGTGACACTGCAGGTAGCCTGGGGTCAGGCATCCAGAAATGGAGTCAGGGGCTATCACAGATCTCTGCAGAAGAGTCAGTTTTGGGTTTTTTTGTGTGTTTTATACACTAATAGGTAATACAGTGCTGAGCAGGGCCTGAAGAAAATCTAATCCTAAAGAGATGAAGTGCAATGGTAGTGGCAGGGGCAGGACAGGGCATTTGGACACTAACGAGCCCCTTGGGGTTTATTGGAGAGAGGTGTTTGCTGGATTGGTGTCAGCTAAATTGTCCTGCAAGGTATTCCCTGCTGGCACAGGGCACTGGCTGGAAGCAAAACCCAATCCTACACCTCACTGCAAGTGTTCCCAGGGAAAGCTGGTCGTTTTTTTTTAAATTAAAAATACCTGTGGAGTTGTTTCAACCTGATTTTTCCTCTCCTCTTGCTTTCCAGGATGCCTGAGTTTAAGTTTGGGGTTTCTTTTCTCTGTGTCTGCTTCTCAAGATCGTGTTTTTAAGTCCTTTTTTTTCCCCTCTTACCAGGCTTTGCCTGCCAAGCTGTTCCTTGCTGTTGTGTAGTTATTGCATTAATTGCATGTATAGTTTTGAAAAGAAGTTCTGCTGGTCTTCAGTCTGCTTCAGAGAGTGTTAGAGGAGCATATCAAGTGCATTTAAATGTCCAAAAAGGTCACAAATTCATGGTGGGAGTTCAGAAGCAGAAAAGCAGATTTTCAGTGGTTTCTCAGTAGAAGCCTGCCTGGGAATCTCTGAAGCTGATAGAAGGTGCTTGTCCAAATCTTTAAAAAAAATCTAACCAAAGTTAAAAAATTAATAAGTGAGAACAAATAATCAGATGAGAATAAATAACCAAATGCAGGACAAAAGAAAGATTAGACCATCCTGTTTCACAATTCTGCATCGGGCAAAGTCTCAAAATCCTGTCCATTTTTTAACTGAAGTGTGGCAAATTCTTAAAATCCCATCTAGGGTCTTGCTGTACAGATCTTTTGCTGTGTTACAGCTGGGGTAGACCCAGAGGTGATGTGGGGGGTGCAGATGCTGCTCACTGCTTCTGTTTGTAAATCAAAAGTAGGTCCTGGGAGTACAAGGCCAGAGATGGGCAGAGGTGATGTGGTTGGTCCCAGCCTGCAATAAATAACTTTGTTGTCTTGGAACACGGAATCCAAGTGTCCAGGGGGGATTATTCTGCAGGGTTTATTAGAGTTTTGTGTTGAGTGATCAGAAGGGAAAAAACCCTGTGCATGTCAGAAAAACGCAGTCGCATATTTATTTGTCATTTGTGCAGTGAAAAGGCTCAGTGAGGGCAAACATTTGGTGCAAACATTACAGATGATAAATTATTTTGGATCTCTTTGTCACAAAGCATAGGAAGCAGTCAAGTAAAACCCAGCAGTTCTCTCTCCCAGTGTTTCAGGGAAAATCTTAACACATTTCTTAAACCCCTGGTTCTTCCCCAGTAGCAGAGACGCAGGGAGAGAAATAATTACAGTGATTTCAGCTCATGCTGAGAGCTTTACCTTTTAAAAACCTGCAAACTGATTTACAAGGTTTCTCCTGTAAGTCCCTCAAAGTAAATTACCTGTCACAAGGGTCGTGGATCCCTGTCTGCATGTTTGAATAAAATGGGTATCAGATTTATAGCACTAATAATGGGGCTGTCTTTGGAAAGCTCTCAATTTGCAACAGGAAGGGTGGAAAGATGGCAGCCTGGTTATTTAACACCCTGGCTCTGTGTCTTCTGAAGTTCTGAGAACTTCTCAGCTGCTGGTTATTGGAATTTGTGCTCAAGAGCCTGGACCTTTATTTGAAAGCCCCAAAAATGCTGTTACCTGAACAGGGAATCAGCACTGGCCAAAGCTTTGGCTGGGGACATTGGGTAGTCCCATAAGGCCTCTTTATTTTTATTATTCCTCTTTTTTTTTTTTCTTTTCTCTGAGAAAAGATGCCATGAAACTGTTTTTGGTCACTCGTACCCTATTTGGTTGAGCAGAATAATTTTGGTAGAAAAGTATAGGGGGGAAAAAAGAAATTTGACACCCCCAGCTTTCCTCATAGAGGAAGAAGAACACATCTGGCAGAGTTTGCTTCTTCTGTGGCAATTATCATGCAGGAAAATTAACCAACAAAATTGAGTGCAACAAAATTAACCAAATCTGGTGGAAGAGTATTATAGAATCATAAAATTAGACGGGTTGGAAGGGACCTCAGAGATCATCAAGTCCAACCCTTGATCCACCAGTGCAGTTGCTACACCATGGCACTGAGTGCCACATCCAGGCTCTTTTTAAATGTCTCCAGGGACGGAGAAGCTACCACCTCACCGGGCAGCCCATTCCATTGCCTGATGACCTTCTCTGTAAAGAAATTCTTTCTAATATCTAACCTAAATCTTCCCTGGCACAACTTGAGACTGTGTCCTCTTGTCTTGTTGAAAGTCGTCTGGGAAAAGAGCCCAACCCCCCCCTGGCTCCAACCTCCTTTCAGGGAGTTGGAGAGAGTGATGAGGTCTCCCCTGAGCCTCCTCTTCTCCAGCCTCAACACCCCCAGCTCCCTCAGCCCTTCCTCACAGGACTTGTGCTGGATCCCTTCCCAGCCTCCTTGCTCTTCTCTGGACCTGCTCCAGCACCTCAGTCTCCTTCCTGAGCTGAGGGGCCCAGAACTGGACACAGGACTCAAGCTGTGGCCTCCCCAGGGCTGAGCACAGGGGCAGAATCCCTTCCCTGGACCTGCTGGCCACACTGTTCCTGAGCCAGCCCAGGATGCCATTGGCCTTCTTGGCCACCTGGGCACACTGCTGGCTGCTGGTCACCTTCCTGGCAATCCAGACTCCCAGGTCCCTTTCTGCCACTCTGTGCCCAGCCTGGAGCTCCCCATGGGGTTGTTGTGTTGAACCTCATCCCCTTGGGATCAGCCCAACTCTCCAGTCTGTCCAGGTCGCTCTGCAGAGCTCCAGAGTAGGAGCAGTCTCATCTTCAGTCCTGGTGGGTTTTTGTATGAATTAGGAGTAACCTCTTGAGCTCAACCATGAAATGCCCTCCAACCATCCTGGCATATCCTCCTCTTTGGCCACCCACCCATCCTGTTTTCTGGTGGGGACCCCCCTGGCTTTGGCACCTGTAGGAAGAGGACCTAGGGCTCTACCTCTCCCAAACCTGGAGTTTGGGAGCTCCAGATCAACCCACTGCTCCCAGCCATGTGCATACAACTTGTCACCATTCCTGCAGAAATGGAAATAATGAAATTGCTGGTTTCAAGCCTCCCTTTAATAAAATACACTCTCATCAGACTAAGGGTGTATCTCTGCAGAAATTCATACACTCCTGGGTACAGCTCTGAAATTAGACTGGGGCACTTGAAATAAAATCCTGCACTTTATGAACAATTCCAGCTGGGAGCTGCTGTAATGATCCTTCCATATCAGAGAGGGATGAGTGTGACCACAAAATAGAAGTAGCTGCTCTTCTGTGCACACACAGGCTGGTGGTTTATAGATATGGATGTTGCAGAGCCCCAGTGACCCAGCCTGTACATCTGACAGGAGTTTACATTTCATTCTCATTTATCTCTCAACAATCCACGGGGCTCCCTGGCAAGTGGGAGATGGATGGAGTCACTGATGGGAAATTTAATGTGGCTCTGAGATGCATGTGGAGACTTTCAGATAGAGATCCTCTTCTAGCAACCCCATCAGCTTGCTGGAATGAAGACAACCTTGAAGCTGTCAATGCATTCTAGAAAATTTTAGTGGGTTTTTTTAGTTATTATGATTGTTTCAACACTCTCAATAGCCCCAAAGTAATACTTCTGTATTGTGTTATTCAATGAAATACAAATGCTGGGTATTTTGGGTTATTTGCAAACCTTCTGGTACTGAATTGAGAGAAAAAAAACCCAAACAGTCTCATTGGAGTAAAAAATAAGGCATGCATAGAATGTTAAATTTCCACAGCAATTTATAGTGCATTATTATTTTTAATTACATCAGCTTTCCTGCCAGGTAATTACTCTGCAAATGCATTCCTGAGTAAAAGGTGTGTAGATTTGTTTGCACTGCTGTCTTCCATTCCAGAAATCAAAGAGGTACTTTCTGCTCTGTTCTATATGTACATAACCTCCCAGGGAAATTTCTTGGATCTTTAAATCCAAACCCTAATTCTAATAATCACGTGTGTTCTTTGGCAAATGGATTTTGCTTTTGCTGATTGCATGGTTGCTAAAATAGGGGGTTTTTTATATGTAGCACCCAGGGAACTTCTGTCCATGTTACCTTGCAGGAATTTAAGATGAAGTGATACCTATAAAATGCAACTCCTGCTTGCTTGCTGTCTGCATTAAATTATAATTTCACATTAATCTATTAGAGCCACACCTAGTGCTGCTAATTTAATTTCATTACCTTATTATTTGTCCATTCAAGTTGCATATATGGTCCTTTTCAAAGGCTGTGACACTAATAATGTAACTACAGTCAGAAAGGAAATGAGCATTAGATGTGAGGTGGTTTTTCTATTGATCCTTGATTAGATGTTTTCATGGGTCTGCTGCTAACCTGCCTGGAAGTTCTGAATAGAGGAAATGAGCTCCTCAAGCATCTGGGAAATTAAAGTCCCATTTAACATTTGCAAAGGATAAGGAGATTCTGAGTGAACCTTCCTCTCTGTTCCCAGCAACCTAACACTGTGAGAAGGAGGTAAACTGGTTCCTTAATCAGTCCTCAGGTATAATTTGATGATAATTTGATGATTTTGCTAAAAAAAAAAAAAAAAGGGGGGGGGACAGTTAGGACTATTGAGTGTTCATGTCCGACCTGGGAGCATCAAATGGTGTGAGGTGTTCAACTCCTGCAGGAGTGACCTTGCCCAGATTTAAAGGCAAACCTTAACTTTAATTATTTTATATTTAACAGCATAATGCTTATCCCTGCCTGGTAAGCTGGGGTCTTCTTATCCTGTTGTAAAAGGAACAGCATGCTTTGTCCTGGTTTCCATATCCTGGAGAGGATTTTGGGGTGTTTCCATACTTGAGCATTGGCTGCACTGCCTGGGGGGGATATTTTCCTGCTCCTTTTTTGCCCCAGTGTGGGCTTTTCCCAGTTTTTTCTGAGCTCTGCAGCCTTGTGTCTGGCTTTTTTGGTGTCCAAGAAGCTGGAGAGGGTTTCTCTTTCTCTGATGTGGGTTGAGTCTGTCTATAGGAAGCATCCCCATCCTTTCTATGGGATGCAGAATATCCAGGGCAGCCTCCTGGGAGCATCAGTGTTACTCTCAAATAGGAACTTGGATTCCTTTTTCTTTGAAATGTACTTTATTGATGTCTGTGCAATTAGGGGGGGGAAAAAAAAGGTCCAAAAATCTATAATCTACCTCCCAAGCAATGTGTAAAATTAATTCCTGGATTTGGGTTTTCCTACTTGGGCAAACCAGATGAAAATAAAGCTGCTTGACATGTACTGCTGGAATTTAAACACTGGGCAAGAAAACCATAACCAGCAAGTGAGAAAGCAAGCTCTGCTTAAGCAGCAGTCTGCTAATTAGATCTCTGAGCCTGCAGGTAACCTTGGCTGGGTTTGCTGTAGTTTTTTACAAGGAAAAGCTTTAAAAGCCTTCCTTCACAGTCGAAGTGTTAAATTTGCTTCCCAAGGCTTTGACAGAGCTGTAAAAAACATACTATAATATTTGTAATATTAAATTTACTGCTTGCAATAACATTTATCACTGTCACAGTGATTATCTGCCTCTAATTAGGGAAGAGCAGAGGAATCTCTCAGCCCTCAGTCTCTGCAGCAATGGGGGGGGAGCAGGTTAACCTCGTGGCTAAACCCAACCCGTGGCAATAACACTTTGCTGCTTGGACCATGTGGCCCATTTCTGGTGGAAATCACCCCAAAATGTGCTTCAGTGTGTGTATGCATCGTGTCACCCAAGCTGTGAAAAAAAGATTGCCTAGGGAGAGGGTGGCTGCCCCTTCCCTGGAGATGTTGAAGTGCAGGTTGGATGGGACCTTGAGCACCTCCAGTGGGATGTGTCCCTGGGCCTTGGGTCTTGATGATCTTTAAGGTCCCTTCCTGGGGTGCATTAGAAAGGGTGTGGTTAGTAGGTCGAGAGAGGTTCTCCTCCCCCTCTATTCTGCATTGGTGAGGCCACACCTGGAGTATTGTGTCCAGTTCTGGGCCCCTCAGTTCAAGAAGGACAGGGAAGTGCTTGAAAGAGTCCAGCGCAGAGCTACTGAGATGATTAAGGGAGTGGAACATCTCCCTTATGAGGAAAGGCTGAGGGAGCTGGGGCTCTTTAGTTTGGAGAAAAGGAGACTGAGGGGTGACCTCATCAATGTTTTCAAATATGTAAGGGGTGAGTGTCAGGGAGATGGAGTTAGGCTTTTCTCAGTGGTGACCAGTGATAGGACAAGGGGTAATGGGTGTAAATTGGAGCATAGGAGGTTCAAGTTGAACATCAGAAAAAATTTTTTTACTGTAAGGGTGACAGAGCCCTGGAACAGGCTGCCCAGGGGGGTTGTGGAGTCTCCTTCACTGGAGACATTCAAAACCCACCTGGACACGTTCCTAGGGGATGTACTCTAGGGGGCCCTGCTCTGGCAGGGGGGGTTGGACTAGATGATCTTTCCAGGTCCCTTCCAACCCCTAGGATTCTATGATTCTATGATTCCAACTTCACCATTCTGTGATTCTATGAAATGTCCCCACCCTGCAAAGCCATTGTCCCCAGGAGGGCTGTGGGACACTCTAGGCTGGGTCTGCTCCTGCCTGGTGGGTGACACAGGATGGTTGTCCCACTGGTGAGGAGGCAGTGGGCTTTACTGGTGCTTAAGTGGAAGTTCGGGTTGGTTGCAACCTGGTGTTTTCCAAGTCCTCCTGGGAAACAGTGACACTGCTGTCACCCTCTGCCCAACCTCAGCCAGCACCGTGTAATGCCACCCACTTCTCAGCAGAATGAGAAACAGCACTTTGCTTCTTTCTTCATGTCATTTATGGCCAGGTTTTTTTAGGTACAGGAATGACTCCTGATGATTTTGCCTTGTGGTGAGTGAGGATGCTGAGCAGGGCAGGTGCTTTGCTGTGGCTTGGCTCAGCATCTCATCATGGGGGCATCTCCTGGTGGCCTCTTCTTCCATGGTGTTGCTGGCTCAGCACTGCATCCTTTCTTCTCCTTTTTCCCTGCACAGAAGGAAGCCTGAAGCATTTTCTCTTTAGAACACAAAGTGCTGCAGGTCAGAGCTGGACCAGCTGCCTGAACTAGGAGTGATTCTGAGACCACTGAGGGAAAAACCTTATGGCTTCCCTTTGGAAAAACATTAGGATGAATGCCTTAAATCCTCCCATGCTTAGCAGGCAGTTGAGCCTTTATCTGGGATCAAAACCCAAGCCCTTGAATTGGCTTTCCTGGTCCCCCTGCATCCAGAGGGAGCAGAGCAGGCATGAGGGATACTCAGATGTGAAAGAGGTGCAGGAGCCTGTATTGTTTGATGTATTTCCAGAGATTTATGGGACAAGATTTCATTTGTTTGTTGATTTATTTCAGGCTGCATAACCAGTAGTTTAAAAAAAAAAAAAAATATGCCCAAGAATGTGCTTTACCTGGGCTGCACTGAAAGAATCAGCAGGCTGGGAAGTGAGCCAGGCTGGCACTTGGTTTTGATCCAGTGTTTTAAGAAAGATTGGAGCAGATCCTGGGAAGCACCAGTCCTCACCTCCCCACTGCTTTGCTCCTCTTCATCTTTAAATAATGCTCTGGAGCTGCTTTCCTCTGCTGGGACAAGCAGTGACCCAGCCACCAAGGACTGGACCACTGCAAAGTGGATGGAAATCCTGTTCCCAGGAACATCCTGAATGTCCCTTTGCAGCTCTGCACAGCAAACCCCATGGCAGCTCTGGAGAAGGGTTTTGAGGATTAATACTGGTCAGGGTGGAAGGTTTTCTGTAATATTTTGATATCAGGAATAACACCAGCGTGGATGCCTCGTACTCAGCATATTTAGTATTTTGCTGGGATAGGGTTTTCACTGAGGGCTGGGATAAGCTCTAGCAGCAAAGCTTATTTCATGCCCCTATAAATGGTAAGAGGACAAGGGAGATTTGCTAGGCCAGCTTATCATTGCTGGACCACTATCAGCAGACTTCTCCTAGCAGGCACCTATCTTAATTTAGACTTGGTCCCTGAGCCCCTTCTCTACCCAGAAGACTTCTGAAAATTTTGGAATAGCTCTCTGGAGGCCTTTTATCCAGCACTGCTTTCAAGCAGTTAATATTTAAATACCTCTTAATCAGCCTAATATTCTTATTAGCTCCTACACATATTCATTTTCCCTGGGGTCTTTATGGATGCCAGCTGAGGGAGGAGGGCCCAAGGGCAAACCACTCTCCTTCCAACCTGATGCTGGTCCTGGCTGCATCACCCAGTGCAGTTACAGGGATTTCACAGGAACAGGCAAAACCCTCTTTAAATGCACCCCTGGCATTTAAATCCCACCCTGGCAGAGGGTGGGAAAATGCAAAGCAAGGTGGACCCCAGCTCTTCCAATAGGCTGCTAAGGGCTGAAATAAAATTTCTATTTTTCTGGTTAAGTGCAGTTGCTCTGTGAAAATGCCAACAAGGCTGCAGGATTCCATTAATAATGAGCAGGGAATACATTACCTGCAGGTGACGTTTTTTAATTGAATTGCAATGTAATATCCCAGTAATATATTACAATAATAAGAATATTAGGATGATTAAAATATATTTAAGACCTGAGCCAACCGAAATGCTAAGATGCAGTGGTGGGTAAAAGGCATAGGATATATATATATATATATATATATATATGTGTCTCACTGATTCTCCAAACCAGGCAGGTTATCTGGTGTTGTTTGGCTCTGTGGTGTCATAAAGTTCCTCTCTGATGTGTGCTTGAAGTCTTATTTGTTGTCAGTTTAAATGTTTCTTTCCAACAACAGCAGGACTGGGGGCCACCTTAAGTGCAAGCATAACTTATAATGTATTTTGCATCCATCTAGCAGAATACACAGGTAATGATGGCATGGAAAAACCTCAGCTCCTTCCCTTTTCCCTCCAGGTACTGAGCATCAGAGCCCAAATCCTCTGAAGGTGTTTTCTGTTGGTGAATTAAACTTGTTTAGGTGTGTTTGGGGTTGGTGACTTGCTTAAATGCCACCAAGCAATGGGATGTGTAGTTAGGGAGCAGGTTGATTCCAATGTAATATAAATGGTTTTTGCTTACCCTGGAGGTTTGATGGATTCCTTCAGCAGCCCCATCCCATGCTTCTGTGTAGCTCTCATAATTCCATCACCCATCCTGGTAATTACTGGCAGGGAAAGCCACATAATTCCATCACCAATCACTGTAATTACTGGCAGATAAAGCAGTTGCTGGGGAAGCTGCAGGTAGGGAAAAATATCACCCCGGCCCACAGTGCCTGTATCTTGTCAGCCTCCTTCTTGGTAGCAGAAATGCAACAGCCTGGGAAGTCAGATACATATAAAATAGACAGTTTGATATATGAAGTATATCCTAGTTTATGTGTGTCCTGAAACAGACTTTTCTGTTTGGCTTCAAGAGGAATAAAAGGCCCAACTTTGTGATCTGCATCCCTTAGGAAACCCAAGGGCAATACCCAGCTCACTGCTGGTAGCACAGCATGGTGGGGGGGGGCTGAGCTGCTGGAGAGCAGTGTAGGTGAAAGAGACCTGGGGGTCCTGGTAGACAAGAAGATGCCCATGAGCCAGCAATGTGCCCTTGTGGCCAAGAAGGCCAATGGCATCCTGGGGTGCATTAGAAAGGGGGTGGTTAGTAGGTCAAGAGAGGTTCTCCTCCCCCTCTATTCTGCATTGGTGAGGCCACACCTGGAGTATTGTGTCCAGTTCTGGGCCCCTCAGTTCAAGAAGGACAGGGAAGTGCTTGAAAGAGTCCAGCGCAGAGCTACTGAGATGATTAAGGGAGTGGAACATCTCCCTTATGAGGAAAGGCTGAGGGAGCTGGGTCTCTTTAGTTTGGAGAAAAGGAGACTGAGGGGTGACCTCATCAATGTTTTCAAATATGTAAGGGGTGAGTGTCAGGGAGATGGAGTTAGGCTTTTCTCAGTGGTGACCAGTGATAGGACAAGGGGTAATGGGTGTAAATTGGAGCATAGGAGGTTCAAGTTGAATATCAGAAAAAATTTTTTTACTGTAAGGGTGACGGAGCCCTGGAACAGGCTGCCCAGGGGGGTTGTGGAGTCTCCTTCACTGGAGACATTCAAAACCCACCTGGACACGTTCCTAGGGGATGTACTCTAGGGGGCCCTGCTCTGGCAGGGGGGGTTGGACTAGATGATCTTTCCAGGTCCCTTCCAACCCCTAGGATTCTATGATTCTATGATGGTGGATCCCAGCCTCTTCCCATCCTCCACCTTCCTGGTTTCCTTTTTCCTTTCATTCTGTGTCCAAAACAGAGCATCCTCCATTGAGTAATCCATGGAAACTAGGAAATTGTCCATCATTCAGCTTCTCCAGTGCCACGAGCTTCAGTCCTTTGGGCTGAGAAGCAGAACCCCCTTCTGTCACCACAATCTGTTATAAAATTTATTTTGCCTTAATTGATCTTTAATTGTCCCAGCTTGCTTAGCACTTATTTATTACTGAGTAACATGTACTCCTGGATCCATTGAAATAAAACCCATTCCAGGAAGGAAACTGCTGACTGAAGAATCCTGCTGCCAGTCCCGGGGGGAAATAGCCAAGCCAGGATCCCGTAGGATTGAATGCCTGGGAAAAAAACCCCAAACTTCTGTGTGGGGAGAGATAAAATGCTCTCATCATTCAAACCTTTTGCTGTAAGTAAGCAGTTAAAATATGTTTTTCAAATTTTTTACTGTTGGGGTGAATCACTCCCGACTCATTTATTGCACAAATAGCAGGCTGGTGGAGGAAAAAGTGGGTTTTTTGTGTGTTTGTATTTGGGAATTAAATGGGTTTGGGGGAAAGGAGGTATGGGGAAGGGGTGCATGATTGTGTGGGCATCAAAACATCCATCAATGCACACATTCCTCTGCCTTGGACATAGAAAAGGTGCTCCAGGGGCTGTCAATCAGGAGCTTCAAAATGCTGACAGCCCAGGCAGGAAGAAATAAAATAAATCAAATGGTGGGCAGTGGTGATGACCCCAAACCCGTGGTCTTGGGCAGACTTTGAAGCCCTGGTTTTGCTCGTTGCTGGTGACCTGGGGACAGTGGTGGGGCACAAGATCCAGCAGTGGGTTTGGTGGCAGGGAGAGAGGGTTTGGGCATGGAGATGGGATGGGATATGGGGGGGGATGAACATGGAAGAGAGGGCTTCATGGGAGGTGGTTTATGAGGCCATGGGTTTGAAATAATAATAATATGGTTTCAGAATGAGCCAAGAAAGGGCAAACAAGGCAAGAAAAGGGGGGAGCTTAGGGAGGAAATGGAGTTTTTCTGCTGCTGCCCACCCTTGGAAGGGCTCTGGGTGTCTGTGTGGTCCTTGTAGTGTGGTGGCCTGGGGTTGTCTGGCCAGGAGGAGCTTAGAATGAATCATGGAATGGTTTGGGTTGGAAGGGACCTTAAAGATCATGTAGATCCAACCCCCTGCCTGGGCAGAGCTTCTGCTCCACACTTCCCATGGAGAGATTTTATTTCCAGTTCTTGTGCCTTTGCCAAACGGAATCCATTTGAGATTAAATGCTCCGTGCCAGGAACCAGCTGCAAATGAATTTGTCTTTTTTATTTGCTTTCTGAAAACCACAGTGAGAATTGCTCAGCAGCTTTTGGTAACAAGATTAGAGAAATGTCCAGTGTTTAGTCCGTGATACAGAAAAAAAAAAACCTTAATATTGCCACTGCAGTGTGAAGCTCTAATACTGGATAGTTTGCAGTATTGGATTTAAAGCCAGAAGCTGGGCTGTGCTTGGAGTCAAGGAAATTTTTTTCCTGAATCTCTTTTTTCCTACAGAAGTTGTTTAGTATGAGGGTGGTGAGACTCTGAAACAGCTTGTCCAGAGAAGTTGGGGTTGCCCCTTCCCTGGAAGTGTTCAAGGCCAGATGGGATGAGGCTCTAGGTGAGGGGCATCCCTGCCCATGGCTGGGAGGGGTGAGCAGGTGATCTCTGAGGTCCCTTCCAGCCTCAGCTGATTCCTATGCAAAATTAACCACAGTTTGAGAAAATTACAAATCTTTGACAGTGTTGCTTTGTGTGGTGGTCAGCAGAGAGAACCTGGCAGGGATGTATCTGAATAATCATTATCCCAATGATTCCTGCTTGTACAGACTTCTGGGAAGCTTTGCATCACCAAATTTTATGAACCAGTGAGCAGTGATCTTCTCTTTTTCCCCCCTCCCAAGTTTTCTCTTTGTATTTTTTACGTGGAATTACACTGATAGTAAATTCCCTTAGCATGGTCCAACTTTCATGAACATGGAAGAAAATCATCTTGACCTGGAGCAGTACAATCCATACAACCCTTGGTTGTACAGAGGTGCTGGGATTTAGAGATAAAGATTATTTCTACACCACCTGCAAAGGGTTCAAAAGATTCAGTTTTTTATTTTCTCTTGGAGTTGAGAACCAAAATCTTGTAGGGATCTCTGAGAACGTTGAGGTCGTGGCTCTTACTAAGCCAAGGATATTGGAGTAGAATTGTGCTTTGGGGGATGGTGGTGGAGTTTCTGTGCTTCTCCAAGCCCAAGCAGGTCAGATTTGAGAGAAAAAGATCCCTTTTCTCCTTCTCCCCAGGGTGTAATAATTAGATGCTGTGGTTGTCGAGGTGCTCACATGTTACAGAATAAGGAATTTTTACTGCTAGATGGAAGCAGTCAGAGGTACTGACTTATTTCACTGCCTGTTTTAGTCATTGTCTTTGGTCTCCAAGGATTAAAATAATCTGCTGGTGGTGACAGGTTCCAGCAAGAGCCAGGTTTTGGTCAGCACAAACAGGGATAACTGGTGGCATCCTACTAGTGAAGTGCCAGGCTGTTCCCCTCTAGGAAATTGTGATGATCAACTGCACTTTTTAATTAGAGCTCCACCAAGATTCCTCCTTAAAAAAGTACTAAAAATCCTTGACATTCTGCATGGGATGTTTCTGGGGCTGTTGGTGATTTCAGAGGATTTAGTTTGGTTTGTAATCTGACTTCATCATAAAACTTAAGAGGTAGAAATAAATTGAAGGGAGCCACTTTGGGGCCGTTTTCCATAACAAAATGTCCCCAATCTGCCTCCCCTGAACACTCATTTGAACCCTGCCAGCTAGAGCCAGACTTTTTAGGGTTACAAATAACTCCCTTGCCAACCCTGCCTTTTATTGTGGCTTTTTCTGGTGGGCAAAGAGTGTCAACACTTTTAATTTGTGAAAAACCTGGGAGCCAAGGAACCCGACAGGAAAGAAAAGAAGCGCTCGTGGCTTTGTCGTCAGAGGTGGTTGGGCTGACCCTTGTGTCCTAGCAAATTCAGTCCTAAATATATTTTACCTTTCTTGAAAAATGCCCTTCAGCTGGCACAAGAGTTCCTGGCACCCTGAGCTAATGCATTCAACAGCACAGGCTCTTTAAGGTGAGAATTGAATCTTGTTGCCCCTTGACAGAGATGGAATAATAGTGTAATGCAACAGAACATTTTTGAAATGCTAATACTTACCACCTGCAACTTAATTTTATTTTTTTTCTTCCTGCCTTTTTTTTTTTTTTTATTATTTTTTTTTTTTATGACATTTCACAGTCCCCTAGTCTCAATAGATGAATCTGCATCATAAAAATGACACCCTGATGATTTAAGAGGGAGAGTTGGTCTGAGTGAAACGGATGGAGGGCTTTAAGAGTGTCAGTTTAGCACCTATTACATAGGGTCAATGTTCATTTTCAATACATCATTAAAGCATCCTGCTAAATCACTCAGAAAATGTTCATGTTCTCCTTTTTGAGCCACCGTGTTAGATTACAGGGATAATGAAGTGGAACTGCACGTAAATGGTGGTTTTACACAAGCATATTTTATTGTTTTCAGGGCCACTGTTTTAGGTTATTCTGAATATGAAACATTAAAAAAATCCACAATGAAATACTGAGTACCTCCTTAGGTGATAGTTCCCCTACTTAGGCTTGCAGGCAGCTACCAGCTCCATCAAATTTGATATCTAGTGAAGTCATTTTCCCACTCTATCAGTTTTACAATATACAGTGTTCACTAAACTAATATCAATAAAATCAAAACTGCCATCAGCCTGGTAGCTAGTTCTTAAATTACATTACGGAAGATGTATTTCTATTATTTTGAGAAGAACCTGGAAAGCTCAGTTATTTCAACACAAGTCACTTTGCCAAGGTCATTTCAAGTGCAAGGTGGTTTTTTTGCTGGCTCCAGCTGTTCTCAGCAGCCCAGAGGCTCTGTCACCACGGAGCACGATTAAAATTTTCATTATCCAGGTGAGGCTGAAAATCAGATTTTGAAAGAGGAGAGTCAGGGTTTAGAAAGACAAGACATTAAATATTTAAATAAATCCTTGTAGTCTCTGCCTAACACTCCACGATTCGTGCTGGTAACCATTAGGTAGGAACCTGGATCTATGGGTAGTACACAAAAAATACAAAATACCAGCTTCTGTTGTGCTGCAACACAGGAAACACAAGGTTGTCTACAGCTACCTTCACTCTAGTAGAGAGAGAAAAAAAAAATGCCAGGTTCCCTCAGGCTTGATAAAATATTTATTTTCCTTTATTGCATTTTGTAATGGAAAACATGACTTTTAGTTACAGAAAGGTGAGGCAAGTATATCCCGAGGCACCCATTCTTCATCCCACCTAATCCAGGACATCTAAGTGAGAGGCTTAAATTAATACCTTGGCTACTTTGGGCTTTCTCTGCCTTCCCTGGTCAGGGACAGATACCTTGGAGTTTCTCTGTGTTAATTATGGAGGGGATCTCCAGCTCCAAAGCCCTAAGTTGTAGACCTCATCTATCAGGAGTCACCTCTCAGTTTGGGAAGTGTCCTTGTGGTGTGTTATAATTTATAACATCTGAGGGCAGAATGTGGGAAAAGAGAGGTCTGGGGAGGTGGTTATGGGCAGGATGGGGAGGTGGTTATGGGCAGGATGGGGAGGTGGTTATGGCAAGCAGCTGATGATGTGGTGGTCATGATGTGGTGGCCTTTCTTCCAGCCTTCTCACACTCTTCTCTTGCTCATGGCAAAGCCACCCAAGGCTTTGCAAGTTGGGGAATCGTGCTGGGAAAGGCTCTGGGGTGGAAGTGGCAGAGATGAACAGAGCAGAAGGTGGCACTGACCACTGTGACATGGAGCTAGGGACAGCAGAGGAGCTCTCTGAGGCAGGTAATGGTGCAGGCACAGCAGGGTTTTAATGCTTCAGTTGGGAAATTCCTACCATTAACAAGACATTTGTCTTAATGACAGGCTTATTTTAGAAAACGTTCAAAGCTAATAACTATACTCAATAATGACAGTGAACATTACTGAGTTTTCCCCATTCACCTGTAAAGGATTGTAAAAGACTTGTACCCTGCTGCCAATAAAGTCTCCAGGCTGGATGCACTCTGCTCTAGACCTTCTGACCAGGGCTTGCAGGGAAATGCTACTTGAGAAGGTCTTGGTTCACAAAGCAAGGCAAAGTTATGGAAAGAAAAGATACTTCAGTGAAGACTTTTTTGCCCCACTGCAAATAAAATGAGAGATCTGCAGTGGGAAGCAGCTGTGTGAGGAGCAGAGGGTCAGACTCCTCATTTCTGTTCCCAACAGCATGTGATATTCCTTCTCCAGGATAAATTTACAAGCATCCACTCAGGAAGGGGCCCGTGGCTCTGCTGTGATGTGGGAATAGGGAGTTTTGAGTATGTCATGGTGGGCATCAGGCTGAACATGCTGCTGGTCATGGACTTGTCCCCTGTCCCTTCTCCTCCTCCTCTCCTGAGCTCTGGGGAATAAACCCTTCCTCATGAGCTGGGGCTGGGGAGCTCCCTGCTCTCCAGGCAAGGGGAATCTTCATTTGGATCTAAGGAATTGTATTTTTAGAGCAAATTGACTTTCTACCAATTCAGTAGAAACAGTCCCATGAGCTATGGAACATCATCCTGATTCAGAGACAGTTTCCTTGTCTTTTCTATTTATTTTCTAACCCTCCCTTTGGTGACAAGCCAGAGCTCCCTCCATGTTCTAGACTTCCCTTAATTGCTTGAAAAAAAGACTTTTTGAAGATCTGTTTGTTTTATTTTCTGAAGCTGCTCCGAGTCTGCCTCTGTGCCCACGTTTCCTGCTTATGGCACAATCTTGCACTGTGCAAGGTGGCAATATATCAGGAGTAGCAGGTCTCCAGTCCTTTCTTATTTTGAAAGCTTCAGTGGGTAATCCTGATATTTTCCTCTAAAATTGTAGATGCCTTTATTTATCTTCAAGCTCCCAGTTTTCTGGCCGTTCTGGGGCTCCTCGCCACGGCCACCTAGGTCCAATAGGCAAGAAGTCCCAATCTTGTTTGTTTTCTCCTGCCATAAGAGCTTTGCTTTGGTTTTCTGGCTGAGGATTAAATGTTGGCCTCGAAGGTTTCTGTTCAAAATGAATAAATGAATAGATGAACACTCATGGTGAGTGCTGCAGATGATGGCAGCAATGAGCAGCTGCTCTCTGGATAAGTTCTCTGCTCCTGGGGTGCTTAGGTCACGTTTGTGTGCCCTGATTTGTGCTGTTGCTCTTTCTTGTGTCAAGCAGAACTTCAGGAAGGTGGCTCGAGCCTTCCTTATGGTTTACTCTGTGTGTAGACTTCGAGAAGCCTCGTGGCCTTTGTGGCTTTCTGCTGCAAGAAGGGACCACTCTCTTCCCAACTCCACCACGGGGTGTGCAGCCCCAATTTTTCCAATTATTTTGCCCTTAGCTGGCAAATATAATTCCATTTCCACCCCCAAGGAGGGCTGCCCCTGGGCCAGCCCTGGCCAGGGCTCATTTCATGGTTTCTGAAGCCAAGGAGCCCAAGGGAGCCGTGTGGGAAGCGGCGTGGCCAGGAAAGCGTAGGCACAGGCTGCTTGTGTCCTGTAGAACTGGCTATTAAAGCATCTGGAGCAAAAGATCTCCTGCAATAAATACAGCCAAAGAATTTAAGTATCACCTTGAGGATTACTGCACCGTCTGATTTAATTCTTCTGGCGTTTTACTGACAGGTCAAAGACAAAAGTGATTCTGTTAGGAAGAGCTGCACTCGCCCAGCAAACGCTGCAGCTGAAGCTTTTGAAAGGCTCATTATTCAACCTGTTGTTTGCAAGGCTCTGCAGCCATCCTATCCTCTAACAGCCCTCAAACATCTTCTCTAAACCTTTGAGCCAAGGATTTGTGTAGTCTGGCTTGTCATTTCTTTGGCAAAACTCGTTCCATAAATGATCGTAGCATGGATTAGTCAGGAGAAAACATTGTACCTCCTTTAGTACAAACACAAGGTCCTGAGCAGGGGCAGAATTTGGTTGCAGAAGCTCAGACATGGTCTGATGAGTTGGAAAAATTGGCATTTGTGTCTCTGGGTCAGTGTAGCTCGACCTCCAGAGAAGCTTGACAGAACTGAACTGGTTTGGCCTGCCTCATATATATGCCTGTAGCTGAATGTTATGCCACTGTAAAACAAGATACTGGGGGATAAAATTCTAAAGGTTGGTAATAAAAAGGTGATAAGTGGGGATAGAAAATGGGCTGATGGGAAACTTCATTTATTTCCCTGAGTTACAGATGACCTCAGAACTTCTGAGTGGTGCAGTGAGGTTGTGTGAGGAAAGTCAGGAAAGGGCATCAATAACAAGTGGAAATAAATGAGTTAATCTGGTGGGGTTTCTCTTTGTGTGCATCATCCCTTGAGAAATATGACAGGGAGACATTCAAAACCTGCCTGGATGCCTTTCTCTGTGTGACCTGCTCTAGGTGATCCTGCTCTGGCAGGGGATATGACTGGATGGTCTTTTGAGGTCCCTTCCAACCCCTAATATTCTGGGATGCTGGGGTGAGGGAGGGAGCCCTGTAGCAGTGCTGCCAGGACCCTAGACTTGAGTTGCATGGGGGGCACCTGCTTCATCCACAGGGCCATCTTCTCCATCCTAAGTGGGAGGTGATGAAAAGCTTCTAACTAAAGTAGAAAAAAATGCAGGGAAAGTGGCAGCACAGCCAAGGAAGTGGCTTGTCCTGGTCCCATAGACCTCGTTGCTGCAGGGTAGCATCACCCTATTTTGCTTTTGGGAGGAGTAGCTGGTGAAGGTTTCCACGTGGAAAAGCCAAGCAAGGATCAAAAGACTCCAGGAACAGCATCTCAGATGGTCTCACAGTGTAATGTTAACAGCATGAAGGTGCAGAAAGCCTTTTGATGACATTGCCTGTGGTGGTAGGCTACAGCTCAGTGGTCATATATTTAAATCCAGCTCCCAGTCTCCTCTCAGGTTGTTTTTTCAGGTTCAATGGTAATTGTTCCCACTCTGCCCTTTTTCAGCCCCTTGCAGAAGCCAAGGTCAAAACCCAAGGCATGACGACCACTGAAAACCCAAACCTTGCTCACATTTTAAGACGAGCTCTCCAAGAAGGCAGCTGTGTGGACACAGCCATTCCACCCATAATGGGATTAGAAAGTAATCTGGGAGAGGCTGGAAGAGTAACCTTGGGAAATAAGGCATGTGGCTGGTTCTGGTTCAGATACGTTGTGTAACTGCAGCTAAATAATGTCTGCTGCAGCTCACCATCTGTAAAGCAAGGATTTTAACAGTCTTTCCATAAAGGAATATTACTGGGGAGAGAGAAAAAAAAGCCCAAACAACCTCACTATGAGCTGTAGAGATATTCTTGTCCTGGAGAAGCTGCCACAGAGCAGTACTCAGATGGAAAGTCACTAGGGGAAGCTAAAAGAGGAGTATTTTGATGAGTCAGGTAAAGAGCCAAAGCTCTTCCTGCTGACAGAGTGTTGAACTTCAAAATTTGGTTAGAAGGCACTGTTTTGCTGACAGTACTGTCTTTCAGGGGACATGCAAAAATCAACACCTGACCATCTGTAGTCATTTAAGATTCACCCATAGCATTTTTATTTTCTTTTTTTTTTTTTAGTAACAGAGGGGTTGTTGTTAACCTTGACATCCTGGCCAAATGCCAGCTTCTCCCACTCCACATTAGTCATCAAACAGAAAGTATTCCCATCCTCTTCTG
The DNA here is from genome assembly GCF_036169615.1 of Heliangelus exortis. Lineage (NCBI taxonomy): Eukaryota > Metazoa > Chordata > Aves > Apodiformes > Trochilidae > Heliangelus > Heliangelus exortis. The sequence goes on along the minus strand of NC_092436.1, from coordinate 1,803,792 downwards.
TCACGAAATACCCTTTGGAGTTCTTGGACCTTTGCTGTGTTCTATGCCTCAAGAGCATGTCCAGGTTTGTGTCTCCTGTTGCAAGGTGCAAGCTTCAGGGATATGACCTACATAGTCCTGGAGTAAGGCTACTTCTGACCTGAACTCTTCCCAGGACTGTGTTCACAGGACACCATCCCATGCAGATTTTTCCTCCAGTGCTCTAGAGTTCTCTGGCAGGAATGAGCCTGGCTTCTCCTTGGGGTAGTCTTCAAGGACATACATGGCTGGTGTGCTGAGCCCTGCTGCTGGGTATTAATGGGATGGATGGATCTCCTGATTTCAACCTTCCAACCTCTGGAACCCTCCAGGAGATGAGCATCCTTTTGCCTTAAACATGGAGCATAAATTTCAGTGAGTAGTTCCTACCCTCAGGTAGTGCTGAGTGGAGAAGCTGGGAAGAAGATGAAGCAAGTTCCACACTACAGGTCTTATTAGAGAAGATCAGTGTGAAATATTTCCATGCCTTCTTGCTTGAAAATCCTGGGGAGCAGTGATTTACCTGGGCTGGTGTCCTTGGCTTCTCTCCTTCCTTCAATCACTATTATCTGCAGCTTGGGAATCAAAGGCTCTCCGAGGCTCCATTCAGTCTGAAAGGAGCAGTGCAATGCTTTATGAATGCTTTGTTTGCTCAAACATCTGAAATATATTACTCTGAATCATTAAGAGCTTCTTTTTCTTTTTTTTTTTTTTTTTTTTTTTCCTTCACAATATGTCCCTGACTTCAGTGCTTCATCCTTGATGTTTCCTGCATTGCTCTTGGTTTCTGCAGGGAGTTAATGATTTGCAGCTCATGCAGGGTTAGGAGATCCTTGTGCTTTCAGAGGGGGGGTTGGAAATTACATGAATAATTTTAACCTGGGGCCAAGAACCAAGGTGCCTGTTCAAGTCAGTCCTTAATGCACAGCTTGAGACACCACCGTTGGTGTTTGTGCACCCCAGAGGCAGAGAAATCCCAAGTGATTGTACCTGAGTTGGTCACCAGAGTGAAAACACCTGAAAGGATAATTCAGGGCTAAATTACAAACATTATTCCCATATTATTTCTGACATTTTTAGGGTTTTGGCAGTACCACCCACGAACAGGGTGACAAGGTTTGCTCTGCTCAATGCAGGTCCTTTTAACTAACCCTACCTTATTTCCCAAGCTGTCTGCTGGCCCTGTTGCATTTTCCCAGTGCAGCTTTCAAGGCTGTGAACCTTTTTTTGGTATATGTTTGAACAAAGCTTTGCCTCAGGAATCCCTGATGGTTGTTGGGCCCTTTTGGTGAGCTGTGTCTCACTAGCCTGATATAAACCCCAACCCAGACTTTGGCAGGAGTCACATCTGGTGCCACAACAGTGTTGGGATTATCTAAGTACTGAAGAACTCTTCAGTATGAGAGTGGGAGACTCTGGAACAGATTCCCAGAGAATTTGTGGATGCCCTCTCCCTGGAGGTGTTCAAGGCCAGGTTGGATGAGGCTTTGAGCGACCTTGACTAGATCATAGAATCATAGAATCATAGAATCCTAGGGGTTGGAAGGGACCTGGAAAGATCATCTAGTCCAACCCCCCCTGCCAGAGCAGGGCCCCCTAGAGTACATCCCCTAGGAACGTGTCCAGGTGGGTTTTGAATGTCTCCAGTGAAGGAGACTCCACAATCCCCCTGGGCAGCCTGTTCCAGGGCTCTGTCACCCTTACAGTAAAAAAATTTCTTCTGATATTCAACTTGAACCTCCTATGCTCCAATTTACACCCATTACCCCTTGTCCTATCACTGGTCACCACTGAGAAAAGCCTAACTCCATCTCCCTGACACTCACCCCTTACATATTTGAAAACATTGATGAGGTCACCCCTCAGTCTCCTTTTCTCCAAACTAAAGAGCCCCAGCTCCCTCAGCCTTTCCTCATAAGGGAGATGTTCCACTCCCTTAATCATCTCAGTAGCTCTGCGCTGGACTCTTTCAAGCACTTCCCTGTCCTTCTTGAACTGAGGGGCCCAGAACTGGACACAATACTCCAGGTGTGGCCTCACCAATGCAGAATAGAGGGGGAGGAGAACCTCTCTTGACCTACTAACCACCCCCTTTCTAATGCACCCCAGGATGCCATTGGCCTTCTTGGCCACAAGGGCACATTGCTGGCTCATGGGCATCTTCTTGTCTACGAGGACCCCCAGGTCTCTTTCACCTACACTGCTCTCCAGCAGCTCAGCCCCCAACCTATACTGGGACATCGTGTTGTTCTTCCCCAAATGCAAAACTCTACACTTCCCCTTGTTCCCAGCCATGGCAGGGAGGTGGGAGGAGGTGATCTCTGAGGTCCCTTCCAACTTGAGCCATCTATGATTCCGTGATAATTCCAAATAATGGCTTTGTAGATTGCCATGAATTTTTTACCCCAATCAATAATACAGTTGAGCCAATTAAAAATGTAGGATTTGAGGTGATTATGAATGGATCTCAGTCCCCAAAGGGCTATACATCAGTTGAAGTACTGCAGAAGGCTTCTCTCTGAATGCCCTGCAGGTATGTGTGTATCTCAGTGAATGAACGTCATGTTCTGTTTGGGAAGATCATTTCATTATCAAAGCCAGGATTTACCCACTGGATATTACACTGTACTGGCACGTACAAACCAGCCCCTGATCTTCTTAATACTTGTGCTGGCTGCAAGTTGGAAATTTTTAACTGTGCCATGACCATCCTGAGCAGTCACTCCACTTTAATCCCATTTTCTGGGAGTTTCCTAGCACAGAGGCATTAGTTAGGCAAGATATTAGCGAAGGCAATTGACCCATCAGTGCTGATGTTCTGCTCCAGATAGCTGTACTTGTTTGTATCTGAGTGCATAAATCTGTTTTGGACATGGTTTTTCTGTGTGTGTCTGCCTGGCTGCATGAAATAGAGGGGGAGAAGGTTCTTGGGGAGGAGGGAATCACACTGACCACTTCTGGATGTGATCCTGTGATGTGCACATGGACTTATAGCCTGAGAAAATTTCTGTGTTTTTTCTTTTTTTTAATTCACATCAAGAGTGAGTTGCTTCTTGGGAAACCAGAGCATCTGGTGGATAATATTTGTGATGAGCACTGTGCTGAAGATCTTAAAAAAGAAACTATCTCCAGACTCTTGATGTGATGGATGCTGTTAATTGTGGCACTTGGCATATGGTGGCTGTGCAGGCAAATAATTTAGCTTTAAACAAGCTTTCATTTGGCCCACTCGATTTCTGGGGCTGTTGTAAATTAAATAGATGTTTAAAGATTGTGTTTGTATTTAAGTTACAGACTTCACCAGCAATAATTCATTACATACAGTGCAGTGTTCATTCCTTAAATGTTCAGTTTATTGAGCTGATTTTAATTTGTGATCATTAAAGGTAAACAAGGTGTGTACCTACTACAATCAGCCTAAAAGTCAATATTTAGCCATTACCAAAGTGGTTGATATCCAAGATTGTATTTTGTGAGTACAAGAGAAATCTCCTTTAGTCACCTATAGAGGAAGGAGGTGGTGGGTAGCTCAGAGGCCTTTAATACCAGATACAAAGATAGAATGAGATACAGCTGGTGGAAATTGAGGGAAATAATTAAAAAATAAGGAAAATAAGACATGGGAGACCATTTTCATAGCAGGAAGGAATGGAAGTGTGGTCATTATTTTCAATACTGTTGGGTGGAATGGATGACAGAATGTTTGCAGGTTGGTGGGGCAAATGAGCAGAGGTGGGCTTGAGGGCTGGAGGGCCAGAAGCTTCCCAAGTGGGGCCAAGATATAAGAAGCAAATTTGGGTGCAGATTGCAAAGACTTGGAGAAGTACTTCTCAGGTCTGGGCAAAGAAATACCTGGGGTGAGAAGAGGTGGAAGCTGTTCACCAGCCCTCCTCGGGGCACCTGGAGCTTGGGAAGGATTGGAGGAGGTCTCAGCCAGGCTGGAGGTGAGCCAGGAGGGCTAAAAAGTATTTTGCTTCATATAATCCCTCTCTGAGGCCACACAACTCACTTAAAGCAAACACGTCAAGGGTGCTCACGAGCGTTTCTGAAGCGGATTTAATGGTGAAGGATGTTAGAGAAAAACCCAGGGAGAGAAATGAATCATCTCTGCCTTCAGAGTTCCATTTGAATAGTTGAAAATAAGGTTGAGACGACGAGATAAGAAAAACAAAATTATTGAATAGCTCCTCTCTAAATAAACCCTGTCTGTTCTGGGCAAGAACAGCCTATGCTGATGGAATTAAGAAGGGCACACGTGCGACCCGAGTGCTGCAGCCTGGCCCGCGCTCTCCCTCCCTTCCCGACCTGAATGTTCTCCTGGTGCCAGGGGGTTTTATGTAACGTGAGACTTCGAAGCCAGAATGATAAAGAGCAGCCTCTATAAATCATTCTGCTCTGCAGATTTCAAGTTTCCAGAAGGTTGGTACACAAAGCGCGAGTGGCCGCGCGGGGTTTCGCCGGCGCCTCTTGCTTTTCTGTGTCCTTTTTAATATCATAGTCTGGATGAGTTGTTTTTCCTGTTCCTTTCAAGGGTGCAGCATTTTTCATTCTTGCATTACTGGAGTTTAAGTTTCTCGCTGCGGTAGCTGCCAAACCTCTGCTTCAAAATATTTGCATGTGATTAAATTTCTGGTTTATTCGTGGAGTTTAGCGAAGGGTTTTTTCAGGAGGAATCCACAGACACAGGAGTGTTTGTGTAGCCCCTGTTACCACCCCTGCAGAGAAATTTTTTCAAAGATTCCCAGATGGCCCTGGAGAGGTCTTGCCCATGGGGGAAACTGAGGCAGAGCAGAGCAGGGTTAGGACTTAAACTTCTCCTGCCATAAGCACCACTCACACGCATCTCTGCAGCTCCCTGCAAGGTTTCCACTCCATCAGAGCACCTACTTCAGTGCCTTCCCTGCTGGTCTCTTCCAAACCTTCTGTTGTCCATCTTGTAATTCCCCAAGGAATTTTCCCCATGAAAACTCTTGAGCTCCACCAACTTCAAAATGTTATAGAAAAGCCCCATCTGCCTGCCAGGCATGAGCAGGAGTGTGTGTGAGTTCCCAGGCCCTTTCCGTGTGGGTGGTGAAGGTTTTTATCTGCAGGGATTGGGCTTGGAAAAATTTAACCAGGAAAAAACTTGCCCACAAGAAGAGATGTGCTGGTAGCAGGAACCAGGGGGTTTTCTTTAGGTACTTTTTTAGTGGCCCTTTACCCAGAAGGGAATGTTATTTAATTCCCTGTTTCTTTGCAAATTGCTGCTGTTCACGTGCACATTTCTGACTTTCTCCTAAACTTTAGTCAGATGAGTTCTGAACACGGGAAGGACGTGGACCTGCTGACACCAAACTTTTTCTCAACTGATGTATTTTTCCAAACATAAGATGTTTGAAAATAAATGCTGCTGCAGAGTGACCTTGCTGTGACCTTGCAGGGTTCCCCCAGACAAATTTGCAGGGTCTGTGCCAGCTCCAGAGCTGCCCATCACTGCAGAAATCATTAAATTGGTCCCAAGCTTCACCCTCCGAGGCAGCAACAACATTAGGATGAGGAGAAATGCATTCTTAAGATGCATTTTAGCTGAGCCCTGGTGGAGCTGGAAGTCTTCATGTCCATAATTCAGCTTTGCAGCCCAGGAGGCAACAGTTCTGCAGGATATTATGCAAGTCCCAACCCAAGCCAGGGGTCCATGACATAAATATCTGAGTATGCCCCTTGAGCCCCTTGCTGTTTATTGCGTTGATTTTCCTTGGCTTCTGTGCCTGTAATTTACAAATGAAATGTGTTCTGGTTTTGTACTGCTGGCCTGGGACCTGGAAGGAAAAATCACCAGAAACCTTGGAGAGAGGCTGAATTTCTGACTTTCAATGAGGTGAAACCCAGCTGGGCAATGGCTCGAGTGAAGTTTGACAGAAGGGGATGAAATTGTTCAGGGTCTTCCTTGGGACAAGCAAGCAGTCTTGGCATCTGTTAAATATCCTGAGTATAGCTGCAGTCACAGAAGATACAAAATCCATCACAGGTTAATTTGGAGTCATCCATGAGGGTGCTGAGCCCCTGGCCCAGGTTGCCCAGAGAAGCTGTGGCTGCCCCATCCCTGGTAGTGTTCAGGGCCAGGTTGGATGGGGCTTGGAGCAACCTGGGCTGGTGGGAAGTGTCCCTGCCCATGGCCCAGGGTGGAACTAGATGGTCTTGAAGGTCCCTTTACACCCAGACCAGTCTGGGATTCTATAGAAAGACCAATGAGAGCTCAAGAAAAAATATTCCTAATTCTTATTTACAACTCCAGATGTACACGGTCCCTGATTTGGTGGTTTATGAACACAGGATCTGTGGGAATAAGAAAGAATTAAATAGACCTGCTTTTAAATGCTTGGGATTTTTTTTAGAAACCCTTAATCCAGGCTTTAGAAGCAGAGTGGGGCTTTTTCCTAGGCTCCTTGTTTCCTGGCTCATGCATTTTTCAGCCTCACCTTCATTGCACAACTTTGGCCGAGAGCTCGGAGTCAAATGAAGGGAGACTGGGAGATTGGAGCAGTTGGATGCAACCATTTTTGATGTCTCAGTGGTTTTAAACTAGATGAGAATGCTCCTTGAACCTCAAATACCCTGTGGCCTGCCTTGTTTCTATTTTGGAAGTAATATATGGCCACATTACAGCAGTTCCCACAAGTCATGCTGGACTTAATGGTCTGACAGCATTTCCGTGATAAACCCCAGGGGTTTATAGAGCAGCCGTAAAAATTCACTCCAGGGAGAAACTTGGCTTGCCACATCCTCCACCAGAAGCTATCTTTTTCTGCCTTAAATCAGGTATAAATCAGTTCAGCTGCTGTAACTTAGAAAAGTTACCAAAAAAAAAAAAAAAGTTTGGTGGTTTCATATGGTTTTTGGTCCTTTGAAAGTCTGAAGTATCGTTGTTTAAATCTAGGTGGTGGTGGCTCTTAGAAGTTTCATTGCTTTGAAAGAACCTGCCCGTGCTAAGGAGTTCTAAGGTATTTCTGAAGGAGTGGGAGAAACTTCTCAGTTCCTCAAAGTGCTGAAATAAACCTTTTAAAAGAGCCATCTCTTGCTTTTGTGGCAGAAAAACAATTGCCAATTCTATCAGTTCCAATAGGTTTGAGTAGAGTGTGAAACAAAGAGAAGTAAAACCTCTCATCCATCCCCAAAAAATCAAAATATTCTGTTTTTTCCATGGGTTAAGTGACAGCTTTTCTTGTTTCTGCCCCATAATTACGTGGAGAGTCTGCATATTACAGTATATAGTATCTATATATTAGGGGTTTGACTCTGCTTAAGAGACAGATCTAAGTCAAGTGTTGAGCTGCCATGACTACCAGAAGTAATTAGGGGTGCCTCTTAGACCATTTTAGTCATTTTGCTTTTCAAATTAATAAATTGACTGGGGAAATGTGTGGCTGTTGCAGTTGAGGCAGGACACTGTTGGCACAACATGGGAATATTTTATCAGAAATTAATCGTCTCAACATTGCTCTCAATCTGGGGGAAATAGGAATTTAAAATGAAAACAAATGCATTTATGTAAACTATTCTCTAAAATAGACTACTTATGCCTATTTACATAATGAATCCATCACTTACCACCCTCAGGAGATTAGATAATTAAGCACTGAACAACTTATATTTATTCATGTACTTCAGAGAATGAATGAATTATGCCTTTCTGCACAAACTAAATGTTCTCCTTCTGATGAGTAACAGGAGGGCAGCAATGAGATTGTCTGATGGAAAGTGTGTTCCTTGTTGGTTTGTTTTTTTTTTTTAAAAAAAAAAAAAAAGGAAAATAAATTGATCTTTAGCATTACAGTACCTGAAGAAGCTGCGTTTGGTTACAAGTCAGTACAAGTGATTTTTAGCAAGTTTTGTAGATCTTGATAAAATTCAGGTGGGAAAGCTGGGTTTCTTTTTTTTTGCAAGTGTATGATTTTTTTAAAGAAATTGATGTATAATTGAGATAAAAATCTAAGCAGCTGTTTGAGCAGAGTTTGCCTTTCCAGATGTAGATGTGCAGGTGGCTCTATTGGAGTTACCTGAAGATTCTCTCTACTCAATGTGAGAAATTGGCTTTCCTTGGGAGCAAATGTGAGAAATTGGCTTTCCTTGGGAGCAAATGTGAGAAATTGGCTTTCCTTGGGGCCAGGCCAGGCAAGGTGACCCAGGGTTCCTTGTGGGCTCTGGAGGGGCTGGAGAAGCCAGCTCAGAGGTGATGCCAGCATCCAGATCTTTGATTTTCAGCTCTGTATCCATTCTCACAGAGCTGGAAAAGAAATGCCCTGGGTTGTTCTCAAATCCAGCAGCTGGAAAGGATGCTCATCATCCTCCCAGGGGTCTTGCTTCACTCTTTCAGTGGATTGAGGTATTTCAGAGGTACAGGGGAAACTTGATCTGTTTGTGAAGTTCTGATCCCTCTTAGTTAGAAGGTGGGCTGGGCTCTGACATCTTTTTTCCCCCCTTCAGATTAATGTTTTATTCTGCAGATTTCATTAGCTAAATGTCAAGTGCTTGGAACAGTCTGGACTAGTGGAAAATGTCCCTGGCCATGGCAGGGGGTTGAACCAGATGCTCTGTGGAGGTGCCTTCCATGATAGAGCAGTGGTGAGAGTGTAATACAAACCCAAAGTTTAGCTGGGGGAAAAAAAAAAAAAAAGGGAAAAAAAGAAAAAAAAAAAAAAAAAAAGACATTGTTACTTTTCATCATTTTAGGAGCTGCTTTTGTCTTGTATTTAATCTAAAAGTCATGGTCACAGAGAGTAGAAGAGTTGTTCAGGTTGACAGGGATGAGGGACAGGGTCTTGTTCTCTAGCACCAGACCAGAGCTGAGCATTTATGGTGATTTGCTCACGTTTATTCTGAATTTCCCAAGACAGGTTTCAGCTTTCAGTGCAAGGTTGGGACGTACCTCAGGGAGTCATAACCTGTGGCCTTCAAGAATAATGCTGGGAGAGGCTTTGAAGTACTAAATTCTTCCAGACTGCTAGAAATATGAGGCTGCCTTTTTATGACTTAGAAAACAGCATTACTAATTTAGCAGAGAATTTACAATAAAAAGCTTCCTGGAGCAGCATGCCCAAGGTCCTGAGGGTTTATAAATTACATTAAGAGCTTGAGTTATTGCAGTTACAAAATAAAGCTGAGATATGAACATTTCTACTTAGCTTTAGAAGTCATTTTATTATTCACATTCATTAAGCTTACAAGCCTTGGAGGAATGGTATGTCCTGGCAGCTCTTTTTCAGGGAAACCAAACTTGTAGCATGGCCAGGGGAAGATATTTGGGGGTATTGGGTCACACCAAAGGTGGCCAGAGGCAGAACCAGGTCTTGATGGTTTTTTTCACAGGTTATAAAGCCAGAAGCCTCATCCCAATCACTGCTCTGAGCTGACGTGGGAGCTATAGGAATTCTCTGGGTTAATTAATTGTGAACAACTTTAATCATGTTCATTAACAGCTCTGGCATTGTTAATTAATAACATAAATATTTTTAGTAGCATGACTGACTTTCCTGTAATTATAAGTTGGTGTTCAGCAAATGGAGTTTTCTTTTGGGGCTGGGTGATGGATTGGCCTTTCACCTGGCTCTGGCTGGGTGAGGAGACAACAAAGACATCCAGGTAAGACTTAAACAAATGAAGTCCAGGTTTGTTGGGCCTTAAGAACCAGCACAAGGTGTGACAGCAAGGCAACACTTCTTCTGGAGATAGTCCTAAAAGGAGGCAGGGTGGCAGGTTTGCAAAGGCATGCAAACCCAGGGTGATTTGTGCACTGAGGTTTGTTATTAATTCATTTATTTGGTCTACAGTGGAGAGGAGAAACTAAATCACATGCTAATACGAGTGATTTATAAGCATATTATACAGTGCTTTCCAGATTCAGACCCACTGTGAACTGCCTGTCATTTCTTTTCATCTCCCTCCCTGCAGTGACTAATGAGGTGACCACATCTCAGCCCAGGATCTGCCAAACAGGAGTCACTGGAGCCACTCTTTGGTTGGCCAGGTTTGACATCTGATTCCATGTTTAGAAATACAGCTCACAGATGTCATTTTAAAATCAATTAGCTGCAGGCAGCTCGGAGTTAGGAGGGTGTAAGAGTGCCCACCCCTCCCCATGCAAAAACAAATAGGTTTCATGAATATTATTGGGGGAAAAATAATTATAAAAGATGTATCCTGGTTTTTCCTGTGGTTTTTTTTAATTATTATTTTTTTTGTTTGAGTTAGCTCCATTGCAGACAATGTATTCAGCTGGAGAAGATGCTTTATCTGTTGAGACAAGTGCTAAAACCCCATTGACCTTCGTGCTGCAGTATTGGGCCACGAGGCAATAAGCAGATTTTGCTAATGCCATGCAGGGCATCAACACAGCTGCAGGAGGGGGAAAATTGAGTGGAGGCTCAAGTTTTCACCCTGTTGAATCAATTTTGACTTGAACCACTGCTGGAGAAATCTGATGTGTTTTGGGCTGTGTTCCCTGGGCATCGGCTCACAACCAAAAAGTCTCTTTGCTCAGGAGCACGAAGCTGGGGACAGAAATCTGTGTTTGAGACTTTCCTTGAAAATCACCCTCCCATTACCTCAAACAAGGCTACATTTTGGGTTCATTGTCTCCCTCCTGAGAACAAGTTACAGCATTTAAGAAGTCTTTGCCTTGATGTGCCCCGAGCAGAGCCTGAGCAGGAGGGTTGGTTGCTCCATATTCTGGTTTAGGGAGGCAAGGTAGCCACGGTGTAACCATGATTAAAAGCAGCAACAACATACTTAAAAGTATATTTCCTTTCAATTTAAGGGAGAAGAGCCTAATTAGTGTTATTAAGCACTTCTGAAAGTGTGGAATGTTTCTGGATGTGGTGCAGCAGGAGCAAGGCAGGCAGGCAGCAGCGTTTACTATGTAAATTCTCTCCACGCAGTGCTAAATCAATGAGGTTTTCTCTATAGATGCTCATTCCAGGTTGCTCCCGATAATGACCTCAATTATACATGTCTTCATTGTGAAATTATGATTGCCTTTGGCAGGCTGCAAATGGCAGCAGAGGAAAAAGATTTCCATGATAAAACAGCACAACAAGTAATACCTGCTGGCATTAGTATGCGCAGCCTGCAAAAATGCACCGAGCGGCTCCAGCTTAGCACCTTCAGAAGTCAAATTGGGGCTGAGGAAAATGTTCAACAATATCTTGACATTTTTAACAAGAAAAGGGATGAGTAAGGCTTCATGTTCTCCGACGTGTCACGGCGGGACTTGGTATTGCAAGAGGTTTAACATCAGAACATTCGGATGGCTGCACCTGGGTCACCCAAGGTGCTTCTCAGCTTCTCTCAGACTGAATAAAACAGCAGTGAGAAAAGGCTTTGAGGGACAGGAGAGAGTGATCCTTCCCCTCAATAACCTCTTGGCATGCAGGGTGTGATCCCTCAGTCTCCTGAACGGGGGAGAAAGAATCATAGAATCAAGGAATGCCAGGTTAGAAGGGACCTCAAGGATCATCTGATCCAACCTGTGTAGGTAGGAACGTGGTTTAGATGAGATGACCCAGCACCCCATCAAGATGAGTCTTAAAAGTGTCCAATCTTGGGCAATCCAACACTTCCCTGGGGAGATTATTCCACTGTCCTCATCGTGAAAAATTCTCATCTTGTGTCCAAGCAGGATCTGGCACCCATTACCCCTCATCTTTTCCATGTGTCTCCTTTTAAAAAGGGAGTCTCTGTCTTCTTGGTCCCCACCCTTTAAGTACTGGAACATGGTCATAAGGTCTCCCCTAAGCATTTTCTTTGTCCAGGCTGACCAAACCCAATTTTCTCAGGGTTTCCACTCCTCTGCTCATCACAAGCTCCTCTCTGCTTTGAAGGTGGCCCTGCCCCAAGTCCTGGAGCTGCATGGGTCTGGTACTGAGCTGCTGCCATCACTGAGAGTTTGAGGTGTTCTGGCTGCCTTTTGATGCTCTTGGCTGTGTTCTACCTTTGATTCAGTGCCTGATGGAAGATTATTCTGATAACACAGACAGGGTTCCACCCATCCCTTCCTAAAGGTGGTTATTATGAAGATTTTACCCCTGTCTTGAACTATTAAAAGTTGAGTCAAATATTATAGCATCCTGTTCTCTGCTGATAATGTCTCTCTACAGGCAGAGTAGTTGGCAGGAGCCTTTTTTTTATTTTTTTATTTCCAGCTGGAATAGACTGAGGAGTTGCTTCAGTGAAATCCAAAAGAGGACCAGGTTTGACACGACTTGATAAATATGATCAGCTAGGACTGAAACTGGTTGGATATAGAATATAGAAAGCTGTTTTGCATGTACCACCATGCAGAATTTCCAAATGAACATAAAATTGCTTGATTTTAGGACCAAATTCCATTCCAGCCTGTGTTCTGCAAGTGAGAGCTGTGAATATTCCCCATTTGCTCTCTTCAGTTTTATACCTGTGCTAAAAATTCACTTTATCTCCTCAAGGTTTTTAAAAATCATTTCATCTCCTCAAGGTTTTTCAAATGAAAATGAAGAGTGTTCAATATTTAATCCAGAGGTTCTACACAAAAATCATTATGCTGACTGTAATTTGTACACATAATCCAAGTGGCATCAAGTGTGTCTAAACTCTGTAATTTAAGTACAAGATTCTGAGTTTTTGAAAGAGTTTTTAAATGTTACACCCTCCAAGGGAATCTCTGCTTCTTCCCCCATACACCTGATCTAATAAGGAAATCTTTTCTAGGAGGAACAGTAAAGCAATGACTAAAGCCACAAAAAATAATCCTGTATTAGTAGAAGGGCTTTCAGATTTTGACAGGAGACATACTGGTAATAAATAATATGCCCTCAAACATCTCCATAGAAATACTCAGGAAAGGAGCACGAGTCTGGACTAATGACATCCTTTAAGAGAAAAAGTCATCTCTTGGCCTGAGATGGTCCTCCAAGAGTAGCTGTAAAAGGTGTCATCTTAATTAAAAGTTAATGTATTTTTCATCAGCGTGCTTCTAAAATGTTAAAAGCAGTGCTTCTTTAGCTCTTCATTTGGAAGAGAGGTAGGAAGTCTTCAATTCCACAGAAACAAAACACTCAAAAGATGTTGGTGGAGAGGGAGGTGGTGGGAGCCCAGCAGGAGGCAGGGAACTCAAGGCAGCGTGAGAAGCAGCAGAGGGAATTAAGGCAAACAGCAGTAAGATGAAAAACAATTCTTTCCTAAATGAATGGCCCTCTATTTCATTTCTCCTCAAGAAAAGATGTGTTCATTAGCCCTACTGCATGCTACAAATTATTGTAATTATCAGGTTTTTCTCCTGTCAAGTGCACTCCAAATATTTTATTCCTTAAAAGAAATGCTCTCGTCTGCAGAAACCCCTCTGTGCTGAGCCCCTCTGTGCTGGCTCCATCCTTCAGGCAGCTGGGGGAGGGTGGTGGGATGGGACATCACCTCTCCTAGGGGCACTTGGTGCTCAGTGGTCCTGTCTGAGCTCCTCCAGCAGGTACTGAGGGCAACGTGATGTAATGATGTATTTATTTGGTCCTGGGTTTGCTGCTAGCGTGCCAGTGAGCTGGGGTGTGGGTAATGTTCCCCTTCTCAGTCCTTCTCCATATCCCCAGCTGGATTTTAAGGTTTCAAGAGTAGAAAAATGCTTGATTGTCTGAGTCACAGAGTCATAGAATGCTTTGGGTTGGAAGGGACCTTGAAGCTTCCAACCTTCATGGGCAGGGACACCTCCCACCAGCCCAGGTTGCTCAAGCCCTATGCAACCTGTCCTGGAACACTGCCAGGGATGGAGTGACCACAGCTTCTTGTTTATTACTGGTGGGAGTCACCAATAAGTTGGTCAAACATTTTTTATCAACGAGGTGTCAAAAATAAAGCTCCTATTCCTTTCCCATAGGTCTCTCAAATAATGCTGGGAATATTAAGTGTGCAAGGAGCTCCCTGTGGGCAACCAGGCTGTGTCTTGATCTCTGCAGCCCCAAGTCAGGCTCTTATGGCACAGTTGATGAACTTCTTGCTTGGGTGGAAGGAGCAGGAGGAGGCAGGGCTCAGAGCTGGGTGTGGTGTGGGCAGGTTTGGCATTAAAGTGTTCCCAATCAGTTGTGAGAGGCGTGAACATCCGTGAGATCTTCCCCATCCTACTCAGATGGGCCAAATGCTTCAGTGAGCAGATTTAACAGATTTACTGCTCAAAAGATGTTCCAGCCATTTTTCCATTAGAGGGTATGAAAGGATGAAAAGGACCAGCCTGCAAAAGTAGCTGCTGGGTTATTTTTTTATTTATTTCCTTTTTATTCCCTGCATTTCTGTAGCGTAAGCCTCATGAAAGAGTGCAAGATTTTCCCACCAAAGCTGTTAACTTTTAAGGCAAAGTCACATCTTAAGCTGTGAACTGACATGATAAAAATGAGTGTTTGGAAAGTCAGAGCTCCTTCTGAGGGCTGGGAGGAAAGTGCACAAAGCGTGGAGATCACCAAGGCAGATCCACTAAGTGATACCCAGACCTTGTGCAGGTTGTAAAGACAGAGGTGAGCGAGCAAGCAAGCACCATGAAGAGTAATTTTGTGGCAGGTTCAATTGCTATGTCTCTTGGCTTTATTGTTTGGGGTTTTTTTTACAGTTTAGATACCCATCTCCTTCCCCGAATCCTTCAGCGTTACACCTGGAGTGGGGCGGAAGAAAGGCAGAGCGGGGAGAAGGGGAGCAGCTTCCCTTTGTGGAATGATTTTGGTTTGATTTCTGGTTCCTTGCCTTTTACAGAGGTAGTTGAGCTGAGCCTGCCAGAGGAGCAGAAGATCAGTGTCACCACCATCACTGTTGGGCTCAGCACCGTCCTGACGTGCGGCATCCGCGGGGCTCTGCGGCCTCCGATCATCTGGAAACGCAACGGGGTCATCCTCAACTTCCTCGACCTGGAGGACATCAATGTAGGTCCTGAGTTCCTCTTTGTCCTTTGCTTGTTGGGGCATTCAAAACTACTTCATTTAAGGTGATAGTTTTAAGGGAATGAGGTGTTTTATCTCAGGGTTGCCATGGGAAAGGGGAAGCCGGTGTGGTGGTTTAGTTTTATGTGAATATGTCTGAGGAATAAAAGGAAAATAATGGGCATGAGCTGGGAGAAGAGGCACTTGGAAATTGTTGTTAGGAAATTAAAACTGAAAACTGTAATAACCCAGCACTTAGATGGCACTGGTGCTTCATCCCTTGTTGCTCGTTCATTTTTGGTGCAACCTGTGGCCCATGGACAGCAGCCCTGGACACCCAGAACTCCAGCACTATGGAGCATTATCCCCACAGGAATCTCCTTCCCAGAAGGAGCCCTGGACACCCAGGACTCCAGCACTATGGAGTATTATCCCCACAGGAATCTCCTTCCCAGAAGGAGCCCTGGACATCCAGGACTCCAGCACTATGGAGTATTATCCCCACAGGAATCTCCTTCCCAGAAGGAGCCCTGGACATCCAGAACTCCAGCACTATGGAGTATTATCCCCACAGGAATCTCCTTCCCAGAAGGAGCCCTGGACACCCAGGACTCCAGCACTATGGAGCATTATCCCCACAGGAATCTCCTTCCCAGAAGGAGCCCTGGACACCCAGGACTCCAGCACTGTGGAGCATTATCCCCACAGGAATCTCCTTCCCAGAACAAAGAAACAGATTCATGGAGAGCAGGAAACAATACATTTATGGTTGGCAGTGAAATCTATCCTCTATCTAAATCACATAATAAGTTTTTTTATCTCAGTTCCTCCGTTTTCACTTGCCTTTCAGCCAATTCTAATCTCTCCTTCCACCACTATTTTTGATGAGCATTTAAGAAAAAATATGGGATTATTCAGCCTGCTGTGGCAATATCTTCAGAGGAGAGAAGATGAATCTCTCTAAATTCACAGTGTTGTGCTGATGTGTGACTCAGAGTTTTAGCAAAGACAATACCTGAATAATGGTATAAACTTACTCATTTATTTAATAACGTTTAATTACAGAGTGGAAAATAGTGTACAGAAAAAACAGTGTGCATTTCATTTCTCTTTGCATTAAAGTCCATGGTAAATCAGGTTTTATTTTAATTACATTACAGCAAGGTTTGATTTATATTTTTGTTCAGCTCGTGTTAATTTGATAACCACTCAGTTCAGAGTTGTTGCAGTCAATACTACAGCTCCCTAAATTGTGGCCTATCCAGGACTGCTGAATTGTGAAAAATCCTTGCTTCACTCTTTGGTGTTACTACATAAAAATTCTATAATACTGGACAGAAATGCAAGCTGCAGCTCTACATAATTTGTTGACTTAGGAAAATCATGTGCACTATATATAGGTGATTACTGTGAGCCCAAATTCAGTAATTATAACCACCTAATCGTTCTTTTATTTTAATCAAATTAAGTATTATCCTTTAAAAATACATTTCTGGTTGCCATTTGGGGCATGCCATTGAAATACAACATCAAACCAGCAAACATCCCACTGCAGGCTTGCACTGGACTAGGCAGGAGCCCTACAGAAGATGCACAAGATCTCACAGCCAGCCCCAAACTGCTGGACCTGACCAGATTTTGTAATAAAATCCATCAATTCTGGGGTTAGAATAGTGACCTGTATCAAAGGAGCAGCCTGGGATTCTTATGCAAGGAAAAGCAGGATTTATGTTTCAATTTTAATGTTCCACGTGTCAGTTTGTGACCTCTATCACCTCATCATACAACACCTGCTACTAGGGCCCATCAGTTTTTCTTTATTCTAATAAACACCTCCACACCTTCTTCATCTTTAATTAAAGTTTTTGAGGTTCTGTTTATATCACTGCCATGTGTGTTCTGGTCTGGTTACTTGAGGTGCCAGAGTGTGGGAATTATTTTAATTTTCCCTCTTCTGCTGTGGGCAGTTTGTAGGACTCAGGTTTGTCCCCTCTCTGGCTGCCTCGGATGGGCACCTCCGTGTCTGAAGCCCCTGTTCCTAGCAGGGATGAGGAGGTAAATCCAGTCTTTGTATTTTGATTAATGCCAAGTTGAAAAAGTAGCAGGAACTTGGGCTTTGAGGTGTGCACTGGGAAAACACGTGGAGCCACGCACGACCGTGGGCTGGGGTGGAGTGGGTGGCAGCAGATGCTACAAAGCTTCCACCTCTCCTGGGTACAGGAATTCACATTAAACAATAATCTATTTACAGTCATTGACAGCAGGAAAGGAAAGGCAGTGTGCTCTTTAATGCACTTGGAGTCAAGTAATTAAATTACTTCAGTTTTCTTTTTGCGTGCCTTGAGCAGAAACTCAATTGCGTTTCTGCTTCCCACAATGAGGTGAGCAATTTGGCTAATTGGAAGTGCAACAGGAGATTAATTGTACCTTTTTAACTTCAAGAAAATCCTCTCTGCTCCTGGCGTGGTGGTAATCACAGACAAACCTACAGTATATAGGCACACACTTGGAAAAATCCTCGTATTGTATTTCAATTAAACTCTTTCTCTTCTAAATGCTGTTTGGAGAAATCAGATGAAAATTAAGCCCAGCTCTGGAAGAAACAGAATCCTTCCAAGAAGGTGTGAGAGAAGCACAGTGCTGAAAAGTCCTTCATGGCTTTATCCTCTCCAGATTCTTGGCAAATGTGGCACGAGAAGGTTGGCTGTGTTCCTTATTAATAGCAGGAGTGACAAAGATGGTCAAAAAACCCTGGATAATCCTCAACTTACACAGAACTGAAAGGTTGAACATTACTATAGAGCCTGGTTGTTGAAGTGCATTACTTAAATCTTTTTTATGTAGTGTCTTGATTGGCAACAAAATATTAATAACGTTTCATTGCTCTCTTAATCAGAAGCTTTCATAAGCAACATTATTAATAATTTGTCTTTGCCTGGCTCTGAGGAACTCTGTTAATGTGATGTCACAGAGCCATTGCAAAAGAGCCATCTTAATAGTACATGTAATTAAATGATTTTTCTTGCAAACATTTAAGATTGGTTTTAGCATAGAAATATCATTTATCCATAAATTACCCAGCCATATTATTTTTCCATTAGGAGTCTCTTTGCAGCTATACTTAGGTCACATCAGCTTTTCCTGTGCAGAAAATGACTGTCGTGGAGCTTAAACCATTGAGATTCTGATGGCTGGAGATTGATTTCTAATTAGAAAAAAAAGTGGCTCAAATGTATCATCTTCCACAATAATATCCTTTTGTCCCCTGGAACAAGCAGTATGTTTTTGCCAAATATGTGGCATATGAAAACAATTTGAAAATATAATCAACTTCTGTTTATTCAGTACTTAAAATGTGTTGTTTCACCTGATTTGCCATCATTTGCAGAGAAAAACATATTAACATTTATAAACCAAAGTTTAGCCTGCAGAAGCACGGCCAAAGCATCCTCAAACAAGAGAGAAGAGGCTGTAAGTATAAGAAAATAAATATTATGGAGTACAGGTAGATAAGAATTGGGTGAATTACCCTGTGTAAGACAGGGAGGTCTGACAAATTCAGGAGTATCTTTCAGTCTTCATTTCCCATTAATCCATACACTGCACCTCAAATCTTCATTAGCCCATTAAGTTCAAAGAGAAGCTTTTCATTACAGATCATGCAGGGTTTTTTTCATTTCTGCCACATTTTTTTTCCCCTGTCGACTCAAAGTTTAAGGAATTGCAGAGTGCTTGCAGCATCTTGGGTCTTTGGAGGCTCTAAACTAGAGGTTAAGTGGGAAATTAATACTCTCACTTTGCTAGAAAAATCACAGAACTCAAATCTGCTTTTTTCCTCCGTGGAACAGCTCATTTGTGGCTCACAAACCAAACCTTGTAGGCAATTATTAAAAATGCAGAAATACCTTAACAGAGACAGGGGAGTTGCCCACCTGCTCCTAAAGAACCAGTGGAGTAGAAGGCTTCACATTCCTAAATATTTTGTTTCTTCTGGAGCTGGATGTTATTTTGGGGGGGTTTGGTTTGCTGGCATTTTTTAGAGCAAGAAGAAAGGAGTGAGCCCAGCTGCTTGGAAGTATTAAGGGAACTGGACTGGCATGGTTTTTTTTTTAAAAAAATGCATTAAAAAAATGGGAGTGTATTGATATAATTTCCTCCCACTGTTGCTTCTTACCTGCTCAGTCATGGTCTTGCATTTTTCTGAAGGGTCCAGTAGATATTTAAAAGAAACATTTCATTAAATCCCCACTACACTAATTACTCCTTTTCAGCAGCTCTGGTCAGATGAGCTACCATTGATTTTCCTCATTGTGTTGCCTCTGAGTTTCTCAGGTTATAAAGTTACTCATTTTTCTCTATGCTATAATTGCCCAACTATCCAACAAGTTCATTTCCCTATATTCCAGAAACTTTTTTGGCTCACTGGCAAAGTCTTACGTTGTGCTAAATTCCTTAAGCAGAAAAAAGCCAAGAAAAGATAAATTAATGCCCCATCAGGCCATGTTTGCAATAGTTTTTCTGGCATTTGCTTAAGGCTGAATTTTTCTCCATGTAAATTACTGAAGTGATAGAATGTATAAAACCAAAACCAAATAATATTGATGAAGCACAAGTTCTCAGCTTGTCTCTGGGAATGAATTATTAAAAGCACCAAAGAAAATGATTCAAGAGCCCATGACTAATTCAGGTTTTATTATTTTTATATGAATCACTCAGGAATCTATTGTAAAAAAGATCAGAGGCAGTTGATTAGCGAGGAGAAATAATTTTCAAAGTGATAGCCATTGTGGTAGATTTTGCATAATAATCATCTCATTAAATGCTTGGGTACATTTTGTTTTAGAATCTTGTAAACATTCTCAGAGATTTCTAGGACCCTGAGGATCAGGCAAGTTTTTTTTTAACAGCTTTTTAACAATAAATGCATTTCCATTGCTGTGTTGGTCACTGGGAGACAAGGGTGGTGTTTGTCATCTGGTGGAAAACCAGTAACACTAGAATAGTCCCAGTGCCAGGACTGGTTTTGTTGGTAGGGAAGGCTGTCAGCTTTCCTGGGCTTGACAGAAAGAGCTGAAAGGGAAGGGTTTAAAAGTTAGCTGAATAATAATAATTTAAAAAAAGAAAGTAGCTTGGGCTGGACAGACACCATACTGCCATGGGAGGGGTGCTTGGAGATGGGGTTTGTGCCACTGGGACTTGTTTTTCTGCTCCATCTCCCTATTTAGAGTGTTATTCTTTTTCTTAAATAAGTGGAAGTTATCCTAAAAATAATCACCCTCAATTTAATTTGTACTAATTCCTCTCAAAAATCCTGGGAAATAAGAAACTTCGCCAAAAATTAGAAGGGTTTTTAATACGTTTCCATCCTGTCTCAGATCAACCCTAGGATGTGTTAGAAAAAAAAAATCTAAAAAAAAAAAATCTGAAATGGGAAGAAGAAAGGAGAGTGACCACTGGCACCAACCTTTGGCATCATCCCTGGCCACCAGCTCAGCAGCCCTGGGTTAATGGGGGCTCCTCCTCCTCCACCAGCTCCACTCCTGGGTGTCAGGGTGGGAGATTTGTGGCATTACAGTCACATCTTGGATTTCACTTGAGACAGAATGTGAAGGAGATTTACAAGCTGGATGCAACGTTTCCCCCATTTCCTAGCACAGTGTCTCTGAGCTGCAGCAGATTGCACGGCCAGGGAATGCATTAGAAGGGAGGAATGGGATAAATAAATATGAAAAATCTGCTCTTTAGAGAGACCGATGCCTTGGGTAATCAGTACTGATGGAAAGGAAATACAATACCCCAAAAAAGTACATACCCATTTTGTAGGATCTGCTTTGTTATTTTTTCAAATTGACTGTGTGCAGCAGCAACTTCTTTTTTCCTTTTTTTTTTTTTTTTTTTTTTTCCAGCTTACTGGGCTGATGCTTACTTTTTCAGGTGATGCATTCTTTTTTTTTTTAATGTTGAAAAGTTAAAATGTATTCTGAGGTCACTTAATCAGTCCTTTATTTGAAGGGTAACTAGAAGACATAAAAGAAGCTCGTGAAGGGCAGGTAACTTTTTGTTCTGAAGAGGGAAAGGAAACATGAGACAAACTGCTGGAGAAGTCAATTTATCATCTGCCACTGGTCGACCTTATCAATTATAAGCACAACCTGCTGATTTTTTTTTTTTTTTTTTTTTACCAGAACGTGTAATGTTATTTTATAATGAAATTCATAAAATAGATGTGATGAACACCTTATCCTTATCTGGCTGCTTGGATGCAAACTCATCAGTTTCATACAACAGTTTGGGTTGGAAGGGACCTCTAAAGGTCATCTCACCCAACCTCCCCTAAGTTTGGGGGAGTTATAAGGATTTCTGTATCTTTTTCATGCATTTTCATTACTTCTGTTTCTTCTTCCTCAGAAAAAAATTCCCCTTCTGGGATAAAGAAGGAAAACCATGTGCTACAAGTTACTTTTCTGCCTTTCTCCAGGTCACCTCTGCTTTGTCATGGACAAATATGAAAAAATACCTTTTCAGCTTAAGGTTTTGCAATGCTAGGGGTAGGAGCAGGGCAGCCCCAGCTCCCAGAGGATGTGCAGCAATCACTGCAAATCCTGGACAGCCCTGAGGTGCTCAGCTTTAAAGGTGGGATGGTTTTAGGGAGAGAAGAAGGACATTACATCATCTTTATAGATGTTTTTGGTTCCCTCTCCCTGCTTTCAGGCACCTGGTAACTTGGAAACCTGGCTTTTCAAGCAAAAGCCTTCTGAAAAAAAAAGAAAAAAACAAAAAAAAAGAAGTCAAAGCAACAAGAGATGGTTCATCTGCCTTCTTTTCCAGCATGAATTCTTCCCCTCCCCTTGCCCATCCCATCCTCTCCCCTGCCACTTCTCCCAGCAAGGTTTTGTGGTGGTGGTTGGACAGGAGGGATGGAACTCAGAACCTGAGTCTCTAAAAATGTTTTGTGCTGAACAGTTTTGGAGAACTTTTGTTCAAAGAGCTCCCACTTGCCATTTTTTTAGAGGCAAGAAGCCCTTACTGACTGCCAGTGGTAACTTCCACCCTCTTTAGTCCAGTGGTGGTGGCAGGAGCTGAGCTGGAGCTGCTGGTGAAAGCTCCTGAAGGGGGAGAGCCAGGTCCCAGGGCTCTCTGCCAGAAATACTGAGTTAGGAGCTGTTGAAGAATCAAAGATTCATCATTTCCCAATGCTCTAGGCCTTGGGTTTTTACAGCATTTCCAAATACACCTTTCTAAACCATACACAGCAAGTGCTCGTGCATTAGAACGCACACACGTAAATCAAATCCAAACACACTGATGATATCTCCAGGGAAAACCAAGGAGGAACCTTGAGCTGCAATAAAGAAAACACCCAGGAAGAGTCATTAATTTGTTGGAGAAGTTTTTGTAGCAAAAAGGACTCGATATCAAACTTAATGTTATCATCACATCTCCCTTCCCACATCCACTGCTGCCTCTTCTCACTAATCTGGTACTCACGTGGATTTACTGTGTGTGTAAGGTCTAATGCAGGGCAGATAATTTCCTTCTCTGCCTGAAAGAAGTGATGTGCTGTTAACCTGAATCATCTTTGAAAACCTTTTTTTAAGGATAAGAAGTCAGAAAGTAGTTTTTAAAAGTCATAAACCAGGCTTTTACCAATCTAGGCTTCTCTTTACAAGAGAGATGCTCTTGGAGAGGGAGAGACTAATGGTGCAATCTTACACCAGTTTGTTTTTTCAAGGGTCTTTACTTATATTAATACATTTTGTATGCATTGGAAAAAAAACAGATCGTCCATAAAAAGACAATTACAGAGCACAAACCAAGCATTCATAATAGTTTTTCTGAGCTATCTTAAAGGAAGCAGCATACTTAAAAGAGTAACAATTTTATTGTCCTGTTTTTCCACAGCTCTTTATAAATCATTCCATAAAAGTAGCCCTCCTG
This sequence comes from Heliangelus exortis, assembly GCF_036169615.1. Taxonomy (NCBI): domain Eukaryota; kingdom Metazoa; phylum Chordata; class Aves; order Apodiformes; family Trochilidae; genus Heliangelus; species Heliangelus exortis. The sequence continues at coordinate 1,780,933 of NC_092436.1, read as the reverse complement.
CTTTTATTGATCTAAACTCAATTTGAGTTGCTTTGGGATTAACTTTAAAAACTGTTGTTATGTCCCCTCCAGTGCAGGCATTTTCTCTATCTCACGCAAATACCATTTGTACAGGGTTGATATCTTTTCCATTTGTGGTTTCTCATGCATCTTTGCTTTTTGTCAGGAAAGATCTAGCTGACCAGAAGGCAGGCAGATGCTTGAAATGGGATTTTTGTAGGAGATATTTGCTATGTTTCGGGTACCTTAACCAGCTTAGCCCATAGTGAGGATGCCAGAGCTGTCTGACACCCGAGGTGGCAGCAATATCTGAGAAGCTTTTGATTGTAGATAATGAATCTTGGGCTTATCTATGGATTTACTTTTAGTCTTCATAACTTTCCATACATTTTCAGGTTGAGAGAGCACATGCCTTAAGCAGCAGGGTCAGGGTGGTCATGTCTGTACATTCTCACATCAATGTCTGTGCTTGGGGAGGGGGTGTTGTCCTGCTTTTGAACTCTTGTTTTTCTCAGTGGTTCCTCTCAGTTATGTCTAAAAATCAGTCAGGTTCCCAAACTTCCCTTCCCCCTGCCTGCCCTTTGGCTGCAGGCTGCCTTTCTGCCTGCAAAATGGAAATTTGAAAATCAACCTTTGGGTTTTCAGGAGCAAAAACCCTCCCAGCACCCCCCCCAAGTCCTACCAGGTTTCTGCCACCCTGTTTCTTAGTTGAATTTTATCATACCTTGGCAGTAAAAGTCTGCAAAGAGTTTAATTTAGCGTGGAGTTAGTTAAAAATCATTCTTTGAGTTAATGAACTGGTTTTTAAATGTTTTCTTCTGGGTTTTCATGGAAGTAAAAGAATCCTAGAGCTGCAAAAAGCCTAAAATATTAATGGAGTAACAAGAGAAGCTGCTTCATATACCCATCAGTGCTGTGGTTCTGGTAACTGTAATTTGAAATAAAATCCTAAGCAAGGCACTTACATGACATATTCAAGTGCCAAAATCTCTCTACTAGCTCATGTTCTCCCCATCTCTGATCAGAAATGGAAGTGATGCAGGAGCAGATCTAGGAGGCTGAAGGGGGTAAAGCAAGCTACTTGTAAAGTAGTTGCAGATGAAAACAAGTTTCTTTCAGAAAATGCTTTTTGTCTTCTTCCCAGGATATTGTCTGTGGTAAGTGACAGTTTCAGTTCTTTCTCACTGAGTCTCAAGGTTACATTTTCAGAGAACCAGCACAGATAAAGGAAACCTTAACCCCCCCAGAAGTCAGCATTTTATGCACCCGAGGTTAACAGGTAGATATTAAATTCACCCATAAATTAAACAGTTGGAAACTGCCATCTTTTTATGTGCAAAGAGCACCTTGTTAGCAACCAGCACAAAAGTTCATGTTCTCAGATGAGTTACTTTGCCTTCCTCTTAAAATTGCTGCTCATTTTCTCCCTGCATGTTGATTTATGAACTTGCAAAGAATCCTGCTCAAAATTCAAGCCGTGTTCCCAAGCTGCAGTGCTGTCAACACCACTGAACAGGCAGCCTCCCCTCACGTGGTGCTTAAAGGATTCTTACCAAATAATAAGGCACCTTTCCTGTCTTTTTGTTTTGTTTTGTTTTGTTTTCTTACCTACAGGATTTTGGAGAAGACGATTCCCTCTACATCACCAAGGTAACCACTATTCACATGGGCAATTACACCTGTCATGCCTACGGCTACGAAGAGCTGTATCAGACCCACATCCTTCAGGTGAATGGTTAGTAAATGGCATCTATGACAATCCATGAAGATGTTCCTGTAAGCAAAATTGTCTCTTAATCTCATTTGCTCCCCAGCTGGGGGGGGTAGGAGAGCAAACGCAGCTCGCTCGGGGTTTGCTCACTCGCAAACTGTCACACGGGTGATCAAGAAGCAAAGCACCAAAAGGGGAGGTGTAGGATTACCTGGGCTTCTGGAGGTATCCTGATGGTAAAACAAGCTGTCAATAAATAACATGGCCATTGAGTTATAGAGCAGTGTTTCAAAGCACCTCTTAGATTAATGAGTGCTTTCGTCAACAGACAAAATTTCGTCTTGCAGCAAATCCCCTCTGTTGCCTGAAATAGCCCAGGATATTGAAATAAATACAGCACAGAGGTTTCAAACTACCTAATTCCCAGCTAGAGATCAGATTATTATCTGGCTGTAGTCATCTTGGCTATCTGAGGGCTGTTTACATTGGCTGAAGATGTGGCCCAGTGGCTTGTAAAATGAGGGCAAAGCATTTTGCAGGTGGGAGAATCACAGGGGCCACATTCCAGCAGCTTCCTTCACCTCCATCCCTGAGCCCATCATTTGCACCTGCTGGAACTTATATCCAGGCATTTCCTATCTTTCTTCTGGCCTCACTATCTGCAGGATAGGAGACAGGGTGACCTGTTGCTCACTGTGGGCAGATTTTGACATAATCTGGTGTTTATTTTACAGGAAAATTCAGTCGCTTTATTAGAGGGCTATAAGATAAGGAAAAATTAATATTTAGTTCTTTCTCTAGATGGGTGCAGACCTCTAGAAGGGAGAGGTGTCAATGCTAAGAGCAGACAGCTACGTGCAGGTTGCCAGAGAGGGGTTTGACTGCAGCTCAGGTCTCTTGCCCACATTTAAGTGCTCCCCACCCACAGCGAGTACCCCAAGGAGAGCACGAGGCATCCAATTGATTGGAATGAAACCTGACTTAATGTTCTATATAACAATTTGTCATCTTTTGAGACAAGTAAGTGTAAAGTCTCAGCAATGGGGATAACTAGATTGTGCATGCTGCAGCTGGGAAAATAGGTTTCCTTCCTCAAAGTGCTATTTGGTTGATGAATGGCAGTTGAAAGAAAAGCGAGCTAACAACTTAATCCTGGGTATATTATGTGATATATTAGGAAGGCTGAATGGAGTTTAGTTGGCAGGCAACAATGGAGACTTTATCATCACTGAGAATATAAGGCCCAGAGGCTTAGAAACTCAAACCAGAGTCAGAGGCTGGAGTGTGGGGAGGGTTTGGTTGGTTTCGGACTCACGGCTGCCACTTAGATTTAGCTTCTTGTTGAGAGATCCCATTTTCTTTTTTAAGAGGAGTTTCACCCCACAGCTGCATGCTGGTTTTCTTATTAATACAAGATGCTATTATAATAAAAACCCCACTCTCCATGTTGACTTTTTAAGGTTGTTTTATAGTCATTAAACACTATGAAAAAGGCCACGCATTCTGCCATCAACCCATGGTTGCTGGAAAACACTGCACCCTCCTTGTCCAGTCCTGCTAGCTAAATCCAGTAATTAAACATGAGATTTTAATGCTCCCTGGGAACAAGAAGCTGAGGAGGTAATAGGAGAAGATTTGTGCTCATCACTTTTAGCTCTTTGAACCAAGAGCTTAGATCAGAGCTGATTAAAATCAGAACTCAGAACCAGATTTGCTCAAAACTAGAGATATTAAACACAGACAAATGTGACAAGAGGCATGATTCAAGAAATCCTTGCCTTACAGCAGCTGATATTCCCATCTGAGCCGTCAGGCTTTGCAGAAAAAGGGTTTTGCAGTTTTTGATGTGGCTACCCACTAAATTCTCTCCTTTTCTGCCTGTGTCTTGGCTTCCTCCAGCAAGTGATGTTGGGGTGATGACCCTGATGAAAGGACAATGTTGCTTCCCTTCAGATGTGTGGTGAGGTTTCCACAGGAGAGCCCAGCTCAGGAAGTCCTGCTCTTTTTTTTTTTTTTTTTTTTTTTTTTTTTTTACTAACTTAAAGGACAAATTGAGGAATTTCTCTTGACAGGAGTTGAGGGAAGAAACTGAGCCGAGCTGAATTGAGTGAAGATGCTGAGAATCTAAGTAGAGTTGATGGGCTCTGTTCAGCACTGGGGATTGTCTCTGTCTGGCTGTATCAAACAAAAAACTCCATCTTCAACACGGGAGGTTTTCTTGTTGCTTTTCTGTGTTTGACTAAAACTGTAAGAGAATGTGACAGAACCAAGTCAGGCAGTGCTCGGGTGGATCTGCTTGCCTGGCTCCTCCAGGGAGGGACTGATACACTTTGGAACATCAAAAGCACAGGTTGTTTTTCTGGTTTAGTCTATGGGATGCCCCAAATTCTTTTGTTTTTCCTTTTAATGGAGAAAAAAAATCCGAGTTTTTCTATCAGGAAAGAGTAGAAGAAGCAAGAACCAACTGGAAGTATAAATGTTTATCCCTGACCCTTCCCAAGCTCCCTGTGTCTGTGCAGGCAGGTCCCAATTTTTAAACTCTGTTTCAGTTAATTCAGTGTTTTTCAAAGCTGCAGTAACTCTTCCAGTGTCATTTGAGCTTTTTTTCTACCACCTGGGCCCTGGCTTACAGTTCCCATGAGTCCAGCTTGCAAAGTATTTTCCCTTTATTGCCTTTTTCTCCTTAAAAGAACCTGACCCTAGTTATATGCCCCCTCTTAATATGCTTCTATCCAGTACATCATTTTTATCTTACCTCCTCCTTTGTCTCTTTTTAGAACTTGTCACTTTTTAGACCATAATGGCATGTAGCTGCTCATTGATTTAGGTGATAAAGGAAATTAGGAAATCTAAGCTTAAATAGAGACTAATTTTGACCAAATCAAGTTTCTGGGATTCAGAGCTCTAGTTGAATGTATTCCAGACTAAGGAAAGTTTGATTTACCTACAGAAAGCTTTCCTTTCAGCCCAGGATGTTTTCACAGCTGTTTCCTTTCTTGCTGAAGGAATAAATCTGGTCATCACAATCAAATCCTGCTGAAGATGGGCAGGTGCTGAGCCACCAGATGCTTGTTCAAGGCTGTGTTGGAGCAACCTGGTCCACTAGAAAGTGTCCCTGCCCATGGCAGGAGGATTGGAACTGGGTCCCTTCCAACCCAAACCAGTGTGGGATTCTGTGAATGCCCCAAACCACTGGTTTACATCTTCTGGGAAAAAAAAAACCTCATAAAGGACACACATGAAATGCAGCCTACATCTGACTTTTGGTGTTTTATGTTTGGGTTGAGCTCATCACTCTCAAAATTCCCAGCAGTGACTTGAAGTTGGTCTATTGGTGCAGCTGCATTTCAATGTCTTTGGAGGAAAAGAACCTTCTGAAAGGCAGCACAAAAATTAAGAATGAAAAATTCATCCCACGTGCTGGTATCTTTGATCAGGAGAAGGCAAGAACAGTGGGAAAGTTATGTTCTCTCCTACCTGTGGATATTGCTTGGGAAATATGTACAGCATGCACTAACTGTAGGGAGGAAAAGCCATTTATCACTTCCAAGAGGATAAAGAGCTGCTGGGGATAAAGAATCTCATAAAATTGTAATAAACTATGCAAACTGAGAGTTTGCAAATCAAGAGGCTGCTGAGTGTAGGGCATCCTTTTCTTTGGTCTTTGCACTCTGGAAAACATCAGCATAAATGAGAATGTTGTATTCCTTGAAAATGGTTTTAAAAAGCCATTCAATCCTCGACCCAATTATAAGGGTCCAATAGGACAAATTTTCCAGTGACAGAGACATATTTTAAAGATGTTTCTGGCATGTTTTTTGGTTTTTTTTTTCTTTTCAATGTGGCTGAAAAGAGAAAACTTAAAATGCTGCGGATTCCTTTCAAATCATAAATGGGAAGATTGAAACATCTCAAGGATATTATTAATCCAGTAATTATTATTAATCCCTGGAGTATGGATGTTCTTGAGCAGCAGTGGGTGGCTTTGGGGTTTGATACCACCATCTGTGCTCATCCTGTGCTTTATCACCTGTGCTGTTTTATTGTAATGGATCAGGCTGCTCACGAGGAAGGTACTGCTCAGAATGCAGCAGTAGGCAATCTACCCCATCTCTTACTTCTTTGAATGCCTCTTTTTTCCTACTTTGCTTAAGATAATAGCATTTTTATATTACCTTTGGCTGCAGACGCAGTAATGGTTAGCAATGATGTATATTCACCAAGGGAAATAGCAGAGGATTATCCATATATTCCAGGGTCTGGAGCTGAAATCTTTGCAAGTTTCAAGTAAAATGTGCTTACTTGGAATGTATTAATTTGTAGCAAGGACAATAAAAATGCATTCTGCAGTTTGCTGTTATCACAAGGCAGTTGCATGCAATAATTTGCCAGTGCAGTGAATTATGGAAGACAAGGGAGAAGAAATAAAAAGTGTTTCAAATTGGAGGAGCAGGCAAATTATAAAAGAGCAGGCACGGAGATGCAACACATATTTTTGTAGGTGAAAACAAGCATTTTGCTTATTCATCACTGCTGAAAAGCCACCTTGCTGTAATTTCAAGTCCAGCTAATTTTCCTGCAGAAGATTGATTTGGTGTCTGGGACCCCGGGGCTACTTTTTGCCAAAGAAATCTGTTGTGTTTTAAATAGGTGGTGTCTGGGATGGGCTCGGGCTCTGTTAAGAGCTGGTGGGTGAGAAAACACCATGAGGTTTGGGGTAAAACAGCCCTGGTGCCTTTGCCCATTGGGGAGCTGCTAGAGAAGGGCTTGAGCTCAGGTGGGACATCTCCATCTCACCTGGAGCCAGGCAGGCAGAGAGGGTCAGTGCTGCTTTTGGACTAGAAAAGGCAGGTTAAGGATGAAGAAAGTACCTGAGGACATCATGTACTGACTGCCTGATGATTTCACCAGGGTTTGGGTATCTGCTTGGGAAAATTGCAGTGTTTTTCCTAAGCATTTGTAGGAAGCAAACCACTTCTCCAGGAGACAGAATGGAGGCTTTTAGTGGAGCTCAGTTTCCAAATCTTCTTTTCTAAAAGTGCTCCCAGTAGCAAGCAAATCACAGGTGAGACAAGCATTGGGTGCAGGACCTTCATAAAATTCTGTCAAAGTGGACAAAAATTACTGTCTTTATCCCATCATGCCTGGAGATACTGGCTCAGAGCAATAAAAGAGAAGCTGAGGGACTAAGCCCACACATCCAGTGCAGAGCTGGAGTTTAAAGCCATTCCTCTGCTAAAAGTCTCCATTTTTTGTCTCTCCAGTTGCCTCCAGCATTTCCTCTCTGATTAAATTTGAACAGTCTCTGGGTTTTAAAGCTATAAAAACCAAGTAGACTTGAGGGCTTTCTATTTTGGCTGATTTCCATGCAAGCTGATGACTCAGCTCTGGTTAATACTTGGCAAGCTGGTAGTTAAGACAGAAGTAAAATAAATCTCTCTGGTAAGGCCCATAAGAAAGTGGAAATGGAAAGTATATGCCAGTGAATGTAATTATTTAAACCATCCCCATATGGATCTAGAGACACATGGCAAGCTGCAAACACAGATTTCATTTTACTTTAAAGCAACTGTTCAGTCAATTGAATTTTGCCAGTCTTGATGAGGGGCTGTATAAAACCACAGAGTTAGGGACCTTAAACCAGTAATTTCCAGTGGAAAACCAGTGACTTTGAGCTTTCAACAGTTACAGCATCAGTCCCAAAAATCTCTTAATCTGGTAAAAAAGTTGACCACTTGATTCTGAAACACAGAACCCTTTCCAATGCCATCAGCCATCCTCAGGTTTGCTTTTCTTATGTCCCTTGAGATGAAAGGAAGAAGCAACCTGCTGATCTTCATGGATATTCCAATACTGAAAAATTCTCTTTAAAGGGTGTGAGTAAATTGCCAACAGCTGCTGGGGTGATATTAAGCCTTGTTGATTTGAGGAATGAAGGCAACATGATTGAAAATCAATGAACAAGTCTGAAATTGTAATATAATTAGTAGGTCAATTGTGTATGTTAAATAGTTTGACAGAGCTTCCTGAAACACAGAGTAAGAGACAGTTTGAAAACTACTTGGGGAAAAAAGGATTTCTAAACACTTTTTTTCTGTTCAGCATAACCAGTAATGGACGTACAGATGATTTTCTGGTGGATATTTAATTGAAATAATATGTTGGGGTTTAACCTTACCTCATTTAAGCTCAGTCACTTAATGAAAAAAAAAAAGAATGGTGTAAATATCAAATCAGATCCTGGAGGTTGCCCCAAGCCGGGACGTTGCTCATTCCCCACCAGTGCTGAGATCCCCCCTCTTCCCAGTGCTGTGGGACAGCCACAGCTCTCAAGCCATGGGGTGGGAGACTGGAATGTCACCAATTCCTTGTTTCCCACAGTGCCACCCGTGATCCGGGTCTACCCTGAAACTCAGGCCCAGGAGCCCGGGGTGTCAGCGAGCCTCAAGTGTCACGCCGAAGGCATCCCTAATCCCCGAATTACCTGGCTCAAGAATGGCATGGATATCCTGCCAAAACTATCCAAACAATTAATGCTCCTAGGTAAGCACAGAATTTTGATTAATTAAAGTGTTGTAGAGGGGGATTATGGGAGATTATTTTGCACTTTCAACTAGGAGGTCTTGTATTTTCGCTAAGCCACCCTTGTTGGAAATCGTGCTGCAAACCTCTGGTCTTCCTTTTTTTTTTATATCTCTTTCTCCTGGGAATTTCTGGGGAAATGCAGTGTGGATTGATCTAAGTGGTAGCCTTCTGTTAAAAGACAGTGTCCCTGGTTCTCCACTGCCTTGCCTTTGTGTGTGGCTGTGTGACTGGGAAGAGAAATACATGGAATTAGTTGCTCAGGATTATTGGGTGCAAGTGGAGAACCACGCAGTGCACCCATCCTCTCCCATCCACCTCCACAGAGGGAATCAGGGTCTGGGCTCCTCTTGTTCCAGTTAGGCTGCAACAGGCATGAGGAAAGGCAAAAAATACTGATTTGCAGTTTTCTCTGTAAAAATATTAAAATATTCCCCATCCCCCCCCGTCTGGCTGTAGTGCAGCAGTTGTTGGAAAGACAGATGTCCCTGCATGGTTAGATGCCATATTTCAAAATCTCCCAAAAGTTTTAGGCAACACTCTCTCTCCAGAAAGCCAGATGCTAGGAGGAACTAGACAGAGACCCCTGACAAAGCCCAGGTTTTTGGTGATCTAATGAAAAACAATTTTAAACATTGAAGTGAATTTTTCCTCAGCTAAAGGCAAAAGCACTTTTTTTTTTTTTTTTTAAAGAACAAATAAAAGAAATATAGTTTATTTTTTGAACTTGGGATTGTTCTTTGATTGTGAATGGGCTCCTGAAAAGATGGAAAAACATCAGCTCTCCTGAGAATGCCCCATGTCTCTTTATTGATGTATGGGGAAGCATCGTGGGGTGACACCACCCTGTGAGGCCATCACTGGGCGGCTGCAGTTATAGGAGACAATTAAGGAGAGAAAAACACTATTTCTGGGTGCCTTTCTTACAGCAAATGGAAGTGAACTTCACATCAGTAGTGTTCGTTACGAGGACACTGGTGCCTACACCTGCATTGCTAAAAATGAGGTGGGAGTGGATGAGGACATTTCGTCACTTTTCATCGAAGACTCGGCAAGAAAAACCCGTGAGTTTCATTTCCCATGGATTTATTCCCATTTCTTCCAGATTGTCCCTTAGTTATTTCTTTAAAGAGTGTTTCAGTGCAATGGTGTACATGCAGTTTAATAGTTAAGTCCATTGCATGTGATGTGTTGGACTCTTAATCGTAAGGTAATGAGAGTTTTGTCTGTGCTTTGATCAGTGTTTTGGGAAGGGAAAAAATCTCCTGTTCTGGGATGACTCTGCCTTTCATCTCTCAGAATTGTTCTGGAGGTGCTATGGGTAACATCTTTACTAGAGTAGCAAACTGGCAGTAGTTTGAGATATAAAAGAATCCTAGGCTTAATGATTTGTCAAATTATATGCGGTTTCAGGAAATAGGTTTCATTGATTTCTGCATGAGGTTTCTTCTTTGAAAGCCAATTATGAGTGGAAAGTTCTCAAATATTTAGCTGCTTGAAAAGTGTTCTGATTGAATTATTTATTTTACCTGTATTTACATCGCTAAGTAGCAAAAGAGATTTCCCTTGGTGTGAAATTATCTTTCACTTCAAAGACAAATATTCTTCCAGGCACTCCTAGCTACGTGTCTCCCCATAGGAGTGCAGCAGTGTTATCTTGACTGCACTGTCCCCAAAACACAATTAATGTAGAAGGTGATTAGTTGCCCCAGTGGAAAAACTCCCAGAGGCCTGATCCTTCCTAATTCTTCTGTCTTTTTGTCTGGGTTCATGGTGATACTAAAAGGTGCAAGTGGGATTTTTCCTACTTTTCTGGCTGTTAATGGAAAGCAAGAAATGCAAAGGAAGTTAGTCATAAATATGGCTCTCGTGGGATTCTTTGGAAAATATATTTTATTCCTCATTAAGAAGATTTATGTCCTCTTGTTAATATCAGTCGTTTCCCCTCGAATACTTGAGCAAGAGAAATTACAGTATGTTGAGAAATAATTGGATAGATCTTAAAGAGAAACTCAAATGCTGATGTAGTTGCACAGAGTATTTGAATCCAAAAAGAGAATGTAGGTGCCTGAAATTCCCAGGAGAAATGCAGCAAAGTGGGAAGCTGCTGGAAGTGCCAGTCTCAGGCTTCTGAAGGATGTTGTGTTTGCTTGTTGAACCTGTACAGAGCAGCAGAGCCTGTGCTGTGCCTCCAAATGCAATCTCAGGTAACATCTTCTCTTTAGTAAGACTTTAATCTTTGCACAGGTTACCACTGGCTTCATTTCAGTGAGGATTTCTCCCATCTCCAAGTTTTGGAATTGTCTCTAGCAGGAGCAAATGTCTTTAGAAATGTCTTTTTCTCCTGGTATTTTGATTGAATGAATGTTACAGTGTTTTCACCAACTGAACAGTTCATGAAGTCTGAATTCAGTGATTTACTACGATGAAAATTTTGATGTTGTTTCTTTTGTTTTGCTTTGTTTCCTGATTGTGTTCTGGCTTTCCCAATTTTCTGGTGCTGCAGTTGCAAACATACTGTGGCGAGAGGAAGGTACTGCAGTAAAGTTCTTTTGTTGTAGTGATAATGTGCTTGTCTGCTTTAATAATTCCATGATGGGCCATTCTCCACTGCCTTGCCACTAACTCTTGTCAACTTCCACACTTCCCAGATTGGGGACAGAGCAGACATTTCAAAGTTAAATAATTCAAATCAGATGTCAGCCTCCTAATATCAACTTACAGCTTTTTACGTTTTCCCACTCTGAACTAATAGATGACCAGGAATTATGTTAAAATGGGAATTCTCTATAAGCTGCCACCAGTGGGAGTAGCCTGAGAGTCTCAAGTTGCATTGCACAAGTGTCAGATGTGCTCCCAAATTACCATAATTGAACAAGGAAGACATGAATTCAATACACTGCATTTTTAAGCAAGTAATTCGAGCCCTTCCTCCTCAGTAGCACATATTGATATTCATGAGGTGAGCAACAGAAATTGTGCTCTTGACTGCTAGGCAGATCAAAACCCCACAATAGGTTTTGCTTCCCTCTGTCCTTTAAATCGATGCAGGGTAAAGGTTGCCCCATTTCTCCTTGGTTTAATTGGCAGTTAAGATCTCCAGTTTGATCAAATTCATAGTGTGCCCCGTGCAAGGTCAATGTCTGTGTATCTTGGAAGCCAATTTAGGAAAAAAAATAAAAAATCCTAAATTGCTAATTGACTCAAAGATGTGGAGGCACTTGAAATGAAAATGTGTATTATTTTGTGCATGCTTGTGCTGTCATAATTTCCAAAAGGCACAGGAAGACCCATGATGCAAAGGCCCAAGGAACTCAAGCATCTCACCTGAGAGATGTGCCAGTTCTTAGGTCTGCAGCTTGCATGTGAGGAGGCTGGGACCTACAGGTCCTTCCAATCTTGTAGAGAAGGTCCTGTGTTCACACCCAAACTCCTCTCAACCCTGTTCCCCTGCCCACTCTGTCCCCTCCTGCTGCTCCTCAGGGGAGGGCTGGAAAAATCACTCTGCCTTCTGCCTTTGAAGCCTGCAGGGACCCTTTCATAAGCCTCCAGGTACCCAAAATGATGACTGAGCTTCATGCTTGGAGCTTTCTGGGTTGCTGTGGCTTGGCCTGAAGGATTTTAGGGGCAGAGGGAAAGCATCATCCCTTAGTGATGCTAACTTAGTGGTGCACACCCAGCGTGGACCTGTTCATGCAGCAGACACAGCTGACTGGAGGTTGTGAGATGTGGTGTGGCCACTTCAAACACTTCTCCAGCCTTTGTTGCCAAATTTGCCACCTGCAAGTATTTAGTGTGTAGCACAAGAATGTCTCCACTGCTGAGGTTCCAGCAAGTGGCATTATGGGCACTAAGAAATGCCATTTTCCTTCTGCTCAGGAGTGAAATCTTAAGTGCAGTCCAGTGAAATCTTAATCTGAGCAATCCAGCATCATCTACATGATGCTCCAGGGCAGTTTTTTTATACCCTTATGCTGCTTTTTTAAAGCAAGTAGTTGGATAACCCCACCAGATGCATAAATACAGTAGTATTTGAAGAACAGCTCCCAAAGTCTTACTGTAATCCTGCTGAACAATATGGACTCACTGCTTCTCAACTTTGCACGTTTTAAATAATTGTATAAGCAATGTGTGCAGAGAAAACATGAGCAGTGAAAGCAGATGTACTTTTGATGTTTCTGAACAATTCAGGATCTTCAGAGCAGTTTTATTCCCCTGCCTGGGTTGTTCTGCAGTGTTTGATCCACCCAGTAATTTGGACAAAAGAATCCATCGAACGTACTTTAGAGTGTGAAATCTTGGCACAGAGAAGGGAGGGAGAGAGAAATGATAGTTTTGATTTTACATTCTTAATGTGTTCTTTCAGCTCTGTTCAAATGAAAACTTCTGTGTGAGTGGCAATGGTAACCAAAGTCTTGGTAGACTTGAGCTCCTTTCAAGTGCTCACAACTTCACACCCTCAAGGGCTGCTGTAACTAAAGCTCTTGGGAAAATGCCTTGACAGAATATTGCCTCCAACAACCTAGTGCTGCAAGGCAGTGTTTTAACACGAGTACTTGGTTGTTCTCAAAGTCAGTCTGACTATCAGTCTGTTCCCAAAACCTCTCACTGAGCACACACAAGTCAAGCCTCAAGAAATGAGTTGTGCAGGTAGCGGGGTCAACCAGTTAAAGATGGAACTGGAAGCATGTGCAGTATTTAGTCAGTGTACAAACTAGTTTTTCATTTTGTACAGAATAAAAAAAAAACAGCCTACAAGTAGCCCAAATGTAGGGGGGGGAATTTGTTTTCATGCTGTGTTCATTTCTGCAGTGAGTGTTGCTTTCTTTAAACCTGGATAAAGGGAGCATAGGGTGCCAGCAGGCAATCACCAGCTATAAATGTGTGCACTTAAAAAGCTGAAAGCCTTTTTGTTACTACATTTAGGCTCAAAAAGACTTGCAAGTGTTGAGATTAAATGGAGGAAGATTATTCAGGTATCAGAGGAGAGGAGGGACTGTGACAAATTTGCCCTTTGATTGCAAAGGAGGGAAATATGAATGTACACTCAGATGGAGATTGTGCTCCTCAGATGAAGAAAACTCTTGTTGTCATCAGGTGTTTTCCTGGTAAAAATAAAGATGTTTGAGACAGATTCATCTGGAATGGTTCAACTAGGAGCTGGCAACTAGGGGCTTTTGCTATATTAGGGGTTTTTATACAGATGAGATATAAAGCCTTTTGATCTCGTTGTGTCATCCAGCCTGACACGTCTTCAGTTAAAGGGGAAGAAAGAAAAAACCCTGTAGTGCCCAATCTAGAACTTACTCACTAGTAGAAATGATGCAACTGAGCATAATTCTCCAGTGCCCACCTCTGAACTGAAATAATTCCCCAGAGTGAGGAGCTGAAGCAGTGTAACCAAGAGTGGAGTCTGTGTTGCCCATGGCCAAGAGATTCTTTAGAGTTATTCCCCAATCAAGCCTTGGCAAATACTTCCTAAAGCACAATAAAACATCTGGTTTCTCCAGTAATATCCTGCTTTGCCTGAAACTCAGTGAAAATTACTCTCTGAAAAAGCATTTTCACTTAAAGTGATGAACTTTTTTAAGAAAGAAAGGGCCTGAATGTGATTGGTAATTTCTATCAAGTTTAAAACATTCTGAAAAAAAAAAACCATGCACTCGTTTTGCTGTAAAATAAGTGGTGGCACTAACTCTAAACCTACTGGGGATAAAATGGTTATGGAAGTCTTTTGGTGACTAATGAAGGTGTGAAATTTGGAAACACACCCTCATTGGACTGGGCTCAGCAGACAAAATCCCCCTCCTCCTGTGCATGAAAACAATAGCGAGCATCTTCACAATGGTCATAATTTGTTGCCTGCCTGTTTCCACTTTGTAGGATTAAAATCCTGAACTCATGCCAGTCTGTGCACTCATTCCAGCCAGGGTCAAATTCTGCCTTTGGATGCATCCACTCAAGTCCCACTGGTGCAGGTGGGAGTTGTGTGGATGCTCCAAGCACTGATTTTGGTCCAAAGTACCCAAACGAAATGTTTTAACAATACACCAAAAAAAAAAAAAAAGGCTAAAAATTAGCCCTTAGTCCATAAAGATAACTTATTCTTGATGGAAATTCAGTAATTTTTTTTCTCTGTGCATGATCCCTCACTGTGATGTCCCACGTAAGGATCACAGCTCCTGTGCTTGCTGGTGCCCTAACTGGGGTATTTCCATCCTGTGGTTTAAAGGGACTCAGCTTGAACATTCTCAGGACAGCAAACACCATGTGCTGAGATGCTGTGCTCTGAAGCCACTTATTTGGCACAAAAAGAAGGGGTTTTAGCACCAAAAAAAAAAAAAAAAAAAAAAGAAAAAAGAAGTCACAAAAAGCTAAAAACAAGCCAAAAACTCCTTTGAGCCTTATTAAATACTGTGTGTACTTTACCAAATTTTCCAAAAATGCATTTATCCAAATTATACATATTTTTCCTGTGATGGTTTAGATCTCAACCCTGCAAACACTTCAGAGATGTGAGAAACCCTGGAGATGTGAGCAGTGTTTTGAGCTGCCAGCTGAGGGAATCACAAGGCTGAACCTCGCTCAGCTCTGTAGAACCAGGACCTTGTTGTTCCATGGGTAAAATATAATTAATTAGAAATTGCAAATTATCACATCACCATATGTTTGGTGGATATTCTAGCAGCATTCCTGGGGGGGACAGTGGTCACTGCAAACACTTATTTTTTGGTGGTGGGCTGAAAAAGATGAAATGAAATCTTGGATCTTTGCAACTTGAGTGCTTGAAAAGATCCTGAATATTTCCTAAAGATGCTGCAATTCCACGTAGCTGAAGAAGAATTAAAATTAAGCAAAAACATTATATAATCTCCTATCAGAAAAGCAATGACAGACAGCCAGTTTTCCAAATCTCCTGGAATTGCCCCAGTTGGATAAATGAGTGCTAATGCAATGCTGAACTATTCCACATTTGTGAAATACTGTTTGCAAGAGTTCAAAAATGTATTTGTTTTGGTGGCTATAGTTAGTTCATCCAGAGAGTTGAAGAAAATAGAGAAATAAATATCCTTTCTTTATTATTTCATTATAGTATAATAAATATCATCTTTTTATTATAATATAACAAGTATATTATAATTATAAAAATAAATTTATTAATGTAATATCTATAAATCTGATATAATATAGTAAATATTAACATTTTATTATTATGAATATATTTTATTTATTCTTTTCCTTCATGGAACAGATGGTAAGTACTTCCATTTTGCATCACAGTTAGGAGAAGAAAATTTACCTGTAACAAGACAACCTCCAGATTAATTTTAACTGGAATTTCTCTGCCACTTCTTAAATTATTAGCATGCTATTTCCAACAAAATCATAAGGAAAAAAAAACCCAAAAGACCAAACATAATCTGAGGGAATTAACAATGAAATACAGAGGCTTCTTTTGATCAGGTCCCACCTTGGTACATCTGCACAAGATGTAGATCTTTGTATCCAGCCACCACCACCAAGGCAATGCATTTTTGAATGTGTCTGTTCCTCCTCACTCCTTGAAGCCCTCGTTGTGACACGAAATCTGATTTTTGTGAACACATCCAAATGAGCAACTTTTTGTGCGAGGCAGATTTTGCTTAGTGGGGGAGGGTTCTTAAAAAAAAAAAAAAAAAAAGTATAACAGCGACCGATATGTTAAAAAAAAAAAAATCCTGATCCTTTTTCTTTATTTTTCTTCAAGGCCTGAGTGTTGGGAATATGTTCTATGTCTTTTCTGATGATGGGATCACAGTCCTGCAGCCGAGTGAGTGTGAAATCCGAAGACACATCAAGCCTGAAGAGAGGATTTTCACAAGTTACGTAAGTCCTAAACCCATCAGCTCCCACCAACAGCTGGGAAACTTGCTCTTAATCTCTTCCAAGGTTGCTTTTTGCTAAGGACCCATTTGACACAGTGATGTTGGAGCTTGCTGGGCTTTCATGTGGCATCCCCGAGGTGCATCATCTCCTCTTGAAAATTCAGGGGCCTGCAGATGTTTTAAGATTGACAGGGAGGATTACTGGCATTCTGCAGAGAATTTGACTGCAGTTGTCATCTCAGAATGTAGGCAAAGATTTTCACTTGTCCTGTTTGGCTTCTTCAGATCTCTGTGGCCAAAAAGTTGTAACTGGGTTGTGCAGAAAATACAAAGGTCAAAAGCAAGGAGATGGACACATCGCTCCCTGGGGATGATGAGTCCCTTTTACCTGGGCTGGCTCAGGAACAGCGTGGCCAGCAGGTCCAGGGAAGGGATTCTGCCCCTGTGCTCAGCCCTGGGGAGGCCACAGCTTGAGTCCTGTGTCCAGTTCTGGGCCCCTCAGCTCAGGAAGGAGATTGAGGTGCTGGAGCAGGTCCAGAGAAGAGCAAGGAGGCTGGGAAGGGATCCAGCACAAGTCCTGTGAGGAAGGGCTGAGGGAGCTGGGGGTGTTGAGGCTGGAGAAGAGGAGGCTCAGGGGAGACCTCATCACTCTCTCCAACTCCCTGAAAGGAGGTTGGAGAGTTGGGATGATCCCAAGGGGATGAGGTTCAACATTCCAAGTGCCAGGTCCCGAATTTTGGCCACAACAACCCCATGGGGAGCTCCATGGGGCACAGAGGGGCAGAGAGGGACCTGGAAGGTGCCCATGAGCCAGCAGTGTGCCCAGGTGGCCAAGAATCCCAATGGAATCCTGGATGAGGAAGAGTGTGGCCAGCAGGCCCAGGGAAGGGATTCTGCCCCTGGGGAGGCCACAGCTTGAGTCCTGTGTCCAGTTCTGGGCCCCAAAAATCAGGAAGGAGATGGAGGCCCAAAGGAGGTGAAGGGATCCAGCACAAGTCCTGTGAGGAAGGGCTGAGGGAGCTGGGGGTGTTGAGGCTGGAGAAGAGGAGGCTCAGGGGAGACCTCATCACTCTCTACAACTCCCTGAAAGGAGGTTGGAGCCAGGGGGGGGTTGGGCTCTTTTCCCAGGCAACTCTCAGCAAGACAAGAGGGCACAAGAGGTCTCAAGTTGTGCCAGGGGAGGTTTAGGTTGGACATGAGAAAGAATTTCTTTCTGGAGAGGGTGCTCAGCCATTGGAATGGGCTGCCCAGGGAAGGGGTGGATTCTCCATCCCTGGAGCTATTTCAAAAGAGCCTGGATGTGGCACTCAGTGCCATGGGCTGGGAACCACGGGGGGAGTGGAGCAAGGGTTGGACTTGAGGAGCTCTGAGCTCCCTTCCAACCCAGCCCATTCTAGGATTCCACGATTCTATGAAGGAGGGAGATACCTGATGGGCCCCTTTTCCTGACAGCTCCATAAGGAGAGGAAGGAGGGAGGTACCTTCTGCTCTTCAGGAGGTTTCCCAGGTTCAACCACAGGTGAATAAGAACACATGGAGGATGGTTCTGCCATGCTGGTCCTCAGCATCTTCTGCTGCTGAACCAGAGCCCTGCACCCTCCCTGTTTGCTGTGCAGCATCTACTGCCACCACTGAGTTTACAGATCCCAAGGAAAATGTGTTCAGGTGTCAGGGAACATCAAGTGCTGGTTGGTTTGTGAACCAGCTCGACATGGCAAGTGGGACAACACATCTGGAGGCCCTGTGGGGCAATGTTGGCTGCAAACTGGGGTGTGTGCTCATGTTTGGTGACACCCACCACGTGTATGCTTATGGAATTATCAAATCTCATCAAGTACAGAAGCTGAAATACATCCAGATATCTTTTGTTAGTCACTCCTTTATTTAGTTTTAGGTTTTTTATTTCAAAAGCTCAAGTTTTCTGAGGAGCTCAACCTTTCAATTTTGGGAGGAATAAAAGAGGGGAATCACTGTCATGAGTCCTGCAGGCTGTGGTGCTTTGGGTCAAGATCTTATCAGCTTGAGATTTTTTCAATCTCAATATATTAGTTGCTGATCTTGAGGCTTTTTATTCCACTGGACTGTTTTAATCTCCTTGAAAATCTACTTGAAATCCAGACTGTTGCTCACCCCATGGTCCTTAGCATGGACTGAATATTATTCAGCCACCCTTGAGCCAAGACAGAGTTTCTTGTGTTTCTTTTCCAAGTGAAGAATCAGAGACAAAATACAGCATCAGGCAGTTGTGGATTGGTTCAAAGCAAGAAGATTTGGTTCCTTTTGAACAGGGAAATGTCTACGTTGAGCAATGGGGTGTAGGACCCTACATTTTCTGCAGCTGCTTCCCTGAGCCACCTGGGAGTGGTGAAAATGAAGATCTGACAAAAAATAAAAAGCTGTGATTCAACTAATGTAAATCTTTGGGGTTTTTTCATAGCACAGAGACACTGACAGCACTGCAGGTCTCCATCCATAGGCTGTGGGGTTATTTCAATTCAATGGGAGTTTGCAGGAGGTCCAGCTGTGTAAAGGCACTGGCTAGAGCCAGGCTGCAGTGTGCTACCTGGTAAAATCCTTATTTCATGTTTTCCAGGAAAGAAAGGGGAAACAAATCAGCAAATCATCAGGAATTTTTTTGCTGTGATTTTCAGTGCTAAACTTCTTGCTGCTCCAGGTCCTGAACTTCTAGAAATTAATTTTTTTTTTTTTTTCCCCTTTTAGGAAGAGATCTGTCCTAAAGTGGAAGGTGAAGGCACTCAGTCCTGCCTCTGGGCTTCAGCAGTCAATGTCAGAGACAAGTACATTTATGTGACTCAGCCTAAGCAGAACAGAGTAATGATAATTGATATCCAGACTCAGAAAGCCATACAGGTACTTACAAGGGGAATGAATTCAGTGATGGCAAAAGACTTTGATCTGGGACCAAAAAAAGTAGATCTTTGCCTGGTGGATCTGCTGACATGACTAAAAGGTGGGACCTGTGTTGTTTGCACCCATGAGGTCACTCTCTTTGGAACCTGACTGGCAGGAAAAAAAACTACTTTACTTGTTATCATCATCTCAGGGCTGCATCTGCAGCCAGGCTTGGAGCTAGAGGGGTAAAATAATGCTGGAAGAAATTTCTGGCTTGCTTTTACTGAGCCACTTCCTGGCCTTGGTTACAAGCAGGTTGGGAAGAATGATCTGGTGTGGGTATAATGCAAGCAGAAATTGGCCTCTGATCTAGTGGCTGTAAGTAACAGCATAAGATGGAGTGATGAGTAGCTGGAAAATAACCCCCAGCAGCCAAATTTTGCTGCTGATGGTCCCTCAATCAGTTTGAAGGTAGTCGTGCAAAGCTGCACGAGTGGGTGTAACAGTGGCACGTGGGAAGATCTGCAGGAAAACTGAGCCACTTGGTTTGCTGTGTAAATACCCATTTCCGTGTTGTTTGGTTTTTGGTTTTTTTAAGGCCTTGGCTGTTGACCCAGTACCAACCAAGTTACATTATGACAAGTCCCACGACCAAGTCTGGGTGCTCAGCTGGGGTGACATGCACAAATCCTCCCCAACCCTGCAGGTAAGTCCTTCCCCACCCCAGTTTTTGCCCTTCCTGGGCTTGACATCATGGGTAGCAAGCTGGTGGCTGGTTGGCTGCAGGTAATTAACAGCATTTAAGGGGCTGGCTATAAAGCTGCTCTTTCATTTGCATATTGACTGCCTTTTATTCATCATCCCTCCCCCTCTGTCCATCCTCACATTTATTTTTCCTGCTGTTTAATCTGTTTCTGAGCAATTGCTGGGCTCCTGGCTGGCAGCAGGGCTGCTTTGTTGCCAAGGGCTGTTTTGTTTGAAGGCTGGTGACAGAGCCAAGTGCCATGAAGTCACCCAGCAAGGGCTGGCAGCCAGCAGCACGAGCCTGGGATGCTCCAAAGCATCAGTGCAGCTTCTTTTTAACTCATTGGAGGGCTGAAAGAACCAAGAAGCCACAAAAAGCCCACAGTGCAGGAAAAATCTGTTGCTCTTCAGGCTTTTGTTCACCTTTCATTGGAGGTATAAGGCAGAGCAGTGCATTCAAGGTAGGGATTAAGGTAAGAGCTGCAATGAACCTTCTCAGAGATGGTGGTGACCTGCAGATGCTTCTGTCTGCAGAATCTGGGGACATTGCTTGTAAAAAGAGACATGAAAAGGGAAGTGAATTGTACTGTGCTTCAAGTTTCATGCCTTGTCCAGGCTTTCTAGGCTGTCCCCCTCGTTATGCATTGAGCAAAACCATCTCCAGTTTGGTAAAGGTATTTGCCTCTTTATTTTCCACATAGAAATCCAGGTTTTCTGCCAGTGCATTGAATTGCTGCTTATTTTCTTTAAATTTGTTTTGTCACTTGTCTCTCCTGAGTCTTCAGCCTCTTTCTGGATGATGGTGGAGCATGATGTGGTAGAATTATTCCTCTCACAGTAAAATGCAAAAAAAGGAGCTCTCTAGTGCATGGGGGAAAAAAAAACCAAACACAACTGATTAAAAAAAGAACAGCAAAGTGAAACCTCATGGGCAGATTCTGCTCTTGGGTGTCAGTGACTTCTCTGGAGTGTGCCAGGGAGCTGCAAATCTGGTGATAGAATTGGGGCCCCCCAAGGCTTTGCTGGAGATGCTGCCCCATGAAGGTGGGATGAGCCATCCCCACCAGCCACATGCTTCATAATTAGGAATGAACCAGCAACTCAACACAGGCATTTTAAGAAAAAAGACACCACAAACTTAATGGAGGCAAATAAATGAAGATTTTTAAGGTGATGCCACCAGCTTGTCTAACCTGGGGTCAAGCCATTCCCTGTACAGGGGATAAGGAGACAAAATAGGCTCTCTTTACCCTTTCTGACTTAATTTCTTCCACCCAGCTGGGAGAGGTTTCTGTAATTAAAGGAGAGATGACACAAGCATGTGATTATTAGAGAAGAACTCACCATCTTCACAGTTGGAAACTTGTTATAAGAGTCCAGTTCTCAGATAGTCCTTTCTGTTATCTTTATGAAGTGCAGTTACTCAGGTAGAGAGTGAGCTCAGCATCAGCAGAGCTTTTCTGGTTTTTTTCTGATCTTCCTTCCCAAAAGGTGGGCAAGTAATCTGGCAAAGTTCATTCTTAAAACCTGCAGCTGTTTGTTGCAGATATGCAATAAATTATTATTTTTTTTTTAAATATGCTGCTGCAGAGGTTGATAGAAATTTTCCCTTCTTCTTTGGAAGTTGGGATTTCTCAAGGAGCCCAAGCAGCCAGCAAGTGAAGTGCTTTTGTTTGGCCATTGCTGGCTTCTGGGAAGCAAATGTCTGACCTCATGAAAGCCCCATGCAAGGCTGGAGCATCTTTCTTGAGCAGTCTAATTGGAAGAAATCTAAATGGCCCCACCAGAGCAGCTGTCTGGTTTTAGCATTTCTTGAATGAATTACGGAGCTATAAATTCAAAGCAACTACTGAGCAGCAGAAATTCCTGATGAATGGACTCAATTCATCCTGAACTGAGCAAGCAATCAACGTTTATTTATACTCAACATTTTATTTATTGGAAACTTGTACCTCCCCTTTTCTGGAGTGCTGGAGGAGCTGAGTTGCCATGGCTGTGTGCTGTGCACGGGAGGCACAGCCAAAGGGCTTTTTTTCCCTGGATTTTCTGTGGTGCAGCCCATGGATGAACAGTTGTTCTCTTTCAGAGTGACAATTATCTGCTGTGAGTTAGTGTCTGATCCTTCCAGCAGGGAAGTAATCACTGTGCATTTAAGCAAGGTTAATAATTATGAGCATGAAATAAATGTTGATTTTAGACAGTAAGGAATAAATTACGGTGGTCTTGGTGTTGCCATCCTACTTCTTCTCCTGCACGGCTGCTTTTTCAAGACATAAACATCTTCTGAAAGCAGAACTGTGTGGTTTCCTTCCAAATGTCAATCCTCAACTGCTATTTATTAGCCAGCTACACCAAACAACATTTTGAAGTCATTAATCAGTTTGAGTCCACCCCATCCCTGGGGAAAGCTGATGGGTGCTGTGTATGACTGGGTCATCTCTATTTCCCTTTCTGCCTTCCTCTTTGCTTTTTTCTGGGCTCAACTTTGTGTGTATTTATTTTATGTGTATTTATTTTGTGTGTATTTATTTTGTGTGTATTTATTGCAGGTGATCCCAGAGGCCAGCACAGGGGAGGAGCAGCGTGTTATCCGCACGCCGTTTGAAGGAGTGGATGATTTTTTTATCCCACCTACAAATCTCATTATTAATCACGTTAGGTAAGAAATGAGCTTCCTGAATAGCAGCAATGACCATGCTGCTCCCTTGTAGTGGGCATCCTTCTACTAACTTGCAGCACTTGACAGCTGTTAATGAGCTGGTGATGGGGTAGCTGCTCTCCTCTCCATTTTCCTGTGTAAAATGGAGAAATGATTGAGCTTTGATTTCCTGTAATTATTCAGCAGATCAATGAGACAGCAAGAAAAAAGCATCAGCTTCCCTTAGATTGTGTGTGTGCATTTCAGCCTCAGTTGCCCTGCCTCTTGTCCTGACTTCTTTCCTCTTGTCCTTGTTCCTGCTCTTGTCCTTGTCCAAATTCCTTGGCCAGGAATTTGATGGCCAAAAAGCTGCCTTTCCTCCCCAGAATGTTTTATGGATTTGGCCATTGCCTGAACTGGTAAAAGTTGATTCTGCCTGCTGCATAAAGCAGGATCCTTCCACGTGTCCCCAGCTATTTACTTGTACAAATATTGGATCTCTGTGTGAGGTCTGAGCAAGCAAGAGGCAGGCACTGCATATTTAAAAAAAAACCCAACTCTGAACCATCAAGTCTGAATATTAATGGGATGTAGTGGTTAATGAGACTGGATAACTAACATCCTCCTTACTTGGAGTACTACTGACTGCTTCCCAGCAGGCCCAGAAAGCCTCTCATTAACATTACCAACTGCACAGCATTTTATACTGTTCTTACCATATTATAACCACTTTTGACCATTTTCTGTCCCCAGTATAGTTTAACTGAGTTAAACCCCTCAAAAACTCGTAATGTGTAACTCCTTACACTGATCTTGGGGTCCCTGCAGTGAACGTGGTCACACTGAAATGATTCTGTCTTGAATCTGATGCAGAATAATCCCTTTGCTTCCTGAAACACAAAATAAGAAGGCAGACTTCATGGGTGTCATTCTTAATTTTTTTTCCCTGCATCATTTTTCCAGTTTGCCTTCAAAATATCGTGGTGACTAAAAGTAAAACCACGAGGTGAGGGACTGCTGAATGTTAAAGCCTGAGATGAGCAGGGATGGACTGGGTCCAAAGGCAGGGAGATGGAACAATTATGGTTTTGTTGTTGTTTTATTTTCTTTTGGCTTCAGTTGATTAATGGGCTGTGTACAGATGATCTCCCCTACAAAATACTAAATGTAGATAATTGTCTGTAGTTTTCCCTGTGAGTTTTCCATTCTCAAGCAGAGAATGCTGTGCCTAATTTCCCATTTCATAGGGTTGGGGCCAGATCTTTGTCCATTCTCTCTCATTCTCAGCACATCAAATTAATTGCTTGCAGTCTAATGAGACTTACTGAACTTCTCCACTCAGAAACAATAAATGGCAACACCAGCACTGCCCAGGAAGGAGAATATTTAAGCAATCTCTTCTGCTAGTCAAGATCTATTTGTATGCAAATGGCCCTGCATATGTATTGCAGCTGCCTGTTATTTCAGATGGATATTTAGTAATGGTGCCATCTTCATTAGTTCCCAAAACTCCCTAAGTGTAAGGTTTTCTTTGAGATTCCAGATCAGAGATTTCATGCAAGTGCTGTGCCCCTCCTGCAGCTGGGTGCTCAGAAAACCCGTTCTGACCCACTTTTTAAAATTAAAGTTTATAATGAGGTTTTTTTTTTTTTAACTTCCTCTGGCATTCGGCCAAGTATTAAGGAAGTCTTGGGGAAAACTAAAAAAAACTAAAAAAAAAAAAATGCTGTAAGGGAAAGCATTTTTTGCAGTGGACTTAAAATGCACTCATCCATGAGAAACACCCAAATGTGGGATCCAATTCCCCCCCCCCTCACTGGGCATCTCCTCTGCAGGGATTTCCTGAAACCTCTCATGGATGGGAGTGTAATGGGAAAATGAAAAGCTTGGCCCAGTGATTCTTAGGGGATCACACACCACACTGGTTCATTCTTTAGAAGCAAAATCATTGCCAAATATCTCACTGACAGATGGATTAGGAATAAAGAAGAGCCCAGTGTTTTAAGCAGAATATGTATTAGCTGCATGCAAGCAATTCTGGATCTTTTGGGGAAGAGATGCAAAAATCAGCACTCCCTTGATTTCCTTCTGTTCTTTGGAGGGATGAAAGGCTGCTGGATGTAAAATTAGTCTTTGCAAGTCAGTCTCAGTGACCTGTGAATCCAAGCCTGGTTCTCTGGGCTCCCTCTCAAATTAAGCAGAAACCTTTCTTGGCTATTCTTGACCTTTTCCTCTCATCAGCAAACGTCAGGTGTGCTGCAGCATCTCTCTTTTATAGACCATTTATTCTCTGCTTGCTGTTCTCTACCCTCTCTTGAGATGGAAAAACAAAGACCCCTTTTCTTGAGTGGCTGTATTCCTCCAGAAATGTTTTGTACCTTCCCTGGGCTGGTGGGATGGGTCTTGACAAACCTGCTCTGCACCTCAGCCCTGCCAGTGGTCCCCAGGACACATCAAAGCTTCCTTCTGATGCTCTCAGTTAAGAGATGAGGTCAGACATGGTCCTCTCTCCATGGTTATATGTATAGCTCCAAGTTGCTCTCTGATCCCAGCCTGGTAGGGTTATACTTTAATTTGAGCAGTTTACTGTTTTGAGATGGAAGAAGTCATGAGAAAATATTGAACCCCATTTCTCTGAAACAGCTTGAATACAAAACTGCTTAACAGCAGCCTACAAAACAGCCAAGCCTTGCCATCTTTCCTATTGTAAATCGAGCTTCTCAATAAAAGCTCTTAAAGATATTATTAAGACATCTGAGCACATCCTCAGGCTCCCAGGATCAGGTTGCTAATTCTAAGTGAAATTTATCCCTCCTTTTAGCAAGTTTCCGAAGCACTAAACCGGGTGGGATTCAGTCCAGAAAAGAGAGAGAATTATTGCCCGTGCTCCCGAAGCCACCAGGATAGAGTTTCCCATTTCTGCTGACTTTCAGCTTGCCTCAAGCCTCTCACCTTGTCTCCAGAGATGCCTTCAAGTGCCACATTTTCTCTTCCAGGTTTGGCTTCGTCTTCAACAAGTCGCGAGCGGCCGTTCACAAGATCGACCTGGAAACTGTGACCCACATCAAGACCATCAGCTTCAAGAACTCCAGCTGCCTCCCTCAGAGCATGGCTTACACCCACCTGGGTGGTTACTTCTTTGTCCAGTGTAGGAGGAATCACTCAGGGGCCGTGTCACCACAGCTCATTATTGACAGCGTCACCGATGCTGTCATCGGTCCCAACGGCGCCGTCTCGGGCACCCCCTACACCTCCCCGGATGGACGCTACTTGGTCAGTGCAGATGAAGCCAGTGGCAGGCTCAGAGTCCAAGCTTTGAGTGTCCGAGGAGAAATCGAGTTGATTTATGACTTAGAGACAAAGATCCATGTGTCTGATCTGACTTTCCAGCCCTCCTTCACCGAAGGCAATCAGTACTATGTATATGCTACTTCCCACTTGCAAACGGATTTGCTTTTTGTAGAGCTGTCAACGGGGAAAATGAATGTACTGAAGAATTTCAAGGAGCCCATCACATCCAAAGACTGGCCCTGGAGCAGCCACAACAGGATTATGAAAGACAGTGGATTGTTTGGACAGTATCTCCTTACACCAGCTAAAGATTCATTGTTTGTTATAAATGGGAGGCAAAACTCGTTACGCTGTGAGGTTTCGGGGGTCAGGAGGGGTAACACAGTGGTCTGGGTTGGAGAGGTATGAAAGGGCAATAGCAGTTAATCTGCCAGCAGGCAAGTACCAGTTGGACCTTTACACTGCAGCAAATGAGCAGTAGCATTGTATATTTTTACACTGGGGAAAAAAAAAAAAAAAAGAAAAAAAAGAGAAAAAAAAAATACCCAAAACCTCCCCTGTATAGGATTCATGGTACAACACTGGTCTACTTGCAAGTTTTTATAATATAAGGTATGCTCTGCTAATAGGAAGTGGTCTTGAAGGGGTGCTTTTTATTTGGGGGTTTGTTTTGTGGTGATGAGAAAAATGCTGGGGAGCAAATAGTATCTCCACTGAGATACATCTGAGCCACGAAACCTTGTGATTCTGTAGGAGAAAACAAATTTTTTTCACTTGCCATGCAGAGGAGCTTTTTTGTTACATTCAAGCCATGAGTTTTCTGTGCTATTATCTTACCCAGGAGTGGTCTGACCACCCCACCCCACTGCAATTAAAAATTCACCTTCGGATGAGGAGGGAACTGAAGCATCATCACTTTTCAACCCCAAGAACCTGAGGAGAGCAATGTCATGAAAACTGAACAGGTTTTCTCTGTGGGGTGGCTTGGGGAGGATTCACAGATGGGGTTTGAGAAGGGTGGACAACAGAAATAAGACCTGACAGCTCCTTCTCCTCTGTGCTTCATTTTGCTCTTGGTACTCCTGAGGGTGATGTGATGGGTTCCCCCCCCCCTCCTTTTTCTAATGCAGATTTGTGTGATTGCATTTGAGAAATTTGGCATGAAATATCTAGGCTGTTAGAGGAGGGATAAAAGCCAGGAAACACTGGAGGGGGGTCAGAGGAGGTAAAAAAAATCCTTCAGAAGGTGCATTAGTCTTTCAGTAGCCTGTGTGTGCAGTCAGCTTGGGCACAATATGCAAAATCTGCTCTTTGGGGGCAGAAAATTAATTCCTTTTATTCCCAGAGGAAGCAGCAACACTTCTAGAAATTGTTGGTTTCTCTCCTGAAATACTTGGCAGCACTGAAGTCACTTGGTTCTTTGTAAAAGAATAGCAACAGTGACAGAGGGTATTTTTAAAAGAAAACTCACTCATTTGCTAGTCATAGTCTTAATTTGCCTATTTCTTTTTTAGGCATCCTGGGAAACAAATTTTTTGTGTGTTTTTTCTTCATGTCTTTGTTTTCTTCCCACTTAACAACACACCTTTTTATAGCAAATTATCTTTTAGTTATGAGCAAAGAGATTGATGTCAAACCAGCTGGATTGCCCTGGAATTCAACAGCTGGCATGGGGAAATTTCAGTTGAGTTCCCATAAAAAAATATAGATCCCTTTGCACATTTGGAAGATGTAAAAACTTTCCTGGTTGACTTTTTCCTAACTTTCCATCAAGTAATCAGGGCAAGAGCAGCTCCAGCTCTCAACGTGGTGCAGATAAAGCAGGGGAGCATCACTGCCACCAGGACCAGGTGTACCCCAGGTGCCTCTTTGAAAAATCAGGTCTTGAGGTGGGTGAAAACTCTCTGGAAAACTCTCCAGCCTTTGGAAAGACCCAGCTTGTTTTGAGAATGACTTTTTTGCCCAGAGTTTATGCAGAAGCAGCTGCTGGACTTGCCCAGGGATGTGTAGTGGGGTGGGAATTATTTTCCAACATAAATGCTTGAAGTCACCCATTTGATGGGTGCACAGAGAGGGATGTGAAATGGGAAGGATGCAGACTTAACACCAGGAATCTTTTTGATTTAAGTGATAAACTTTACCAAAAGGGTAGCATTTTAGCATGGCTGTAGACCCGAAGTAATTGAAACCATTGAGGTCCTGTAGGGAAAATCCAAAAAATCTCTTCAGGCAGGTGCAGAAGGGGAGCTGAATCCTATGAATTCATTAAATATGAGTCCTTGAAATTGCCCAGAGGCTGAAACCTCCATCTCTTTTCACTTATGAGCCATAGGGGTTAGAAGAGCCTATCCCACCCTAAGACCAGAACGGTGTAGCCTTCCTTTAGCAATGCATGGTGTCTGTCCTTTTCTACTCATCTGCTTAGGAGACATGCCCAGCTCAAGGAAAGGAGAAGACCAGCTTTGTAAGTACCTTTAAATATGCACAACTCCTTTCTTGAACAAAGCTGTAGCCATACATCACCCTAAATGTCTTTTACCAATGCTCTCGTGTTCTCTTTTCTGACTCCTTGAATATTTTCTGATGCCTATGGTAAGTTTCCCACTAGAGACATTCATTGCATCATCATAGAGCAAGCAAATCCTACTTTTTTAAGAATATTTAAAGAAATAAAAAACAAAATAAACTGTATATATCTGTTCAGGTCAATATTCTTGAGGCTGGTTTATATATAGGCTGTGAAAGATGTGTAACAGACCTCACTTCTTCTTGTTTGTCTCAAAAATATTCACTCAAAACCTCCCACTTGGACTTTCCAAAGATGTTCCCTTTCTTCCCTTTTCAGCCCAAGTTCTGGTGATGTGTTTTCTAAATTATCCTGCTGGTTATATAGACAATGAAATACAACTTAGATTGTCTGCACTCCTTGTGAACAGTTCCAATGACAGTCAACTCTGACATTAAAAGTGCTGCACATTTGTTACTCTGATTTTATTTTTTTTATGACACAGAAATTTTATATATATGCTCCAAAAATGTTTCGAGTCTTTTTTTTTTGTTGGTTTTTTTTGCTTTTCAGCTTTGTCAAGAAGAGACCACAGTTCCTCGTTTGCAGTTTCTGTCCCCACTCCCTTTGTCTTCCCCACCGGGTTACAATTAATTCCTAGCTAATAAATTAATCACAGTGATTAATTGAAATTAATTTAAATTGAATGACTGAGCCTTTTTAGTTATCCTACAACACTTGTTGGGTATTCTGTCCTGGAATAATGAGAAAAATAGTCCCTGGTTGAGAATAAGACAGTGGACCCAAGATCAGCTGCATTTGTTGAGGTTAAACAGCAGTATAATGGAAATACTTTTTTGTCTTAGTATTTCCTGCAATATTTTCACTTCCTCCATGAATCAGAGGTTTTCCTTGATGTCTTTAACCATGCAGTTCAGTAACCACCCACTTTTACATCAGAGACAGAACTCCCAAGTGCCTTCATTTGGAATCTGTGATGATAACTGACATATTTTAGCATTTCATACTTTTTTTTTTTTTTTTTAACTGCTACAAAAAAAAAAAAAAATCCCCAAAATATTTCAGTGAGCAGGATGGGAGGAGATGGGAAGCTGGTCCCCTGTGAGGGGGCTCTTGGAGAAGACTTCACCCACCCTGATGGAGTTTGGCCCTTTGGTTGTGTCGACCTCAGCTTTGCCAAGAGACACATTGAGTCCTGGTGCCCCACTGACAAGTACTTCTTCACTTGATTTATGCCATAATTAAGCTTTAATTACTAGAGTGCCTGGGAGTCTGCTAGGTGCTGTGTAAAACAAGAGGAAAAAAAACAAAAAAAACCAGCTAATTCCCCTTGTGACCCTACAGCCAACAACATGGACAGGGAAGTGGAAACTGAGGCTGGGGGAGACTTCAGATGTGACAAGTGCAATAACCTGGTTATTCATCAAAGAAATGGACATTGCCCTAGAGCAAATCCAGTTCCCTGCTGTGTCCAGCAGAGCTGAACTCCTCTCCAGGAAGATGCCACAGACAGACACAGGCAGCAAGTGCCAGGCAGCCCCAGGTTTCCAGGTCCCAGCTTGCTCAGCACAGAGGAGCCCAATATTCAACCCAAGTTCAGCTTTGAAGCTGGCCCATGGTGGCATCCAGGATGCCATCGTTAGCCCAGAGCCAAAATTACTCAGTATTTTCTCTCTCTGTATAACTATTTCCATCCAGCATCTTCCTGATTACCCCGATGGATTTTATTCTCTCAAGGCAAGGCATTTTCTCAAGCTTGAAAACTCTTAATGTGATTTTTTAATTTTCACAACTTTATTTTTTTTTTCCTTTTGGGGAATCCTTTATTTTTTTCAATGGGGACATGGTCACACCTGTAGACAACATCCTGGTGTGGCATTGCCCCTTCCTCCTCTCCTGGACTGCATCAGCCCAAATCATGGTGAGTAAAAAAAAATAAGACAGGAAAAATGCTGGAGCAGCACGTGTAGAACTGCCCTGAAATACAGATTTGTGCTGTGCCATGTGGCCAGCCAGGGTGGAAAATGAGTTACCTGACGTGTCTGGCATTAAACAAAAAACCTCTCTCCATCCTGAGTCCAACCCAGTGCTCTATGGGGAAGGGGAGAAAAAGAGGATTCTGTAAAAAGAGTAACAGGCCTGAAGTGTGCTGCCTGCTCCAAGCCCTCACTTCTGAAGGTAGGAAAGATGCTAAGGACATCCCAAATGTCCTGCCCCTTCCTCATGGACAAATATTTGGGAGCAATTTAGATCAAAAAAAGAATGAACCAGCCAAATTCTGATGCTCCCCAAAGGGAGGTTCCCAAGGTGAAGGGACTGCAGGCTATAAGAGCATTTTGATTTCTTTCCCCAAACTCCATGGAGGATGCTGAGAAACCAAATGACAATGAGTGGTCTTCAAACTGAGTGGTTTTTCACCTTTTTTCTTTTGCCTTTGTCTATAAACACCATTTCCAGGTGCTGGTTGCCCCCACTACTGATGTCCTCACTCTCCAGAACGTGCTCTCAGCAAACCCAGGATCCTACACTCACCCTGCAAAAAAAAAACCCCAAAAAAACTTCTTCAGCTTTCAGATGGATGAAAAACAGCCCCATGAGACCTAAATAAGCCTCAGGGGACTTGGGGTGTTTTTTTCTTTTCCCCTCACTGTGGTCAGGGGTTTAACCAGCACATCCCTGCCCTTTAAGATGTGATAAAAGTCTGGTCCATTTGTCCCATAAGAGACTGGATTTTCAGCACTGAACACATTACACTGCAAAATGTGAAAAAAAAAAAAAAAAAAAAAAAGAACAAAACACACACACACAAAAAAACCCACAACAAAAATCAGCTTTGTCTGAACAAGCTTCCTCGTGTAACACTTGTAAATGTGAATTCCCCCCCCCTTATTTATGAAATATATAAAAGTATTTGTACCAACACAGTATTAGTGTGCAACATTTGAAATCCATTTGCATTTCCTTTGATGTGTTCCCTTGTATTTGCAGTAAAACCTGGTAAAGAAGAAGAGGGGCAAAAAAAGGAATCCCACAAAGTGCTCACTACTGTAAATAGATATTGTAAATTCTCTTTTTCTTAGAATTTTACAATAAAACTTGACAAAAGTCCTGCTGATGGTGTCTGCTTTATCCTTTGGGTGTTAGGATTCCTGGAAATAAAAAAAAAAAAGAAAAAAAGGAGGAAGACTTCTAGGTGAGCTCCTGCTTTTCCCAGGCCCTGTCTGTGCAGCTGATTTATAATTAGAATTTGGCCTGGGAAAAAAAAAAAATTAAGCTGGCTTCATGTTGGAGCTGTTGGAAAGCTGAGCCACAGATGGCTGATTATCAAAGTGTCTAATAGCATCTTTGTGATAGTCCTAAGGCAAAACCAACCCTCCTCTGACAAGCATTATTTGCTGAAACAAATTCCATTTAATTAAGATGTGAAGTCAGCACTGAAAAGCATCCCAGCTTGTCAACAATCTTTGCTTTAAGGCTAAATGGCAAAGGACAGGAGATTTCTGAAGAAATTCAGAAGTTTTCCAGTCTAGAAGGTGCTGAGCTGGTCATTTTTCTTGAATATTCTTTTACTCTACAAAGGCAAATCAGTTCTGATGAAAACATCCAACCTGACAGCTTTGGAGGTTAAAATCCTCTCTGTACCCTAAAAACTCAGTTCCTGTCCCAAGGTTTGCCTGCTGTGAGATTGCTGAAAGCTCCCTGCAAAAAAAAAAAAAAATAACCCATTCACCAATTTATAATTAATTGTAAATAAATTAATTGTAAAAAATGGCAACTTCATCTTCCTGAGGTAACATCAGCTCAGCAGCACCAGCTCAGTGAAGTAAACTCATCATTCCCATCAAACTAATGAGATTAATGACTTAGTGGGTGCATTTTAAGTTATTTAATAATTTATCCCATTTTATTTACTACATATTTAGATATCCCATCACATGATTTAATTATTTAATGAGAGCAGCCTCTACCATATTAGTAGACTACAGAAGTCATGCATGCCACATACATTAACTGCTCCTGTTAAGACTCTGCCAAAAAAACCCCATCCTGTGATAATAAAATAACCAAGAAATGATTTTTCTTGTGCCTCTGCTTCTGAGGCAGAGACTGTGTTGTGGTGGGATGGCAGAGACTGGGGTTACAAGTAGTTGTAACCTTTGAGTCCAGGCTCACTAATTAAAAAAAGAGCCACGGATAAATATAAATAAATGTATAAATATAAAAAAATATCTGAATAGATAAAATATATTAGATAAATATAGATAAATATATAGTATATAAATATATAAATATATAAATATATAACATATATAAATATAAATAAATCCTACAAATATGATGGCAACTGGAAGTGCTGCTTATCCAGGTTCCACCTCTCCCTCCGGTGCCCTGAAAGGTTTGGTCCACACAATCCCAGTATAGACCAGTCAGGCATTCCCCACGAACTGGAAGCCTTTCCTTCTGGTTCTACTTGAACAGCTCAAACCTCACTACACTGACTTGATGTATGAGTGCACCAAGAGGGAGTGGGGAAAAAAAAAAATAATAAAAATCAGGGTGTTGTAGTAGAGATAAAGTGGGTTTACAGTGCTGTCAACTCAAGCAACTTTGGTGTTTCAATTCATTAAAAGTGCAGCCAAATTAGATGTTTGTATTAATTTAAAATAATTTCTCCTCCTTGACCTAGCTTCATTTATTATTTTACACCTTTCTGCAGTGCTCAGAGAGCTGCTGCTGAAATCACCCCAAAGGAATTGGTGTGGAAAATACGAAGTGGTTCTCATCTCTCAGCCCATTAAAACCCAGCACCACAGCTTCCTACAGCTCTTTTTTGCCAAGGCAAATATAAAATGTGCTCCAACAGGTGTAGGATTTGTATTTCTTGCAGTATTAAAGCCTTGTGACAGGGTTTTCACAAGTAACACATGAAGCTCAGGCATTCACTCACTGCAGAGAAGCAGCAAAGGCACTTCAACATGAACTAATTCTTCTTCAATTAATTTTTCTCTTTTAAAAAAAAATGTCTTTTAATAGAAGACATGGCTTATTTTTGCCATTTCATACACATTTAGGAATCCATGTGCTTTTACAAGTAGCTACACATTGGTGGTGAAAAGTGCTATTCATCATTTTCATACTTTCAAATATTTTCAGAAAGATGGATAATCACCAAACATCTACCCAAACCTTCACAATTTTTTTTTTTGTTTAGTTCAGCCCTGGGTCTTCCATGACAGGTCCAGCACAGGGTGACATTTCTGCACTTTTTCAGTTTCAGGTAACCCAAAAGTAAAGCTCTCTCCTGACTGCATTATTCATTTCTTGCTCATCAGAAACAGATTGTGCTGATGAAGGCTGCATAAATTCTGTTTATCCAGTGGGGTTGGAGACTCCTGCAAAGGCTTTGGTACCTTTTTCTTTAAATTACATGGATTAATGTGGTTGTCAGGTGGAGGGAGGGATGAGGAAAAGATAGAGCAGCTGGAGCAAATCAGGGAGAGAAGGGAATAAACTCTTGAAGTCAATAGAAAAATTAACTACCTACAGGTGATGTTATTACTCTATTGCAGTGCTTCCTGCTTTACACAAAACCTTTAAAATCTCTACACTGCAGTGAAAGCCTCACCTTCTCATCAAGGAATTCCTTTCAAAAATTGGCAATTGGGCTGCACTAACATTGGCTCCAATGCTCCTTTCCATGATGGTCCTCAAGAGATCAGAATGCTCTTCCAGGAGATGCCACTAAAAGAACATATATATATATATATATATACACACACATATATATATAATCAGAAATAAATAAATGTATATATCTGATTATATATATATACACACACATATATATAATCAGATATAAAAAATAAATGTATATAAATAAATATACATATATATGTATTTAGATATAAAATAAAAATATATAAGTATAAATATAAATATAAATATAAATATAAATATAAATATAACCATAAATATAAATATAAATATACATATAAATATACATATAAATATACATATAAATATATATTTATATATGTGTGTGTATAATTAGATATAAAATAAATAAATATCTAAAAATAAATATAAATATATATATTTATATATGTGTGTGTGTATATATACATATTTTATATATATATATAAAATCAAATGGCTCTGGGAAGGTGATGAGGACTTGACTTCCTTGACATTTAGCAGCCAGGCCATGGAATGCAGCAGCTTTTCCCTTTTTCTCCTCTACCACCCCAGTCTGTGCCATGCACTAATGCTGCTTCAACCCCTCCTGATTAAAAGCTTTTTCTAGAAGACTTAATTTAAATGTACAGCTTTACACGGCCACAAGTTTCCCAGGTGAGAAGGTTGGCAGTGGCACAGCTGCCATCTGTTGACTGTCTGGGATGTTCAGGGGGGATCTTTGTGTGTGTTCTGATTTGATTTCTGTCAAAAAAAAAAAATATGCTCTCCTCTATTTGGATGATGTCCAGAAAACACCTGAGATTTTTTTTTTTTTTTTCATTTTGAAATGCCCTTTGCAGCTTGCTGCCACACACTGACTTGGGAGGTAAGAGATCCCAGGGGGAAGTGAGTGGCAATTTGTCAGAATGCCTCAGAAAATTACAGGAGAAAAATGTCCATATCAGCATCACAAGAAAAGGAGGGCTCATTTCTTCTCCTCTTCAAACCTGTGGGACTTTCTGCTCCAGAGCAAGACCCCCCTCTCACCTTGGGCTGAACAAGAAGCCCAAGCAAAGGGTCATGCCCTGGTTTGCAGGGCGTTCCTAAGTGATGGCCCTAAATTTTTTGTCACCACAGCTCAAAAAGTCAAAGATTTCAGTAAAAGAAAAAGCCAAGAGCTCAGAGAGAAGGAGGGAAGTGGTGCTTTAGGAAGATTGGAAGCAAAAAGGTCAATTAGGAGGATTATTTGATTATATATTATATATATATTATAATAATACTATTTTTTTATATTATTATTATTAGGATTAGTAAATAAACACCATGTTACCCATCAGCTAAGCCTACAGACAGAGCATGGTGGTCTGCTTGGAGTGTTCCTCTTTGCTCTGTGCCACCAAATCTCTGTGGGGACCTGGTAAGAAGGGACATGTCAGAGGTATCAGGCAGGGCTGGGCTCTCACTCCTGAGAGAATCAGGGCTCTGTTCAATGAAAAAAAAAAAAAAGATCCATAAAGGAAAAGCAGAATCCACTGAGGTCCCCTCTGTAAGGCTGTTGCCTCCAGATGTGTCTGTGGGTGAGCTGAGGCTTCTTTTCACCTTCAGAGCCCAGAGAGGGACCTCTGCCCTCCTGCCTGGTAATGCAATAATAGATGTGTGATACCTGGAGATCCAGGCCATCTTGCTATTAAATTAGCTAAGAAATAATTAGCTAATTATAATTTACTTTATGAATCTTCCAGAGAGTAAACTGTTTCCAGGCAGCTAATGCAATGAGCTGGTTCTGTGAGCAGGGAGGAACAGCTGCTACAAGCACATTGGGAGTCTGGGCACAACCAGCCTGCACTTAGAGTAAATATATCATTAAGTTGGGTTCCTTTCCCATGCAAAGCACACTTTTCAGGATTTATGGACTGCAGACAATAAGATAGCAGGAGAATCAACTTGCACTCTACTCTTCTTGCATCCCCCCCCTCCCCGTTCCATGGTGAGATAAGGGTAATCAAAAGGGCAAGACAGAGTGTAGGACTCAGGTTGCTTCTAGAGATGATAAAGGAAATAACACTTTCAGCCCCAAAACACTCTCACAAAGATATGGCAAAGGCAGAAGGGCCAAAAAGTGTCACTGAGGTCACAATATCAAGCCCTAAAGACAAGCAGCATCCTCATAGGGACTCCCCCATGGGCATGTTGCAGCCAGAGGGTCCCAGGCCACAGCCTGCCCAGTGGAGGTAAAAACCTGGATTAATGTGACTTTAAAAAAAAATAATTAAAAATCTGAAGTATCTCAGCTGCCTATGTGCAAACTGCCATTTTCCCAAAGGTTTTTTAAAACCAGAAAATGAGGCAAACAGAAGTGACAAAAAGGGACAAACCTTCTCCTGTAATGGATGCCACGTGCCTGGTCCAGACCTGAAGAGTGCCATAAAGATCAACAAATGACATCTTTCACTTGGGGAAAAAATAATATATATAAGCAACCATGTCAACCCAACCACAAAATTTCAATAATAACCCATTTTCAAAAGTGAAAAGGGCTTCCTGAGGTATCCTCACTGTGTGACTGGTGGAGGAACCTGGTTTTTGGAGGATGGATGCTCATAGTCATTGCTGCAGCTTGTCTACATTTGTAATTGAACTGGCAGCACAATATAAAAATAAAACCAAATCAGCCAAGCAATTCTATTGTGCATCTTAGCAGTAATAGAAAACCACAATTGTCCCTTCAGGCAGATGAGCAGAGCACTAAAGATATCACATGGTGTCATTTATATCAACGTTGCATTTTTATTGTGACTTAATCTACCATGTCAGTCACACATACAAACCTTGTCAATGGTCATCACACACTCTCCAAGAAAATGAGGCTGGCTTGCTGCTGGATTTTGCTGTTCCTGGCTGTCAGGAGAAGTCAGAATGGTGCTGGGAGTGGGCAGGGGTCCAGGGAACATGAGGTTTGTCTCTTGGTGGGACAGAGTCAGCCCCAGACACAAGGACAGGGCTGGCCTGGCCATCAGCTCATTGCTGGCTGTCCCAGGACAGGTTTTCTGGGGAGAAAGAACCTTATACCTCTGCTCCCCCCAGCACCCATGGGCTCTTACAACCTCTCTTCTTCTTTTTCCAGCCCTGGTGCATGGATAGTTTGTGTCCCTTCAACTTTGTGTCCCCATGGTAGTGGCACAGCTGCCATCTGTTGACTGTCTGGGATGTTCAGGGGGGATCTTTGTGTGTGTTCTGATTTGATTTCTGTCTAAAAAATATGCTCTCCTCTATTTGGATGATGACCAGAAAACACCTGGGATTTTTTTTTTTTCAAACTCTGAGATGTTTAAAGGCTTTGGGGAGAAGGAACTTGAGCAGCAAAATAAAGCAACTCAAGAACCACATCACAGGCACCTGGGCAACAGCTCCTTTCCCCCAAGATTTTTTACGTGGTGGAAAAATCCAGCAAAAAGCTTGTGTAGCCTCCCAACCAGAGCTGCAGGAGCTGCCCTCCATGCTGAGCTCTAGATAAGATGCAATCAAAGCTCCTTGAGCTGCTGCAAGGTGTCACTTGCTCTTTGCAAGATACTGGCATGATGGATGGCCAAGAAATAATTGCAGTGAGGCTCATCCAAGGTTATGGTAGGCACTGCTTCACATTGGAGCTAATTACACCTCAAACATGGAGCACGAGGCCCTGTGATGGCCAAGTCCCCCGATCTGTGGTAAATTCACATAGAAACACTTGTGAAAGAGCTGCCCCGAAATAACTTTCATACTCCTGGGCCCATCCAGCAAATCCCTGGGATTCCTGGATGTGCAGAAATCCCTCTAGGAGCTGTGACCTGAGCTGTTCTGTTTGGGGAAGGAGGGATCAGCCTCAGATGCACTGAAAATTTGATAACTGGGTTAGGCAGAAGAAAGAACCTCCCGAGGGTGAGAAAAAAAAAAAAAAAATCCACATCATCTCTACTGAGGAAGGTTTCTAGACCCATCTCATTTATCATGCGTTCAGTTGTTAAGTAAATATTCATAATATATAAATGCTAGTGTTGTTTTAATATTCTGATAAGCATGGGACATTTTTTCCTCTGCCTAGATGATGGTGAAAGTCAAACTAATTGGAGTAATGTTGTGTGTCAAGTGCTATAGAGCTGATTTCCTTAAGGTCTGAGTGTCTGCTCCAATTAACTCCCCAGAAATTGCACTCAAGGCCCAGTTGCTGCCTTTTATGAAACAGAAGACATCACAAGTGGGAGCTGCAAAGCAAATCTGCCCCAGGACCCCTTCTGTTACCCCCTGAACTCCCTGACCTTCTGCCTTCCCAAGAAGAGAGAAGCTTCCAAGACTGGGAAGCTCTCAGGCTTGGCTCTGCACTGCTCAGCAGTGAAAAAGAGAAAAAAAATACTGCAGATGGAAGAAAGGGGGTGAGAGAGATAAAGTCCATACAGATGAGTGAAATAATTGTCCTTAAATTGTTTTTTTTAAATTTTAATCTGTTGCTGGATGTGTTTGTTCTTCACTTTACAAGTCAGACAAGAGAGCATCACTGGTGGGTTTCCAGGGACCTTCCTCACACCCAATATACCTTGTCCTTATCACTGGAAGAAATTCCACCCACCACAACCATATTTTTGCACTTCACAAGTACCTTTGAAAAGTGGTTGCTCTTGACAAGCAAGCATCAGTTTCAGGCCAAGTGAATGGGACCAATAATGGAATTATTCATTAATTTCACTAATGAGCCTCTTAGGTTCAGCTGGAGCCACCCCAACCACCCTGCCCAGGGTTCTCCTGCTGCAGCCCAACTGCTCCTCAGCATTTAGTTCCACTTGGAATTCTCTGGGCAAACCAGAGGTAGCCAGGAAGGAACAAGTAAATATTTAATCTACTGTCTGAGTTTTAACAGGCAGTTCTGGGGAGAGCTATTGAATTTCTATCTGGAAAAGATGATTTGTGTGCTCTGAATATCAGAACGTGATGCTCACAGAGGGATGCTCAGAACAGCAAAGCCTCCCCAGAAATGCCTGAATTAATGACATTTCAGCTGCTCTTTTCCTGCCTCCTGCCTACACCAGGGGTACTTTATCAGTATTCAGGCACTGGACTGGCTGGGGAAGCTGCAGCCATCCCAGTGCCTTTTCAAAGCCAGAAATGCAGATGATTGGCACTGCTCAGTCACCAAGAGCACCATCAAACCCACTTCAGTCAATAGCACCCAACAGGGCTGGAACAGCTTTGGAGATGCAGACGTGAGCCCAAAGCCACCTTCCCTCTTCCTGGGGGGCTCAGCATGGCCACAAAGGGTCCCTGTGCCACCAGCTCATAACCTTGGAAAGGACAGAAGGGAAGAGACCCAAGCCTGACCTTCCTTATTTTTTTAATTAAGTGAGTTCCCTGGGTTACTTGAATTTACTAATTTGCATTTAATTTCCTGTTCCAGGGGGGAGATGTTGCAGATGTTGCCCCCTGCATTCAGCAGAACAAAGAGAACAGCCATGAAAAACTCATCCCTTCAGCTGATCACTTTTTGCTTAAAACTCATCCCTTCAGCTGATCACTTTTTGCTTAAAACTCATCCCTTCAGCTGATCACTTTTTGCTTAAAACCCATCCCTTCAGCTGATCACTTTTTGCTTAAAACTCTTCCCTTCAGCTGATAACATTTTTGCTTAAAACTCCTCCCTTCAGCTGATGACTTTTTTCTCAAGCAGCACAGATGCTGGGGAGGTGGAGAGAAGTGAGGTATGTCAAAACATTAACTTCTGTTTGGGTGTTGGGGTTTTTTTCCTCATTTTTATTTCAATCACCATCAAATAAGATGGAGAAGATGATAGTAAACCTGCTTTCCCTTCCAGTTCCTGAATACACAGCAAACATCTGTCTCTGGCTGTCTAAAAATAAAAGGGAAGAGTGTGACTATGGACTTTTTACAACAAAGGACTGATTTTTCTGAAGGATGTTTAAGCAAAGGTTTATTTATGTGCTTCATCTGCAAAGGGTGGGTGTTTCATGGAGAGCCTCAAAGCTGTAACTGCTAAAAAAAGGTGCAGGACTGATCTGATGCAGCCTGACATAAATGTGAGTTTTGGCCACGTTGTTTGAGAACCTGTCAAATGTTTTGATGTCTCCTCGATGCAGCTTGGCTACAAATGCAAGAACATGCCTGAAGTTGCAAAAAAAAAAAGGAAGCAGCTGGGTTTCTGCAATTGGTAGAGGAAGGTGTGGAAAAGGCCTCTTAATTTGAGCTATCCTGGCAGATGTGTCAAACACATCAATTGGGTCAAAAGAGGTGAAATAGCAGGAGATACAGAGGTGAAATGGGGAATCCCTTCTTCTGAGCATGAAAATATAACCAGTCTAGCCAAGAGATCCTGAGTGTCCCTATCAAATTTCTCACTTTAAGTGATCTAACTCCATCTTTCCTCATCCCAGTGTCCTCACAGGCTCAGCTATATCTGGGTTGGAGATGGTTGTTGTCCAGTTTGGTAGAGAACTTCTAGATCTCTTGGCTGGACCATTTATACTGAGAATTAATTTGAATATTTCTGCTGCACCTTTCCAGCTGGAGGATGCACCTCTGCTGCATCTTGTCTATGTAAAGATCTTTTTATCTGCTTGGGTTTGACCAGTCAGACAGCAGAGTGCCTTTCTCCAGCTCCAGGGATCCAGGGATGCTCAGACCTGGAGTTTGTAGTAGGAATAAAGTCAAAAGCACAAGCAGCACGTTTTTAGGGAGGAGATGATTGTGCTGGAAGAAAATGACACTGTTTTTCCTTCAATTAAAAAAGTATTTCAAATCACTGAAACACGTGAACCATTCCCTCTTCTTCCACCAGCTCCACACCATAAAAATTTACAGCTGAAGCTGATGCTGGTGCAGGAGACTCAGCCATGACTTGTTATGTAAATAAGCCCATAAAAGTCTTGGGATTTTACATGGAAATCAGCTCTGCAACAACCACCCTGCCTCAGCTTTGTGGCTGGTTTAATTTGTATGATTATGCAGTGTGATTATACAGAGAAGGCCTTTTATAAACCTTTAAATGATCAATCAGTGAAATAAATAAAACAGCCCTGGTGACAACACACTAACTTTTTAGGGAGCTCCTCATCCTTACTATTAACATAATAAGCTTGAATAATATTTTCACAGCAATTACCACCCCTGGGTCAATGGCTGCTATTAACAACCTCTCCTCCATGGCCCATGAGCACAATAAAAGATGACAGCCCCAGAGAGGACGTGTGGCAGGAGTTTTTTCTCCAGTTTGGGAGCCACGTGGCACACGGAGTGACAAGGGACTGTCAAGGATCTTTCAGTGCAACAACAAATTTACTGCCTCAGTGGGAGTTTTCTCATTTCCAGCAAGTGTTGGAAGGCTGGAAATTATAACAGGCTGAAGAGGGAAGTGCAGATATGCCCAAGGGGTTTGTAAAAATAAAAGTTGTCCCTGCTCAGAAATTTTTTTTTTCAACCCATATTTCCTCTCCCCTCCTTGTTACCCTTTGGTTTTAGTTCACACCAGGTGAAGCTGGCACAACATCCAGGCTTTAAAGCATTTTGTTACAGAAGATGTGCCAGTAAAAGGCTTTAGAACAAGCAGTACTTGGCCACTAAACTTAATTAAAAGCAGTGTGATTTAAACACGACACCCAGGGGTTACCTGGGGGTGGTGGAGGTTAATTGCAATTGTTCCCACATTATTTTCCAAAGCCAGATTTTCCTTCCTTGGGTGCAATAAATTCTGCAAAGTCACTTCTTAGGATAATAATTAAAAAAAAAACACCCTCTACGTACAAGACATGAATCCTCTCTAATTCAACTAGAGGGAAGTGTTATGCAGACAGTAATTAAGGCTCTCACCACCTTTGGAGAGCTGGCAAATAACCCAGGGGGTAAGGTTGGTGGAGCTGTGATTGCAGGCTTGGTGCCAGAGTTCTTTGGGGCAAACGTGGGAGCAGAACCCAAATCCTGCTCCCCAGGAGCTGCTGGAGCTGCCACCCCCTAAAAGAGGTGTCAAAGCAACAGGGTCACCAGAAAATGTAAAGCTGCAAAATCTTCCCTTCTGATTAAAACCACACATTTTTCTCAGAAATGCATTGATGGGGGGTTTTTTTGTTGTTGTTGTTGTTTGGTTTCTCATCCAAAATACACACTCAGGCAAATTGGTCCCTGGAATTAAAGCAATCCTTCCTTATTTTAGCATTGATAAGTTGTCCTTACCTCCAGCCCAGAGATTTGGATCCTCTAGTGGGTGCTTTGGAATAATTTCCTCACATTTTTTTGCCATCAGCTCTTGCAGGGTGAAACCATCACCTTCTCCAGCTTGGGAGTGTGAGATGGGGCTTCTTCCATAGGCTCCACAATGGGCACTTATCCCTCACCAGATTCTCTGAAAAAATGTAATTTTACTTAATAAGAAAATGAATTAAAAAAAAAAACAAACTCTTACAAGCATATGGATAATATCTGAAGCACTGATTTTTAAATAGATTTTGCCTTATTTTTTTAATTCTTTCTTCTGTCATTTTGAAGTCCCCTCCATGCAAGCCTCATATTTGTTGCTCTAGCATACAGTAAATTACTGTGTTTAGTCTGCAGGATTTAACACAATTTGTGCAATCAGGAGTGTGAATAACAAACCTCACCTCTGTCTTCTTGGAAAGGTTTCAGTTATTCCCAGTTTCAATTATTTTCATTTCCACCAGTGTGATCAGCATGTTTAAAATTCAATCAGCCTCCTCATTTAAAACATTTCATGTGTGTGTCACACTAACAATCAACAAGAGGCCTGGCTTTAACATCTGTTCCTTCTAGTAAATGGTTTTAATTTGAGAATTGAAAAAATATATAAAGTAATTACTAGGCACTCAATCACAATGAATAATGTGTTTGCTACCAGCAGTTCTGTCCTGTCAGCAAAAACTCAGGGGAGGCAGAGCAGCAGAGAGGTGGAATTGCTAGAAAATAGGGGGAAAATACCTACAAACGCTAAAACTGGGAGCAGCAGAGTTGCATCTTACTCACATGTTACCATTGCAATTATTTTAGCCATCTTTTAGCAATTAAATAATAAAACATCCTAAGGCCCCTCCTGCAAACCTCACAGACACCCATTCCACTGAAGGCAAAGCAGGAAAAAAAATTCCTCCTTCCAGCTCACTGGACTTAACCCAGAAAAAAAAAATATGCAGCTTACAGAAATATCTTCTGAGGGTTCACTGAATATTGAGGAGGAAAGGGAAATGACAGGGAAAAAAAAGTTGGGACTGGTTCCAAATTATTGCCACTAGACCGACGCTGAATTAAAGTGGTGCCCCCACAGATTGGTTTGGAGTGCCTAGAAATAATTATTCCTTTTTGCCAAAAATGTTGTTTTGTTGACTTGAACCCAGGCATCTTTTGGAAATCCAGCAATCAGATCACATAGATTATTCCTAAGAATTTGGGCTCGGGGAGGAGACACAAGGGAGTGGATGCTCTGGCACAGTCAGGAGCTCTCACTCCATAGGTATCCAGCTTTGCTTTGATAATAATATAAAATTATATAGATTTATATTAAGAGTTAAATATCATGCAGTGCTGCAGTCATTCAAGGCCTTACCTGGCACAGTTGTCACCTCTGAGTCCACATAGAGTTTTATCTATATAACATATCTTTCAACTTTTAAAATTTTTAATTATTTTTAGCACTTTTTCAGCCACAGGAAAACACAATGGTAATTATTTTGAAATTTGGCGATGCAGACAATACATATTCACTCCATATTTTCCTTATTTCACTTCCCATTTTTGCTGGGGATGCTCCATTTGGCCCCTGATTTAGATGTATGATTTTGTACCTGGGGTCTGCTCAGTCAGAGGCACGAAACAATTCTTAATTACTTCAAAATTATTTAAAGGGAATAATAAATCTTGTGGCTGATAGAACATGGCTGCCTGACCCAAAGAAATATGTGGGTAATTAGCATCCTTCCCAAGTGGATTATTTTTTTGTCCCCCAGATCTGTCCCTCATTACTGGCTGCACTCCCAGTGACTGCAGGGAATGATTGGGATGTTTTCCTGCCTTGTTTTCAGACAAGAACAATACAATCCTCTTAATGAAAATAAATGTACACGTGTTATTCCCAGGCCAAAATGCAAATGTGGTTGGCCTGATGGTTATGAATAAAATAAACAGCAGTCACTTGGAAAAAAATCACCACTAAACTCTTCTAAAACTTTTCTGTCCCCTGCCAAAACCTTGGGTGCTTCATCTTGGGCTTCTTGGTCCTGACTTCCACAATGCTTTGAAGAATAACTGTTAAATAAAT
Organism: Heliangelus exortis; assembly: GCF_036169615.1. NCBI lineage: Eukaryota > Metazoa > Chordata > Aves > Apodiformes > Trochilidae > Heliangelus > Heliangelus exortis. The sequence continues at coordinate 1,736,746 of NC_092436.1, read as the reverse complement.
AAATAAATAAAATAAAAAAAATTAAAAAATACAGCCCTGTTCTTTCTGAGCATTATCCTTGGGCTGCACAAAGATTTGCTACAGATATTTTCAGCCATGGCTCCAGCCACATTTCCAACATTTATTCAACGTTCAAGCAAATCCCTGTTTTCAACCCCCTCCTTTCCATCCCCTTTTTTGAAACACAGGCTCAAGGTGACATTTCACAGGCTGGGTCACCACCAAAGCCATGATAGGACAGGATGGTGGCTTTCATTTGGGATTCTCGTGGTGGCTGGACATACTTACTGGGGGAAAACTTCATTAGAAACCCTCCAGAGCAGCACAGAATTCAGACAGGGATCACCACGGCTCTTTAGCCACACTTTGCAGCCTATGACCTGGGAAAATATACATATTTTAACCTGAGCCCAGTCCACAGGCTCCAAGCAATCTGTTTTTTTCTCAGAAAATACATACTTGTGGTTTTCAAGGCTCTGAGATTGCTTTTAAACTGGGCATGGGGAAAAAATTAAACTACTTTTTTTTTTTTTTTTTTCTTTTTTTATGCTATCATCAACTAGGTTTAAATGAGAATGTCTGAAATATCAATCATATCATCAGCTGTTGTCACTGGGGAAGATAATAGAGGTGTTATTATATGGTGCTGAATCCCTTTGAAACATAATGCCTTGATCCTACCTGTATTTAATTAAAAATCCTGTGATTTTTAATCAGTCCTTGCAGGTCTCCTGCCAAAGCCTTTCTGTCCTCCAAAGGTACAAGGGAAGTTTCAAGGTACCAGATTGGTGTCCCCATCACTGGCAGGGTTTACTGAGAAGAGGAACTTTTTTATGCACTGAATATTTTCTCACTTGAGTCAAGCTGGGTGTTTTCCATCAGGTTCTCAGCAGGAGGTAATATTTTGATGCTCTAATGCTGCTGAAATGAAGACATCACAGAAAGGGCACTGCATGAGTTTTATCCCCAGGAAATCTCATGCAATGTGCCACTTGAAATTTGAGTTCTGTGTCCTCACACCAGAAAGAACAGCAAGTTTTTTTTGGCTGCAGAGCAGAACCAGTCTGCCAGGTACAACCTCTGCCAGATGCATGACGTTTCACACTACTTTTTTTTTTTTTAATACAGCCTCATAAGACAAATATTATTAGCAAAAAGGGCTTTCAAATCACACCCCTTGGGAGTTTAGGTTCTTGAGGAACACAGCAGCCCCTGAGGACACCAGGGACCACCAGGAGGAGAAGCAGAACAGACCTTCCCTGCTGTGCCAACAATATTGTAAATCCTTGCTGAAAAAGCTCCATGATTTGTGGGGACATTTCAAGATCACCTGGCAGTTCAGGCAGGAGGTGATGGAGCAGCTCCTGGTAGGTAAAGAGGGAAAAAAAAAAAAAAAATTATCAATTAGAGGAGAGCCAGGAAATGCCCTGATGGGAAAAGGGGAATTTCCTGTTTATCTGACAAGAAATCCCTTTGTACTGAGAGGGTGAGGGAAGATGACCCAAGACAGAGGTTCAGTGCCCTTCCATTGCCACAGTAGGATCTCTATAAATTGCCCAATATTAAAGTAATTATTCCCTAGGCTGCAGAGAAGACCTCACCTCCCAAGAAAATAGCAATGGGACGAGAGGAAACGGCCTGAAGTTGCACCCAGGGAGGTTTAGTCCTGATATTAGGAAGAATTTCTTTGCTGAGAGAGTAGCCAAGCTGCTCAGGGAGGTTGTGGAGTCACCACCCCTGGAGAGCTTCCAAAATGATGTAGATGTGGCACTTCAGGCCATGCTCTGGTGGACATGGGGGGTTTTTTCTGGGTTGAGAGCTGGACTCAGTGATCTTAGAGGGCTTTTTCAGCTGTGAGAAAGTCTGTGAAGCTTTGAGGAATTATTTCAAGCTAAGTAATGCTTAAAAGCAGCAATTTTTAATTTTTTTTTTTTTTTAAAGAAAAAAGATGGGATTTATCAAACCAAGTGTGCACTCAACAGAAGCTGCTAAAAATCTTCCCTAGGTTATCAAGCCTTTTTTAGGCTTATGAATATTCCTCCAAGGTGCCTGGTTTCCAACCAGCTGTACTGGCATCTCATCCCACTAGATGGGAGCTGAATTTACAGAGCGTGTTCAGATAATCAGAGTTATGATCATTTGCATGAAACAAACGAGACAAATATTGAAACAAATAAACAGCCTCTGGTTTCATGAAAACACGAGGACTGCATAATTAATTCCTGCTTCCCAGGCACTGGGGATTCCTGCATGGTTTGAGCTGAGGTTTTCAGAGTGTGACATTTAAATCTGGGCAATCTGTTCCAGGGCCTCCCCACACTCTTCCTGAAAAACTTCTTCCCAAAACTATTCTTCAGCTTAAAACCATTTCCCTTTGTCCTATGGCTGGACACTGTGAAAAGTCCCTTTGCAGCCTTCTGTAGGTTCCCTTCAGGAACTGGAAGGTGCCCTAAAGTCCTTCCTGGGGTTTTTCTCCAGGCTGAACAATCCCAGCTCCATCCCCTGGATCATCCTTGTGTCCCTTTTTTCCTCAGCATCATCCAAGCACCCCCAGCCCACCAGGAAGGAAAAGCTTGAAGAGCTCAGAGACCAAAGGCTGAAAAAAAACCCCAGGGGTGCCAAACCCTACAGCTGGAACATCTCCTCTGCTCTTTTTCATTTTCTCCTGAAATGTTGAGATTAATGACTCTGCAGAGCACTCCCAAGCACTCTTTTCTCCTCTGGATGTTCCACTTGAGGACTCCCCAGTTCCTCAGCCACTTCCCCATGACCCAGTCCCTGGGACAGTCAGCCCTGTTTTGATCTGAAATTTTTCATATTAATAATGTCATACATTACATTTGACAGCCTCTAACTGATTCTCTGACTTTTATGCAGCAAAAACTCCTGGCAGTGTTATTGGCTTTCCCTTTTTTATTAACTGCTCTGACTGGCAGAGAAATGCCCAGCAGAATCCCATGTTCCCAGGGGGATTTTTCAAAGGTTGGATCCTCTGCTACTGATGCAACATTTTTGTCATTATTCAAGAAGACAGATTGGTCACTTAGGCCTCTATCCTAATCACAAGAGACAGGGGGAAGGAAAAAAAAAAAAAAAAGCAGCGAGGTGCTTAAAAAAAGGTTTAAGTATTTAAATATACTTCATAAATTTAGTCTCTGAGTATCAAACACTGGAAGAGGGAGAGTAGCAAAGGGGGAGAATCCAACAAATGAACAGTGATGCATTGGGAGCCCAAGGAGGATGAAGAAATAGAGCATCAGGAAAGGAAAATGTAGCTGGTGAGGTGTAGGAAACTTCAGGTTTTTTCTGAATGAGAAGGTAGAGATTATCACCAAGAGTACCAACCCCAATAAATGTGGTCATCATCCACAGCTTCTGAGGACACCAGAGCCAAAGCAACCTACAAATAGATTTCCTGGGGAATGCTGGAAAACAGCTCCATCTTTTCTCCAAACCCCCCAAATCTGTACTGCATTCCTGCAATGGAAACAGTGTAAAAAAAAACCAATGTCCAAACTGCCTTTGGTTATTCCTCGTTTATTATAACATTTGTATTTTCACTCCATTAGCCCACCTTGCCTTTCTACAGTCACAACACAAAAAATGGGATAAAAGTTGATTTTTGGAGGCACTCATTGTGGAGAATCAAGTCACCCTAAAGGGACTTGGGATGAATGGTCTGAATTGAGGCATTTATCACTTTATCATTTCTCCAATCACAGTGACTGGGTGAGCTAATACTGAGAAGTCTAATGAAATTAGTTATGGTGAATATGTTTACAGCTAATGGAAGAGTGGAGCAAGAGCCATTTTAGCCATCTAACATGGGAACATGAACAATTCTCTCCTGGAACAGAAACAGGTCACAGAAGAAACCTTTTAAGTAGGTAGTAAATCCATTACCAGCTCCCATTTGAACCTCTAATTCTGGATGCATCAATAGCTATTGACAATCTGTCTGCCAGAACTTACTTAGTAAAATGCTTTGTCTCTGTTTTCTCGTTGATGGTTTGAACTTCCCCAGGTAGAAAGTCTTTATTGGCACTACAAAAATGTGCTTTAAGTAGCAATTCTTCCTCAGGGCCACCTTTAGTCTGGCAGGATGCTGGTGAAATAATCAAGGAGCTTTTATCTGATTTTTCCTTTCTGAAGAATTCCAACATTGCTTCAGTCCCAAAAATTTTGCCTTTAGAGGGATTTCTCTTGTCTCAACACACAAGGGTTGCAAATAACCCATTGACTTAGTCCCAGTTTCTTCATATCCAGATTCCATCATTTATCCAGACAGATGGATGAGTTCTTTCCCCTAAGTTTAGAGAGCTCCTGAGGTATCTCTGAGCAGATGGAACTGAACATTGAGAAGATAGAAGTGAACATTACCTGCAGGACAGGAGGGAAAGGAGAGTTCTTGGCCTCTTGTGACTTCCTTTGTGCAGCTGAGCCTTGGCTTTTGTGTTCACACAACCAGGAGACTCCTTGGGGTGCTTCAGGAATCCCCATGAAGTTCATTTTCCTTCTCCTTTCCACCTTCCCTTGAAATTCCCTGTAACAAAGGGGAAAAAGCATCTTATAAAAGCAGAGCAGGGGCAGCCTGGTCTTGCCCTGAAGCAGCAGCAGTCAGCAGGATGCACAATGACTTTCAGGTCATTGGGAATCCCCTTTCCCACTGGCATCCAGCAGCCTGGTGTATCCAGAGGATCCAGGAATCTTCCCAACAGGAAGAATCAATGAGCATTTTCCAAGTTATGAGGAGAAATTATTTGGGGAGAGGCCAGAAAAGGGTGCTCAGGAAAGCCTAAAAATCCATTTTCAGAGTGCCCAGAAGACTTTTCTGCATCCTGGGTTTAGGGAAGCCCTGGGAAATTTGGGGAAAGTTGCATTTTCTTCAGGTCTTCCCTGAAAGCTGGAATCAGGTGAGCACAATGAAGCCTCAGAGGATTTTCTATTGATCTGAAGCCCCAATTGATGTCCCCCAGGTGGACAGGGAGCCCATGGAGCTCTCAGGACAGACTCTCCCTGCCAGGCAGCTCTCTCCACCACAATTTGTAGTGCCCAGAGGGTGCTTGGAAGGGAAAACCTTCCAAACTCCTGCTGAAGGGCAGCCCCTCCATCCCTTCCCTCCCTGCCCAGTTCATCCTCTTCTCTGGATCCTTAACCCCTGGACTGAGCAGTGAGGAGCAGCTCCAGGTCCTTCACTTCTTAGAGACCATTGCCCTTCTAACAAGTTTATCTTCCATCCTCCCCAGCACTCTCAGCTCATAAATTCTGCATTTTGACAGCTGAAGTAGATTTTTTTCTTGCTGAGCCATGGTGGAGCTCATCTGTTCCAATCCCAGGCTGTTTACATTCCTGTGACAGGGTCCTCTTCATCAAGGACCCATTTCTATGGTCAAGTGGCTCCTGAGTCTCCAGGCAAGTCCTTGATCTCTGAAAAACCCCAATGCTCCTTGACTTCAGGCCTCCATATAACCTCTAGATGGACAAACAGAGCCCAGCCCACAGGGTTTGCAGATTCTGCCAGCTCCAGACCACCTAAAATTCCCCAAATGCCATCACTTTATCCATCCCCATTCCAGGTTTTCTTGCAGAACTCAGTTTGAATGACATTTGGCTGAAAAAAACCCCATATTCCAGGCTCATGCAGAAAACCACTCAACTCATCACCTTGCAATAATCTTAATAAATTTCCCCCAGTGGCAGAGCTGAGCAAGGAGAGGTTTTGCACTGTTTCCCTCTATATGCAGGCAGACAACAGGGAAGTTTTCTTTACAAGAATCACAACAAATACTTCAGGGCTTTGCTTAAATTCCACACTTTTCATTCCTTCCCCTAACAAAAGCTTTGTCTTCCTTCCAGCCCCTAAAGCAGCAGCCAGCAATTTAAAGCCCATCATTCAGTACTTGTCAGATTAACCCAAATCCCTTCTGAAGAGGCAGGAAAGGACAAGCTTAAAATTAAGAAAAAAAAAGGGGAGGTTGGCCAAAGTTATATAGATTAAATGTAGTGTTGAAAGGCCTGGTGCAGGTTTTGGTGGGATGTTTCTCTTAGCTTGGTGAGGTGCTGGCTCATTCCAAAGGAAGGAAAGTCCTTAAAAAAATGAACATAAAGGAGCTGCTATCTCTGATGGCTTCTCAGAAGGGTGAGTTTGGCATCCTATGGGAAAGAAGCAATTTTAAAGGAATTTATAAGTCTTTAAAATGCAGAGATTATTTCTTCTTAAAAAAAAAAAAAAAAAAAAAAAAAAGAAAAAAAAAAGAGCAATTTATCACATTCAATTGAGAATGAAAATCTTCAGCCCTTTTCATCCCAAGTAATGAGGGAGTGCATTTATTCTTTACTCTGCAAATCTCCTGATTTCAGCAGACAGCACTTTTTGAATGCTGCAGCACATTTGTCATGGGGAAGACAGTTCCTTTTCAGCTGCCCAAGCACAGGGTGTCCTGGATGAAAAAGGCTCTGCTATTGTCCTGGGGGTATTTTGTGCAGGATACAGAGAAAAGGAAATGCATTTGCACTGCTCCTTGTGGAACTGAACATATTCTGCTCCTACAGAGAATTCTTTCCCTTCCCAAAGCCTGTCCAAGGCCTTCACCTCAATAGACAGCAGAATTTAGAGAGCTGAATCTGTCCATCCTGCTGGAGATAAAATTTTATGCACAAAGAGTTGCCCTGTGCATGACCAAACCCACAAAAATAATTGGAAAACTCAGCCAAGTCCTCAGACCAGTAATTTGTTTGTCAAGTTTCATTTATTTGTCTTAAAATTATCCAAGAGAAGATGTTGGATTTATTCTTGACATTTCCCCCCTCTTGCCTAAGCATGGGATGAATATTCAATGTTCAAACATTCAAATTTGGTCACTGAGTTACACAAATCTTGCAATTATTAGTGCTTTTTCTGCATGACATATGCAATTAAGCAACAAGTCATGAATTTAAATAATAAATTGACTACATTCTGCCTTTTTCAGGGTGAGAAGTGATGTAAAGTTCCAGGCCAGGAGGTGGGACATGATGTCCTGATGTTAAAGAATCAGAGAAACAACTCAAAACCCCAACTGATGCTGCCTGTGCTGGATTGGAGTTTACATAAAGAACATTATTTTCTCCTGGAAAAGCTCCATTTCCCAGCTCTTCACCAAAAATTAACTAAAAATACCAAGAACAGGGTCAAGCCTTGGCTTGTTCTTGAATTGAGATGGTGAGGGAATAAAACCTACATGGCCACAGCCACCACTTCATTGCCTGGAAATGACCAGAGCACCTAAAAAAATTGCTAGGAATCACTGCAGTTATTTGCAAGGAAAAAAAAAATGGGATTTTTTTCAAAGACAAACAGCTGGGAAAGCGGTGCCAAACGAGGAGCTCTCTTTGAAGGGGTTGGAAGAGATATTTGTCATTTAAAACAAAAAATTGAAGACTTTTAAGGAAAAGAATGGCAGAATAACCTTAGAGTAAGAGGTATTAAGGCACTAAAGGGAGTAACCTTTAAAGCCTGCTTCTGAAATGGATCCCTGAAGTCCTGAATCATAATAGCAGAGGGGAGGAAGAGAGCCTTGAAATAAATGAGCATCAGCCCAGAAATCTCCCAGAGATGACAGAGAGTGCAGAAGTTTCTTGCTAAACTATTTATTTCTGAACTCCTGAGCAGCCCAGAGAGCACGAGGAAAGGAGAAAGGAAGGGTAAGAGGAGGGGAAATAAATCTCTTCTCCTAAATGCATTTAGAGGGGTTGTAGTGAGAGGGGTAGGGATTACATTCAATTTAATCTGAATAGATAACAGAGTCTAGATTTATTATCTGGAGCTTTATTAAAGATCTCTGCAACACAGCTTCAGAATTTCTTTCTGCAATGGGAGGTTTGCTCCCTCAGCTGTGCCATTTACCTTACATGCCAGCCCTCCCAAAATTCCTTCTGACACAGCACAGAGGGGGAAAAAAAAATAAAAATAAGAATAAAAAAGTTAAATTCAAGGGAGAAATCGGGTGGCTGGTTAATCTGGGGGAAATGATCTGAACCACTTGTGTAAAGCAGCATGGGGTCCACCAGTAACAAGCATAAACTGCTGCTCTTAACTGGATAAGAAGAGAGAAAAGGGATTGCAGAGCAACCTACCCAAAAAATCAGCTGTTTGCATCCATTCACCTGCCTCGTGCAGCCCCTGGAGCTGAGAATTCAGAGTTTTGCAGCTTGCTTTTGTAACCTCACACATTACCACACCTCCACTTCTGCAGTCCAGGTGGGATTCTGCTCCCAGCTGCTCCAGCTTGGATCATCCTGCTCCAAGATGCTCTCCATGTGCTGTCCCAGGGATGCAGGAATGGGTGGTCCTAGGGAAATTCAGGAGCTGTTAGATGTGAATTTGCTTCATGGCAGGACTACAGCTCCTGAACCTCCCACCTTGCTTTGTGTTCACATCTTCATCTAAAATCAATGCCCAGATGCTGAACTAACATTATTTCATGGGATAAAATAGAATCATTAATGTTAGAAAAGACCTTTCAGATCACCAAGTCCAACCATCAACCCAATACCATCATCCCAACCAATCCATGTCCCCAAGCACCCACAAACCCATTTTTTGAACCCCACCACTGCCCTGGGCATCCTGTTCCAGTGCCTGACCACTCTTTCAGTACAGAAATTATCCCTAATATCCAACCTGACCTTTCCCTGCTGCAGCTTGAGTCTTCTTCCTCTCATCCCATCCCTGGTTATGTCAGAGAAGAGCTCAAACCCCACAAAACCAAACCTGGGAGAGATGAAATAGAGGAAGAAGATAAATTCTATTTCCACAGCCAGCTTCCAACCAGTGCTTAATTAACACCAGGAGAACATTTCCTCACTGGGTGGTTCTTACCTTCCCTCATTTTCTTGGTGACACCAGGGCACCCAAAAGGGGTGAGGGGTTGGGCTGTGTCTGTGTGCAATCATCCATCACTTCAAAAAGGGCTGTCCTGCCATTAACTGGGTTAATTGGGTTCATCAGTGCTGCTCCTCCAGACACCTGTGCTCATCCTCCCACTGAAGATGCAAAAAGAAAATCAACACAAGTTCCCCAAAATGCTGCTGAGGAGAAACTTCCCCCCACGTGGGCTTTTACAACCCAAAGGAACCCCCAGAGAGAGAGGGTGCAGAGGGGAGAAGCTTCATTTCCTAAATTCAGAGCTTATTTCCAGAATATGAACCCCTGAGTTCCCTGAACAGTTGTGGAAAATTTTATTTCTTCCAGTAAATAAGAGTGGAAATGGAAATGGGATTTGACAAAGGGAAAACATCCAGGGAGATCTTTTTGCTAGCAAAATATTTATTTTTAAATAATTGTCAGTACTGGAGATGTCTCAGTTCCTCTACAGTATTAAAAAAAAAAAAATACTGGGGGGGAGAAAGGGGATGGAGAAAAGAGATCTCCCTCTTTCCAGCTGAGATGAGGAAGCTTTAATTCCTGTGGCTAACAGGAGAGTTACATGAAAATGGCAATTTAACTTCAGGAATGCATTGAATTAGACAATATTTTGTGAGAATGCACAACTAAAGAGATATTAGGAACAAAACTGAGAGGTTTGGGCTTTTCCTTTCCCATCTCTTTTCTCTGTGAGTGATGTTGCACTTGGGATGAGAGTTTTGTTTGGGGTTTTTGTCTGCTCTGGGGAGTGACACTCAGTTATTTCACAGGATTTAAGTAATATGAGTAGCTTGGTTGTCATGATTAGCAGCAGCTAAAGCAAAGCAGCATTTGCTAAGTGCAGGGAGCTGAGAGGATGTGGCTGGTCACAGCAGCTTATTAAAAACATAATGAGCTCAACAAAAGGCATCAGAATTGAGTAACAGGAGGAAGGAAGTGCTGATGACACTAAGCTGGGGCTGATGACACTAAGCTGGGAGGAGTGGCTGACACACCAGAAGGCTGTGCTGCCATTCAGAGAGACTTAGACAGGCTGGAGAGTTGGGCAGGGAGGAACAAGATGAAATTCAACAAGGGGAAGTGTAGAGTTTTGCATTTGGGGAAGAACAACACGATGTCCCAGTATAGGTTGGGGGCTGACCTGCTGGAGAGCAGTGTAGGTGAAAGAGACCTGGGGGTCCTGGTAGATAAGAGGATGACCATGAGCCAGCAATGTGCCCTTGTGGCCAAGAAGGCCAATGGCATCCTGGGGTGCATTAGAAAGGGTGTGGTTAGTAGGTCAAGAGAGGTTCTCCTCCCCCTCTATTCTGCATTGGTGAGGCCGCACCTGGAGTATTGTGTCCAGTTCTGGGCCCCTCAGTTCAAGAAGGACAGGGAAGTGCTTGAAAGAGTCCAGCGCAGAGCTACTAAGATGATTAAGGGAGTGGAGCATCTCCCTTATGAGGAAAGGCTGAGGGAGCTGGGTCTCTTTAGTTTGGAGAAAAGGAGACTGAGGGGTGACCTCATCAATGTTTTCAAATATGTAAGGGGTGAGTGTCAGGGAGATGGAGCTAGGCTTTTCTCTATGGTGACCAGTGATAGGACAAGGGGTAATGGGTGTAAGTTGGAGCATAGGAGGTTCAAGTTGAATATCAGAAAGAATTTTTTTACTGTAAGGGTGACAGAGCCCTGGAACAGGCTGCCCAGGGGGGTTGTGGAGTCTCCTTCACTGGAGACATTCAAAACCCACCTGGACACGTTCCTAGGGGATGTACTCTAGGGGGCCCTGCTCTGGCAGGGGGGGTTGGACTAGATGATCTTTCGAGGTCCCTTCCAACCCCTAGGATTCTATGATTCTATGATTCTATGATTCTATGAAAGCTCCTATGTACCAGCACAGTCCTGTAGAACTCATGTGACACAAGGTTATTATAAAACATTTAGTGAGCAGACATTTAATTTAACACATGAGTACAGGGGGAAAAAAAAAAAAAAATCTGTGTTTCTCTAAGAATTTAAAAGTTTGGCTTAAACAACTCACTTATGGCACAGAAAAGCTGCCAAGGGGGGAAATCAGCCTCTCTGCTCCCACTGCAGACCATTTTTTCCAGCATTTTCATCTGCACATTGTTTCTGGAGATCTTTTCTGGTTTTCTGTCATCTCCTGTAGTCAAGTTCCCCCCTGGCATGGTGATGTCCCCAGCTTTGATTTCAGACCCTTTCCTCCTGACTCTGCCTTGCAGAACTTTCTCTCTGGACTCCCTGTCTCCCAGAAAGATCCCAGCACTTCCCCTTCCATTCGAGGTGGTTGCCACCACTCTGCACTATAAATTAATAATATTTTCTGCCATTCTCCAAACTGGGGTTTCCACAAAACACACCCCCCCCCCCTTCCCTGCAGCATCAGGAGGGCTCAGGCTTTGGTTGTGGGGTTTTTCCTTGGTGTGTTTCCATCAAGATACAAATCCTTGGTGTTCAGAACCTGTGGTTCTGGTTGGACCTGGGATGTGGGGAAAGGAGATATTGATCCCATGGGGGCAGCTCCATCAAGGGGATGAGTTTGGTCCCCTTGGATCTCTCCAAATCCACCAGACCTCCTGTTATTGCCTCCCATAGAGACACCCCTGCTCCTGCTGTACAACTATAAAGTCTGTGATGCTCTTTCCCCCAATATCCCCCCAAACTCCTCTTGGCTATTTGGGGGCACAGCAGTAACTTTGGGGCCATGCCATTCACAGAAGAAGGAAAAAGTCCTGTAAATGGGGGTGAAAGCTGAGGGTGTTGCATGAGCTCTGCTCCTTTTTTTTTTTTTTTTTTGTAGCAGTCAGCTCACACAGCATCATCCCAAGAGATCCTCTTTGCAAGTTCTGTCACTCCTGATCATCTCTAACCCATCTGGCTGTGAGTTGTGTCCTGGCATGGTGGGCAGAAGACAGAGGATGGACACAAGGTACCACCAAAAGTACCTCCAGGAACAAGCTTGGCACATGAACAAGAAGGTTAAGCATGAAACGTGCACTGAGCTTTAACAAAACTGGGGAACCTGCCTCCTTTTCCCTCCTAAAATATCTTTAAAAATCCCAACCTTAACAAAATGTGGGTGCTGGGATGGATGGGGTTCTGCAAGCAAAGGAGAAATCCTGATTTAGCCCAGAGTGCCCAGTGTTGTGCTGATGAGGCAGTTCTGATTTGGGGAAATAGGCACTGCCTCTGGGGACTTTTCTGACCTTTTTTCCCCAGTAACAAGGAAAAAAGTTTTTTCATTTTCTTTTGTGGAGAAATATATACAAGCTGGGCCTCAGTTCATGTAAAATGTAGGAAGATATAATGGAAATTTCACAATACCCTTTCAAAGCACCTTACTACATATTAGGCAGACTATTTCAGCTGCCAAATACATTCAACATTCCCTCACTTTCTGCTCAAAACTTGTGAAATCTGAGGGTTTTATGATTAGAGCTCTGTCATTTATAGATTTGACTCCAGTCATTCATTTAGCAAAAAAAGCCTTTGTCCATCCAACAAGAATAATTCCATCTCTGTCCTGTTGGGGAATATCTGTTTGGCTGCAGCCAAAATGAAGGGGCAGACTGTGCCACCCATCTTTTATTTTCATCTTATTCCTCCCAACTTGGTCAGTTAAACAAATTCTTTTAAAAGAACCAGCCTAAAAAAAAGCTCATTCACTGCCAGCAGGTGGAAGAAAATTTCCTGCTTGCCCAGGAGATATTATTGCAGAAGGGAAGTGGCAGAAGAGATATTTACTATTCAATTACAGACCTTCAGAGCTTGTAAATGCAGCCTTGGAGTTTGGTGTAAAAAGGAGACTGAGGCTTCGGGGCACTGCAAATACACCCCAGGCTGCCTGGTCAGGGACTTGCAGATCTCACTGCAATGAAAGAGCAAAAAAATCTGATCATAAAATACCCAGCATAGCCAGATTTATAGGGCATTTAAAAGAAATCTTACATGTGTTGTTTTATTATGATGATGACCTTGCATTATCTTGCTCTAAACACCCAGGTCAGCTGGCAGGAGCATCCGAGGGAACAAGAGGCAGGTTGAATAGATGCATGGTTTAAAAGAAAACTTCAAGGTTTAAGCTGAAAAAGGGGGAAAAAATATAAAAATTGGGTTAATAATTCCAAGGTCCTCCTGGCAGCAAACTCACTACTCCGAGGAAAGAAAGAAGTACAGTGGAAATGCAGCAAATCAGCTGGAAAGGGTAGACTTGGACCTGATAAAATTGGCGTGGCTATTTAGGGAGCAAGATTTCATTAGAGTTGCTATAGCAATTGGAACAGTTTGGCAAAGCCTAATGAAGGATTATGACAGAAATAGAGGCAGCTAGAAGCCATCAAAAGCTGCAGGAACAGAAGCTTCATAGAGTTCTGAGCAAAATCCCACTGGAAGGACATTGATCTCCCTGGAAGATATCCCTCTCATTTCAAACATTTCTCCAGGGTGTTCATTGAGCAATGATTGCAATACAAACCCCAGTGCCCTCTCCACTGCAAGAAGTTATTGGTGGATTTTTCCCTCTCCCAGGCACACTTTATTATTAAGTGCTTTATAATAAAACCACGTGGCACTTGCCTGGCACCTCTCAGAGCAGTGCTGAGATTCCTCCTGGTGCTGTGTTTTAACCTCCTCAAAGGGGTGGCAGATACAGCCTGGGGGTGAATAAACAGAGCCTGAGGCATTGCAGGGATTTATTCTGGGGGGAAGCAGGGATGTGGGGTTCTCAGGTACCCAAAAAACCCTCAGAGCAGGTGAGCAGGAGGCACCTGCAGAGCTCCCTCCCTTGCCAGGTGCCCCCAGGATGGGCAGATGCAAAAAATCCTCTGGGTTCAGCTGAGCATCCCCTGCTCTGAGGTGCCTCTCCAAGGTGTAAAATCAAAGCTACTACTCACAGGTGGTGCTCTCAGCTCAAACTCTGCATGGGTCCAAAAGTGCTGCTGAGGAGTCACAGAACTGTCTATATATCCATATATCCCATGCCCAGCACAACCTCTCCCAGCAGGAGAAAGGGGTTTCCCTTGAATCCCAGAGAAAAAAAATGTCCTAAAGGTCAGCAGAGCTCCCTTGAAAGGAATTCCCAGCCCAAGGAGCACGCACCAAGCTGCAGCTTTGCATCCATGGAGGAAGAAGGAGGACAGAGTTTTCCTGCCTCTCCTTCAGCTCTTGGCCCATCCAAGTTGCTGCAGGTTTTGCTCTGCTTTTAGGGTCGGGACTCATTTCCAAAGGCCCAGGCAAACCTACAGCCAGGCTGGGATTTTAGGTGTGGGATTTGTTGGATGTGTTGAGCAGCAGCACTTAAAAGATCACAGTCAGAGCATCTTCCCACCACTTTTTTTCTTTTTCCTCCCTGCAGCCACTTGCCAAGCTTCTCCCTGCTATCAGTGTTCACTCCCACCTTGCCCACGTGTGCAGGGTCACCACAGAATAACTGGCTACAATATGTTTGGCACAGGCTGAGGGAACACCATGAGACTGTCATTTCCTTCCAAAACAGCCTCAAAATAAGAAAAAAAAAAAAAAAAAAAAAAAGTGGCTCTGGGGGAAGTTTTCGACATATGGCTTCATGAGCAAATTTTAAACATATGGACTATCAAATGCATTCAAGATGTGTTAAAGCCCATTCAGTGATCCCCAGTCAGTTATTACACCAGGTTTCATGACACTAAGGAGGTGGTAGGTGCCCTTTCCAGCTTCAAAAATAGTCCAGAGGCACTCCATCCACAGGAGAAAGATTAAACTTCACCTCATTTAAAGGATACTCATTATCTTACTGGCTGGGAATTTGAACTGTGAGTAACTCATCCTTGGGATTTCTCATCATTGGTTCTGAGATTAAATAATACCTATTTACTAAAGAAAAAATAAATATATCAGATTATATGTTTAATTTTACAGGCTCACCCATCCTCTCTTAAAAATGGAAGCAACAGTAGGTATGGATGATTCTATCATCCCACTGGGAGCCAGAAATAAACCCAAAAGCCTAAACTTCAATCACGACTTGCAATTTTCTAAACCAAAAACCAAGCCAGAAAGAAATTCCATGCCTTCTCTTCATCTAGAAACACCCAACGTAAAATATGAAAGCAGCAGCAATTGGTACCCATGAACAATTAATGTGTGTACATCTTTGGCAACACCAAAAACTTGTGAGAACCCCAGGGCTTCCTATTGTCTCAGGTATGGCAGCAAATCCTGACAATTACCCACTGGAAGGGTGCAACTCACTGGTGGTTTGTAAAAGCACAACTGCAGACATCCCTCTGAGCTTACACACCAGATGCTCAGCCAGGCAGCAGCAGACAGGCCAGCAAGGTGAATTTTAACAGCATTTGGAGACTATTAATAAGTAACTTTTGGAGAATTTGCTCGGCCTCAGCAGTGATCAGCTTCAAAAGAGAGAGGTTTTTTTTTTTCCTTTCAGCCTCACCTCTGTCTTTGGTTTGCCTTTGCCCCAGGACTTGCCATCTTCACCTGGTAGCAGGTGAACACTTCTTTTCCTGCAGCAGATCTCAGCCCTGCCCTTCAGCTCAGTTCTGAGAGCTCTCGACGATCACTTCACAAATGTCAGCACTAGGAAATCAAGGGAGAGAGAAAAAAAGGCTGAATTTCTCCAGAAGTGCACCTGAAACTCAAGACTGAATACCTGATTCTGGCCCAGGAAAGACTCACAAACTGATGGACAATCTGACCAGTGTTGCCCTTCTGAAAATAAAATAAAAAAAAAATCCATGTATACTAGGAGGGGGTTAGGAGCAGTGAGCAGGCATGGTGGTTTAAAAATAAAGAAAGAAAAAGGCATAAAAAAAGAACAAAAAAAGAATCAATGTTTAAAAGGAAACACCACCACAGGGGACAAGCCCAGCTCTCCAGGGGCAGCAATCCCTTTGCAAGCATCTCCCATTGCAAGCATCTCCTCTATGTTTACACCAGCTCCAGACACTAAAGCATCTTCCTGCAAATCACGTGGAATTTCTGGCAGGTTGGCTTCCCTGGGGAGAACAGCTGGGACTTGACATACTTGGGTGAGCATTTGCTTTAACAAGGTTCATTAACACTTTTCCAGAGAGTGCATCAGAGTTTGGGTTTCACCTCTGACAACCTGTTCCCGGGTATTGCTGGTCCCTGCCAGGCTGGAGGTGTTGACTCTGGCCAGAGGCTCCACAGCACTCCTGGGATGCTCTGGAAACACCACTCATGAAGGACAAACAGAATCTGGAGGCTGTATTAAGAGGAAAAGGATAAAGGCAGAGGGACATCAAGGTAAACATCAAGCAACCTTCAAAAATAAATAAGGAGAAGCCGTGGGAAGCAGCAGCACCTCTGAACAAGTTGCTGGGTGCAAGTAATGTGAAAAAATGGGAAAAAAGGTGTAAAGAAGCCTTGGCCAGGGCTCTGTGGATGATCCCGTTGGCAGGGATTTATTATTCAGCCTCTTTCTGAGGTCCATAACTTCTGACTTCTCCTTGATTTGAAGCTGTCTCTGGGGAATCCCCTTGGTTGGGCACCATGGCACTGATCCACCTGGAGCATCCCCGCTTGCTCCCTGCCTGTGGGCTCTTGGTTTTGATTGGAAAAGAAAAGAAAGAAATTTCTCCAGTGCAGAGCTGTTGCTCTGTGTGACCAAGAGGAACATCTCCAGTCCCTCAGCCCTGATCTCATACTGGGAGGGAGCTGCTGAGCACTGGAGAAAAGAGAACCTGTTCTTCACTCTGCCCTTTAGACAACGAAATGCTCTGTGCTCCCAGGTGGAAATCTGAGCCCTGGCTGAATTTGAACTTGTTCTTTTAATCTCCTTATTCAGTCTGTCATTTTCTTATCCATTTACCATTTTTTTTTTTTCCCTACCCAGCCATGCAGGTGAGAGGGACATTTGGCTGAAGGTCACCTACGTGGGAGCAGTTGAGCTTCTCCAAACCCAGCCCCACAGGCTTGGCCCCCACCAGCTGCTTTCTCTACAAAGTCCTCATCCCATCCCTATGCAAAACTGGCAATGGGAAGGTAGATGGAGAAGATGTTTTTAAGGGTAAAATAATAAGAACTCTCCCAGCCAGAGTTGTGGTTCTTTCCCAGGAAAACTCTCCATGGTGAAGGCCAAGGAAGCAAATTCCAGGACGTGAGCCACAGAAATTTGTTTTGATTTTTTTTTTTTTTTTATAAGAAAGAGCTACCTGGCCTCAGGGTTTCCATATCATGAAGTAATTGTTGGCTAAATTTGGGATATCTGTGGCTCAAACACATTGAGAAAGCAGTGTTCAGTGTTTGCTCCACACCATCCCAGCTGCAATCAAAATTGGGCTTCCATACCTCATTATTTAGATTCATGATGGTGTTTTAGTGATGCAGAAAGCCAAGGCTGGTTGGTCATTACCTGCCCCAACCCTTTGCTTGTCCATGCTGGAAACCAGCAAGGAGAATGGGAGGTTCTGGGAGGTTTGGGACAGATTTCCCCAGCACACTCTGTCCACTCCTGGTGCTTCTCTGTTCAGATCTATGCATCTCTCATCACCCCCTTGGTACCACTTTTTGGACTCTCAGCACCTTCAGGCAATGACTTTTTCCTTGTGCTGACCAAGATGAGGCCCAACCTGTCTCTCCTCTGCTCTTCACCATAATTTAGAGGAGTTTAATAAATATCAACACCCTCCAGTGCAACACCAGAGCCCACAAACACCCGGTGGCTGGAGCCTCCCCCGTACAAACAGTCAGGAAAGAAGCAGAAGCAAAAAGCTCTGTGGCAGGACAAACTGTGTCCCATATTCCTTGATTGTGCTGCAGGTTATAAATCACCCAGGAAGGTGACAAATGTGTGCACTTAAACCAAAACACAGGGGCTGCTCAGCATAACAAAGCTGCCTGCGGGCAGCTGAGCTAAAATCAGTTTATTGCTCTCATTGGCATTTTTTGTGGGCCAGATGAAAGGGCAGCAGCAGGGGTTTCCCAGCCCACAACTCCAGCTCTGCTTTACCCAACAGGATCTCCCTGCTCCAGTGACCTGAAGAGATCCTAGAACCATTCTGGCTGGAAAAGACCTTTAACTCCTCACGTCCAACTCTCAACCCAGCCCTCCCAAGGCCACCACTGAGCCATGTCCCTCAGCACCCTACCTACAGGGCTTTGAAACCCCTCAAGGGGTGGTGATCCATCCCCTCCCTGGGCCCATCTTTGATAACCCTTTCAGTGAAGAATTTTCTTCTAAGCTCCAATTTAACTCCCCTCAACCCCTGGGGCAACTTGAGGCCACATCCTCTTCTTCTATCACTTATTACTTGGGGGAAGAGACTGAACCCACCTCACTCCAACCTCCTTTCAGGCAGAGAAGGTCCCCCAAGGCTTCCTTTGCTCCAGGCTGAACACCCCCAAATATTCACTGAGAAAAGGGGCAGCAGTTTTTAGGTTCCTTGCACCCAAGGGAGGGGCACACGAGGGTCCCCATCCCCTGCAGAGCTCCTCCCAATAGGCAGCAACACTTCTCCTTCTGCCCACTGCCCAACACCTTCACCTCCTCACCTGGAAGGTGACATTTTACAGGAAAGATAAATATCTGAGCCTGTCAGCTGCTCTTTGATGACTGCATTCCATTCCAGCTGGATTTTCCTTACAGCAATGTCTGTTTGTAGCATCTTCCCTACCAGAGCTGCTGGGCTAGGGCTGACACCTCACCACAAACCTCATGGAATGAAACCTGTAAAGCAAGCAAGCCTTCTTATACCCACTTTTACAGCTGGCTAAACTTAGACACCAGAGACATTTAAAACACCTTCCCCCAGAGTTACAGAATGAGCTGGTGAAGGTACAGAGCCTGGAAAAGCTCAGCTCTCAGCCCCTGCCTCCAAAACCCCCTCTGAGGAAGCAAACTGGTGAAGCACATGGTTAATATTAAGGAGACATTAAACCATTGCAAAGCTCCCTTCCTTCAACGTGCCAAAAACCTGCTGCCAGCCACCAAGGGCAGGGTGTTAATCCTGTCTCCTCCATGCCCACAGTCAGGAGGCAGCAGTGATTTATTGCTTTGCAACGAAGGGATGTGACATTTACAGCTTGTGACACAGCAAGTGGAGGAGTGCAAGGCAGGTCAGGGGACATCTGGGGCCTGGGTGACCCTGGCACTTGAAGGAAAGCTCCAGTACAGCAAACAAAGTGATAAAATTAATGTGGCTGTCGGAAGCTGGACAAAGTTCCAAAATCCAGATGTTCCTTATAGGGGTGCCAACCAGCCCAGGGTTTACTCTCCTTTAAAAAGCATCAGTCTCCTAAAATTAGCTGACCAGTTGGGTGTAGACACTTGATGGAATCAACTGCAGTGACAGAGGTGGCCTTGGACACAGCAGCAGCCAGGCTGGTGGGACCAGTTTGGGTTTAGGACCAAGGCTCACCCACAGCACAGCCCAGGAGCAGAGCTCAGGGCCTCACTTTCCACCCTCCCCCTGCTGCAAGACTATTCAAATCCCAACTTTTCCCCCTTTCTGCCTACCTGGCTGTCTGTGAAGAGATGCATTTTCCCTTCTCAGTCTCTGGTTCATCCTCTTAGCTCCAAGCTGTGTTTCACCTAAGGAATTTTTTTTTTTTTTTTCTTTTTTTCCATGCAGAAAAACCCAGCACATGTGGGGAGCTCTGTGATTTCCTGGGTCTCTCCACAGTGCTGCCTCTCACCTTTGCCCAGTGTTGGTCATGGAAGCTGCAGCTACAGCACAAAAATTTGGTTGCAGAACGAGCTGGTGGGGAAGAGAAGAGGGATTTAGTCAATAATAAACGAGGCAAATTAATAATTACTTCACTAAATGCAGGTGCTGCATGGAGGGAGGAGGGTGATGGTATCCAGGAGATTATCCTCTGCTATCTGATATTCCTCTCCCTGCTTTAGTGGGAGGCTTGGACTGGATGATTTTAACTGATGATTCTGTGATGTGATTTTCTGGGTTTGGGGGGCAGAGCCTGGAGGTTGTAAGGTTAGAAAATCAGCTGAGAAAAAGAGTCTGCAGTGGGAAATTTTAGGATTGAAATTACCCCAAACCCAAGAAGCTGAGTTACAGGTGTGTTTGGAAATTCCATGGGAAATCCCTCTGCAGGTTCACACAGAGTTTGCCACCAGACAACAGGTGTGAAACTGTGGTCTCACACCTCAAATTCACAGTGATTAATAATTTGAGAAACTGGGAAAACAAGAGCTGCCTCAGCACTAAGAGAAGGGAGGGAACCAGACAATTGGTGCAGGAATTCCAGGTGAGACCAGAACTTGGGAAACAAATTCCTCCTTCAAGACACTCCAGGTCAAATCCCAAACCCAACTTCTTGCCTGCAAAGCTCTCAAAAAAGAGGTTGTGGCCAGCAGCAGCAGCATTCCTCCCCCTGCCTCTGCCTCCTTCTTCCTGTCCTAAATTGCTTTTTTTGTGCTGCAAATACATCTCTTCCAGAGGAACAAGAAAAGGGCAGGACAAAGCTTGGCTGCCTTCCAGGGAGCTCTACTCATTTCAGCATTTTCCTGAGATTTAGACCCTAGAAATGAATTAGAAATGAAGCAGTTTTGCACTGATGGAGGTTGGGGAGAAGGCAGGGTGGGGGTTCCAGGTCTCCTGGCAGCTGGGACAAAAGCCTCAGAGGTGCCATGTGTTCCATAACCTGGGAAAAACTCCTTTGGGATTACTTGGCAGTAAATCCCAGGTGCTCACAAATCAAATAGTGCTCTCATGACACTGGTGTAAGCCTGAAATATCTTCACCAACCCAAGGTGAGAGAAGGAAAAGAGAAGTGAGGAGAAACCAGGTCCCAGTGAGAATTTTGGGGTCTGCAGAGAGGGGTGGTGCTGAACCTCACTTTATTTTTTAACCAAACCCAAAGTAGCTGGGCAAAGGCTGCTTGTGCAAACAGCACCTCAGAGCCTGAGCTCTTCTTTCTCTTCCCACGACCCTTGCTGAGCTGGGTTTAACACCCTCAGAGTCTGATCACCCCAAAATGTCCATTTGGGATGGGGGAGGACACTGGCAGCCTGATAAACAGGGCTGTATCTTTTGTCTGAACCACTCAGCATCCCCCATTCCCCCAGAATTCTGCCAGACTCATCAGACCAGCACTTCAGAGCTGATCAGCCACAAATTATCCAGCCAAGGACAGATTCCCATCACCACCTCCTTGGACCACCTCCTTTTTTCCCCAGAGCAGCAGCATCCATTTTTCTGACCACCCACAGAAAAAAAAAAAAACCCTTGCCTCAGCCCTGGTGACACTGGCAAAGACATTAAAAAACTTTAATGAACTTTAATGTCCACTGCCTCTTACAAAGAAGCAAAGGAACAAGCTGTGTTTCACCTGAGGAATTTTTTTTTTTTTTTAATTTTTTTCCAAGCAGAAAAACCCAGCACATGTGGGGAGCTCTGTGATTTCCTGGGTCTCTCCACAGCATTTGTGCTGCTGGTGCTGTTCCATTTGTTGGCCCTGGGAGAGCAGTTTGGAAGGGAGAGAAATAGCATGGTACATTTGAGTTTATGGGGTATTAAAAGGGCTACAGCCAAGGCACCAAAGTGAATTATTTATGGTGCAATTGCACTTTCTTCTAAACCACCCTTCAGATGGGTCAGGCCTGGGACATTCCCATTAAGTCCAAAGAAGCCAAGGTTGTATCCAACAATATAGGTACATTAAATTAAATTAAGATACATTAAATTAAATACCTGGAGATGGCACTCTGAGAATGACACAACTCAGTTCTGACATTAGGAGCAAGCATGGATTTTACATAAACCTCCCTTCATCCTATTTTTCCTCTTTTTTTTTTTTTTTTTTTTGGGTGGGAGCTCCAAACCTACCATGATTAGATTTTCAAAACATTAAAATAAACCCAAGCTCCCTTTC
The DNA here is from genome assembly GCF_036169615.1 of Heliangelus exortis. Lineage (NCBI taxonomy): Eukaryota > Metazoa > Chordata > Aves > Apodiformes > Trochilidae > Heliangelus > Heliangelus exortis. Next base: position 1,714,992 of record NC_092436.1, on the reverse strand, counting down.
TTATCCCAGCAACACTGAATCTAAGGGATCTCTTTGAGCTCAGGTACCAGCTATGTCCATGAAAACCTCATTTGCAGAGGAAAATGGCACCAGTTCTGCTCTGCAGGGATTTCCTGCATCATTTCTGTGCTGTTCCAGTGGAGACCTCGTGTTTTGCAGGAAAAAATGTTCATCTTCCCAGGCTGAAAATGGCAGAACTCAGTCCCTGTTCAGCAACCTTTTAAACCCTCTCTCTCTCTTTTTTTTTTTTCCTCTTTCTTTTTTCTTTTTTTCTGGTTTTTCTTTTTTTTCTTTTTTTTTTAATCTTTTTTATCTTTTTTCTTCTTTTCTTTTTTCTCTTTTTTCTTTCTTCTTTCTTCTCTCTTTTTTCTATTTTTTCTTTTTTCTTTTTTTCCTTTTTTCTTTTTTCCTTTTTTCTTTTTTCTTTTTTCTTTCTTCTTTTTCCTCTTTCTTTTTTTCTTTTTTTCCTTTTTTCTTTTTTCTTTTATCTTTTCTATCTTTTTTCTTTTTTCTTTAATTCATTCTTCTTTTTTTCCCTCTTTCTTTTTTCTTTTTTATTCTTTTTTTTTCTCTCTTCTTTCTTTTTCCTCTTTCTTTTTTTTCTTTTTTCTTTTTTTTCTTTCTTCTTTACTTTTTCTTCTTTTTCCTTTTTTCTTTCTTCTTTCTTTTTCTTCTTTTTTCTTCTTTTTTTTTCTTTCTTCTTTCTTTTTCCTTTCTTTTTTTTTCTTCTTTTTTCTTTTTTTTCTTTCTTCTTTCTTTTTCCTTTCTTTTTTTTTCTTCTTTTTTCTTTTTTTTCTTTTTTTTCTTTCTTCTTTCTTTTTCTGCTTTCTTTTTTCTTTTTTTTTTCTTTTTTTTCTTTTTTCTTTTTTTTTTTTTTTTGTGGGTACAGTTTGCTTTCCCCAGGCTGGAAGATAAAACTCCAACACTTTAGCAAAATAATCAGGGCTCTCTATGCCAAAAGTACCACAGAAACAGATCAAACAAACCCAAGCTACAATCCTCCAGCAAACACCAACATTAAAAACTTACTTCTTTGCCAACATTTTCTCTCCAGTTGCCTCTCAGCCTCCTTTCCTTGGAGTCCAGTTTCATGGTGAGAGGAGGCAAAGGTTGGGTTTTGGAGCAAAGCTGGAAATCCTGGTCCTTGGAATCCCCTCCACAAAACCCCAGCTGAAGGATTTGGGCAGGATTTGGCCTTTTTGCAGGATGGGGAGGAGGTTCCCCACCACCCCTGCTCTGCTTCTTGCTCCTCCTCTGCCTTGGCCCTAAGAAAGCAGGAGCAGAAATCCTGTCTCAGCAGCAAACTAATGGGTAGATATTTTTATGAGGCTCGATAGCACTTTAATTGATTTTATTGCAATTTATGGCATTTGCATAATGGTGTGAGTCAATATGAAAGACAGTGAAGCAGGAGGTTATAAAAAGCACTTCAGAGTCTCACTCTCAGGGAGCTGAATCCCATCCAAGAGTTTTAACATTTCAGTTTTCTTTTTTTTTTTTTTTTTTTTTTTGGTAGTTTAGTTGCTTTGATTCAACTTCCTGCAGCATTCTGACACCCAACAGCATCTGACAGGGCCACCTAGGAAATACCTGATACCACCAAGTGGTTGGATTAAATCTCTAATTATAGGTTGTGGGGTTTTTTTAACAAATAAATCAATTGTCTGTTGCTAAACCCCTTTGCCAAGGACTTCTCAATCTCACCAAACTTTCCCAGGAGAGGTGCCAGGTGTTCAGCCCAACTCCTTCCATTGCTCCTTTCTCCTGTTCCAGCCATCTAGGAAATACCTGATACCACCAAGTGGTTGGATTAAATCTCTAATTATAGGTTTTGGTTTTTTTTTAACAAATAAATCAATTTTCTGTTGCTAAACCCCTTTGCCAAGGACTTCTCAATCTCACCAAACGTTCCCAGGAGAGGTGCCAAATGTTCAGCCCAACTCCTTCCATTGCTCCTTTCTCCTGCTCCAGCCATCCCACTTCCCTCTGCCAGCTCTGCCCTGGACCTGGGACACAGACACAGGACACAGAGATGAAAAATGGGAACAGATTCTGAATAAAATTCAACTCAAGGAATGAACCCCTGGATGCTCAGAGGAGCTGTGGATGCTCCATCCCTCTTCCAGCCCAGGTTGGATGGGGCTTGGAGCAACCTGGGCTGCTGGGAAGTGTCCCCCATGGCAGGGGGTTGGGACTGGATGGTCTTTTAGATCCATCCCAACCCAAAAAGCAGGCTGGGATTCAGTGATAAAGGAGGTGGTGTCACCTGGGAACAGTTCTGTGGGTTCAACTCTATGGGAGTGCTTGGAAGTCAAGCCAAGGTAATGGGGATCCATGGGATTGGAAGTCTGGTGGGTAAATAAAGATTATTGTCATGGTTAGAGGGGTTTTTTGTAGCAGTTCTGGCCCAGCAATCAGGATCTCCACCTGCATTAAAAACAGAGCTCAGCAAACAAAACTTGGCCAGCAAGGTGGCTGCTGTCAAGGGGACCTCTGCCCTCAGACCCCTCATCTGATCTGACTCCCTGCCTTGGCAAAAACCAAACATCCCCCTGGAGGAGCCAAATATCCCCAAATATCCCCAAATATCCCCAAATATCCCCAAATAACCCCCATTGCACTCTGCTGCCTCCATTCCATCCACTACCAACAGGAGAATTTGCTTGTTCTCCTAAAGGACTCCAAGAAATGCAAATGGGTGGGATGAGAATTTTAATTATAACAAGGAAAAGTTGTAATTAATGCTTAAAAACCTTGGGGGAGTAGTTTTTCAACAGAAAACACTACAAATAATAAAATAAAAATAATAATAGTAAATAATAATAATAGTAAATAATAATAATAATAGTAAATAATAGCAACAAAATAATAAGCATGATCCTTTCTAGACCCTCCTGCTTCTCTGGGCCCTGTGCCACCCACAAATACCCAACAGGGCTGATTTTCAGTAAATTGACAATATTTTCAAGGCCACATTTCAGCCCAGGGTTTGCTGTTTTTAACACCAGCAACCAAAGAAATGGAAAGTAACCAGACATGAAATAAGAGGTAGGAATTTCTTAGGTCTAAATCAAATCCAAGCAATTGTTTGGGTTTTTATTCCAATGCATCAATACTGCTTTGGTGCTGATAGGATCCTCACTGCAGCCAGGGATCTAAATGACATTCCTTGTGCAGATAAAAAAAGTGCAAGGACAAGAAAAAAAAAAAGTCACAACCCCCCCAAAGTCTGACTTGGGGTCATTTGGCAGAAGGGCAGCTGAAACCTGAGCAGGAGAGAGAGAAAAATCCACTCCACAGGCTCAGGGAGGGGAAAATTTCTCCTTCCTGCCCCCTCAGAGGGGATGAGGGAAGTCATTCCATGCTATTCCAAGATAAAATCTCATCTACAGATGGTCTGGAAGAAGAAAAAAAAAAAAACCAACAACACAGCTAATTTTAGCTGAGCCAGAACCTCGTGTATGTATCTGGGGGGAGTAAAATTAGATGCACTTTATGTACTTTGGAAATCTGCAAGAAAAGCTAACTCTGTAAATAAATATCAGACCAAACTCTATTTTATGCTTTATGTGATGTGCTTCTGTATTTAGGTTTTTTTTTAATGAATATCACAAGGAGCAAAAAAAAAAAATAATTAAAGATAAAAAGCATATTTCTTTTTTTTTTCCATCCACACAGACACATTTAGAGCTGAGTATTTCTTGTCTATCTTGTAACATCCCATTATCCCACAGTAATGTGTCCCTAGTACCCTTTATAGATTATTTTTTTTCTGCTTTTCCAATTCTGTTAAATAATTAGTGGTAATTGCCCTAAGCAAATGGTTACTGAGCAATCCAATAGTGGCAGAAAGCAATTTGTGCTTTTCAGATGCCCTTGGCTGCACAACTTCCCCTCACTGGAGCCCAGAAGGAGAAGAAACCAGTGGGGACATTTGTGCAGCCTGCTGGGAGGTGTCCCTGCCCTGGCAGGGGGGTTGGAGCTTGATTTTTAAGGTCCTTTCCAGCCTGAAGCATTCTATGAAGCTCAAGATTTTTTGGGATAATCAGGAGGAAGATTTGCATCAATGCAAATGCAGAAAAACTGTGGGGAAGGATGAGGCTGCCCAGCTTCACCAAGCTCTGTGCCAGGCCAAGGAAGGGGCAGAGGCTCCATCATCCCATGCCACTTGGCCAGGAGGGGGTTATTCTCCATCCTCCATCCCCAAATTTGCCCCTGGTGCTGTTGGATGATCAAAAAGCTGCCCAAAAAAAAAAGTGGTGGAGTCCCCACCCCTGGAAGGGTTTCAATGGAGATGTGGAGCTGAGGGTTTGAGGTTTGGCCTTGGTGGTGCTGGGTTACTGGTTGGGTTTGATGCCTCTTAAAGGTCTTTTTTCAACCAGTGCAGTTCTATAATTCTAAGCTGGAAGGTGAGCAGCTGGGAAAGGCTCTTGGGAACCAGGTCTCAAATGGAGAACATCTCCAGGAGGGACAAAGAGGAGAAGCCCAGGATCTGGGGAGCAAGGCTTCACATCCCTCAGCAAGAGCTGAACTTCCTAAAGCAACCAGGAAAGCTTCCAGCCTACAGATTTACTCCTCAAAACATCAAAAACATCAGCTTCCCTGGCAGAGAGTGGTTCTCCTCTGAGCACCTCTCTCTTAGTAGTCTGAATTTTTTTTTTTTTTTTTTGCTTTACCATTTTCTATCACTGGCTCAAGCTAAAAATAAAACCAAACAGGTGCTTTTAATGAGAGTCCAAATGTGCTCTGCTCACCCCAAACCCACTGAGGCACCAAAAGATGCCAAGAAAAGCAGAGCTTGCCCAGGTGGGGGATGTTGCCTTCTGCCCAGCTCCTGAGCCCCCAGCCCAGGACCCTCTGCCCTGGCTGCTCCCAAGAGCCCAAACACTCCAAGAGCTGAGATTTTTTTCAAGCCTCCACCTTGGATGAACAACAGGAAAAGAATGTTAAAGGTTACCAAAGTCTTTATGCTGTCTCAGACAGGGAAATTCAGACCAACCTGGAATACTTCTTCTCTGGGATTTATTATTATTATTATTATTATTATTATTATTATTATTATTATTATTATTATTATTATTAAGGCTGGTGGTCCCCAGGTTCACTCTCAGCAGTCAGCAGGTAGGGAAGGTAAAGAACACTCCAGGCAAAATGCAGTTTGCAGCTTTCACACAGAATATTGAGGCTTTTTATACCATTCATTTCCTTCCCTGTTGCAAACAGGAACTCCTGAAGTGTGAGACTTCCCTTCCCTTTTTGGATAAGAGGAGAGGAGAGAAGAGGAAGAGAAGAGAGAGAAGAGAAGAGAAGAGAAGAGAAGAGAAGAGAAGAGAAGAGAAGAGAAGAGAAGAGAAGAGAAGAGAAGAGAAGAGAAGAGAAGAGAAGAGAAGAGAAGAGAAGAGAAGAGAAGAGAAGAGAAGAGAAGAGAAGAGAAGAGAAGAGAAGAGAAGAGAAGAGAAGAGAAGAGAAGAGAAGAGAAGAGAAGAGAAAAGAGAAGAGAACAAGGGGTGGAGAAAAAATAAGAAAAAAAATAGAAAAAAAATAAGAAAAAAATGAGTGTGTGAGTCTCTGCCCCACAAATGAACTCCTGGGAATCGTGGTTGAACCACTCAAGGTCTTTGCCTGAGGTGTTCAAATCTGGATGCTGAACACAGACAGCACAATCCCTGGTTTCTGTTTAAATAAATGAGCTAAACCTGGGAGATCTCCCACTTCCATGGAAGTGGCATTGAAGTGAGAAAACAGTTTCACCTTGCATTTCTCCTGTTCCTTTTTGGCCATTATTGTAAGCATTCTGCAGGAAGGGGTTTTTTTGTCCTCACCATAATGCAACGTAATAAACCATAATGTCACTAATTTCCCCCAGTTCCTAACAAGGCTGCTCTGAAAAGCTCCATTCTTTTATTCCTGCATTTTCTTAATGAAATAAACTTTGTCCTCACCTCGGCGTCTGCTGCCGGCGTCTTTCATCTCTGCTGCTCAGCTCTTCTGCAGCTTTCCAGCTCCTTTCAGAAGCTGCCAGATCACAAAAAAAAAAAAAAAAAAAAAAAAAAGAAAAAAAAAAGAAAAAAAAAAAAAAGGAAAAAAAAATCTGCATTATCACCTCCAGTGAAGCAAGCAAGCAGTGACCTCCCCAGGGGGACAGGAGCATCTCCGGATCCCTCAGCCTCTGCTCCTTCAAGTTTCATTTCTTGGGATGCCACAAGCAGTTCCAGTTCATTATACTGGGCAGAAATTGTGCCACCAGTTACCCCAGCTGGCTGCTGGGCTAGGGAGGACTTCACCCAGCCCAGCCAGGCTGGAGGGAACCCAGAGTTCATCCCAATCCCAGGGTCTTCTCCCAAAAACCCCACCCCACCAGACCATCCCAGTCCTCCACCAGTGCTTCCATACCTCCAACCACAGAGTTTTGGTCTGAAATATTAAAGCAGGCAGGAGCAGCACGATGGGGTGGGAAGCAGCTGAAAGCTTTAGAAAACTATTGATGGTCTCCAAAAGTCCCCAAGCCAGCAGACAGGACACTGCCAAAAGGTCTGACAGCAGGAGAGGGTCAAGAGGAAGTAACAAACAGCCAGAAATCCCAGTATTCCACTCAGCAGCAGCCTGAAGGATTAAGAAAATAGGTTTTTAAAGCATTTTATATCTCATTTTTAAAACTGTCTTGAGAGCTCATTTCTGGGGCTTCACCTCACCCAGATGCTCTGGGCAAGGCAGCTCCAGACAGACTCCACATCTCAACTTCTTCCGTGGGAAAGGGGTGTGAAAAAAAAAAAAAAAATGCAGCTGTAACACAGGTTTCAGTCATCTTCTGACCCTAAATAATTCATCAGGTTCAGAGCTGGATAACCAGAGGTGAGGAGCCAGAGGGTTGGTCCCCAGCTCTGGGGCTGCCTCTTGCCCCCTGCAGAAAGAAAAACATTTTACAGTGACCAGAGGGTCAGGAATCATCTCCCTGCATCTCCCAGAACAACCCTGGTGCCTGGTTTCCTCTCTTTTTCCTCCTCACTGGTCCTCTCACTTTTTCCTCCTCTTTTTCCAGCTAATATCTGGATTTTTTTAAAGTCAAGGGCTGACAGGAGAGATCCCCCAAGGGCTGGGGATGCTCCCTCCCACCCAAGGAGGACCAGAAGCCACCCAGGGGGGGCAGCACCCACCTGTGACCCCAACTTTTGGGCCATGCAAAGTCTTGTCCTTAAAAATTAGCAAGGGGGGTTAAAGATTCTTTTCTTTGCCAGACTCCAAAGGAGGCAGCTGAGGTTCCAAAGCTGCTTCTTGGGCTGAACACAACAATGTAAGAAACATCACCTTTAATAACTGAGAAAAACTCCCTCCTTGCCCCTGGTTTTTCATCAGGATGATGTTATTAGTTGATAGATACAGATATATATATTTCGTTTTAGCTGAAGGCTTTTTTGGCAGCGATTTGGCCTTCACAATAATGGACTTCACTGTATGCAAAGCCTTGGGAAAATGAGGGTTTTGTGAGAGGCTCCGGAGAGGGAATTTGCCAGAGAGTGAAACAGAAGCACAGTGCCATCTTTTGGCCTCCCTGGCTCTGCCAGCCTCCTGCCAAGGTGTCAGACACCCCAAACCACCTGCCAGCTGAACAGCTGGATTTAGGGCTCAAAAAAAAAGTCATCTTTTTCTAAAACCACTCCCACTTTACACGTACACATCTCAGGATATGGTTCAGTGGGCAGGGTGGTGTTGGACTTGATCTTAGAGATCTTTTCCAGCCTCCCAAGAAACCCATTTGGTGAGATTTAAACCTGTGGATTTTCAGGCTTGGGTTGATAAATTGCCAGGATTGCTCTGAAAATCAGGGGAGAGAATTTCAGGCTCTGTATTCCTTTGCTGAATGATCAAGAGTTGTAGGGGATCAATAATCCACTCCACAAAAGCTCCCAAAGAGCAACCCACAGCATTGAGATATTTTGCACTCATAAGGATGAGTTTAAATTTCCATCAGTGGTTTTGCCTCTACCTTGCCCTTTCCTTTCTGATCTCACAAATGAGAATCTTCAAACACTTTTTTTTTTTTTTTTTTATCCTATAAAACTGAGTTACTGGACCTTTTTGGTCAAGGTTTATCATCCTCAGAAAAGGAAACAGGTGGGAGCTTCTTCTCCAGACCAATGAACATTTTACAGCCCTGCATTTCATAATGTTCTTTTTCTTTCTTTGGGTCACAGAGAAAACAATATCCTTGTTTTGATCCAAAGAGCAGGGGTTTATTTGATATAGAAAAAAAAATCATAGGTGAGCCAGCATCCAAGACATGTTCTGCAATTAAAATCTTGAGTTATTGACTCTCCATTGGCACCAGGAAGTCCATTAAATGCTGCTGTGGTCAGTATGGATTTGACATTGTACAGGTGCACAACACCCTGGTAAAGCATCCAAACAAATGACAAAACCCTCCAGAGCTGCAAAACCCCCTCTGGCTACAAGAAAGGGACAAAGCTACATCTTGGTTAGTCAGCAAAAGTGAGGCTGGAGAGTCACCAGCCAGGAAAATCATCCTCAAGCAGCTGGCATCGAGTCCAAAGCTGCAAGAACCCCCCCAAAATAAATATGTATTGAGGGATAAAATTATACACACAGACACAGCTCAAAGACAGCCCAAGGGCAAAAGTCAACATGGATTTAATAGAGTCATTTCCACTGCTGAGCTCAGACATGTTTATATTCCAAAGGGGAAAAAGGGACAAATCCCTTCCCAATTTATCTCTCCAACCCTTTTTCCTGCAGGCTTTTATGCTGTTGTTTCTTTCAGCATCAGGGTTAGTTTGGGGCTTTGGTGGAGTGATTTCTTTTACACTCTTGCAGGGAGTTTCCTCTGACCTTGCAGCCAGCTTAGCAACCCTCTCAGGTGTTGCTCAAGCTTTCAAAGGGAGCAGAAGTGTTTGCAGAGCCACCACTGGGACACAGAGCCACTTCCCAAAATGTTTGTCCTGTAAAGACTCCAATGACTTTGTGCCACTTTTACCCCTGCCACAACCCTGGCCCTGGCCCAGCCCAAAGCAGCTGCAAGGACTGACACCTCTCAGCTCTACCCAACTCCTGATTATCTCCCTTAATCATCACTTCCCAGCAATTACAAAAAGCAGTTTTAAAATTCTAAAAGTTTATCAGTGATAAATATGATAATGTAAATAATAATGATGTAATGATGTAAATAATAATGATGTAAATAATAATGATGTAAATAATAATGATGTAAATAATAATGATGTAACAATGATGTAAATAATAATAGTAAACATTTTAAATTCTCTTCCCAAAAACAACAGTTCGAAGCTCCAAACCCACCAGTAGCTTTTTTTTTAAAAGGACAGAAATGAGAAAAAAACAGACCCCAAACAATTACAAAATTACAAAATTTTTTTTTGTAATTACAAAAAAAGCAATTACAAAAAGCAGTTTTAAAATTCTAAAAGTTTATCAGTGATAAATATGATAATGTAAATAATAATGATATAATGATGTAAATAATAATGATGTAAATAATAATGATGTAACAATGATGTAAATAATAATAGTAAACATTTTAAATTCTCTTCCCAAACACAACAATTTGAAGCTCCAAACCCACCAGTAGCTCTTTTTTTAAAAGGACAGAAATGAGAAAAAAACAGACCCCAAACAATTACAAAATTACAAAATTTTTTTTTGTAATTACAAAAAAAGCAATTACAAAAAGCAGTTTTAAAATTCTAAAAGTTTCTCAGTGATAAATATGATAATGTAAATAATAATGATGTAAATAATAATGATATAACAATGATGTAAATAATAATAATAAACATTTTAAATTCTCTTCCCAAAAACAACAGTTTGAAGCTCCAAACCCACCAGTAGCCTTTTTTTTTAAAAGGACAGAAATGTGAAAAAAACAGACCCCAAACAATTACAAAATTACAAAATTTTTTTTGTAATTACAAAAAAAGCAATTACAAAAAGCAGTTTTAAAATTCTAAAAGTTTATCAGTGATAAATATGATAATGTAAATAATAACGATGTTAATAATAATGATGTAAATAATAATGATGTAAATAATAATGATGTAAATAATAATGATGTAACAATGATGTAAATAATAATAATAATAAACATTTTAAATTCTCTTCCCAAACACAACAATTTGAAGCTCCAAACCCACCAGTAGCTCTTTTTTTAAAAGGACAGAAATGAGAAAAAAACAGACCCCAAACAATTACAAAATTACAAAATTTTTTTTTGTAATGACAAAAAAAGCAATTACAAAAAGCAGTTTTAAAATTCTAAAAGTTTATCAGTGATAAATATGATAATGTAAATAATAATGATATAATAATGATGTAAATAATAATGATGTAACAATGATGTAAATAATAATGATGTAACAATGATGTAAATAATAACAGTAAACATTTTAAATTCTCTTCCCAAAAACAACAGTTTGAAGCTCCGAACCCACCAGTAGCTTTTTTTTTAAAAAGGACAGAAATGAGAAAAAAACAGACCCCAAACAATTACAAAATTACAAAATTTTTTTTTGTAATTACAAAAAAAGCAATTACAAAAAGCAGTTTTAAAATTCTAAAAGTTTATCAGTGATAAATGATAATGTAAATAATAACAATGTAAATAATAATGATATAATAATGATGTAAATAATAATGATGTAAATAATAATGATGTAAATAATAATGATGTAACAATGATGTAAATAATAATAATAAACATTTTAAATTCTCTTCCCAAACACAACAATTTGAAGCTCCAAACCCACCAGTAGCTTTTTTTTTAAAAGGACAGAAATGAGAAAAAAACAGACCCCAAACTACAGAAAGAGAGGAAACTCGAGGTGCATCAAGCATTTAACCAGTTCAGGGGCTGCACTGCTTACTGGTTCTCTGGCTAGAACATATATTTGTCTTTTTTTACAATCCCTTTTGATGAGGAACCATGTACAAACTCAGCTCCACTGAATTAAAAGCATCCCCTGGAATAAAAGTGTCACCAACCCCGTGGGAGCTGGACACAAGCTCAGTGCCACGGGATCTTTCTGCTTCACAGCTCAGAGGAGCTGCATGAACAGTAAAAGGTTTGGCTTGTGAGGGATAAAAAAAACCCCAAACCACAAAAACAACCCCAGATAAAGATCAAATATCATCCCTCTGATGCAAATAGCATCGGCCTAAGTGGAAAAGGAGCTTTTACTGCAGATCCTGTCCATAAGGCAAGCAAAGCCCCTGCAGCTCAGGGGAGATATTGCACTGTAAAAGGATTGCAGCCTCCAGCCAGGGCTTATTCCTCTAAGAATAGCAACGAAACCCTTAAAAGCTGCTCAGGTCCTTCACCACTTTCAAATCTCCCAGCTGGAAGGCAGGAGGGCTCTGCAGAGGGACCTGGACAGACTGGAGAGTTGGGCTGATCCCAAGGGGATGAGGTTCAACACAACAACCCCATGGGGAGCTCCAGGCTGGGCACAGAGTGGCAGAAAGGGACCTGGGAGTCTGGATTGCCAGGAAGCTGAAGAGGAGCCAGCAGTGTGCCCAGGTGGCCAAGAAGGCCAATGGCATCCTGGGCTGGCTCAGGAACAGCGTGGCCAGCAGGTCCAGGGAAGGGATTCTGCCCCTGTGCTCAGCCCTGGGGAGGCCACAGCTTGAGTCCTGTGTCCAGTTCTGGGCCCCTCAGCTCAGGAAGGAGATTGAGGTGCTGGAGCAGGTCCAGAGAAGAGCAAGGAGGCTGGGAAGGGATCCAGCACAAGTCCTGTGAGGAAGGGCTGAGGGAGCTGGGGGTGTTGAGGCTGGAGAAGAGGAGGCTCAGGGGAGACCTCATCACTCTCTCCAACTCCCTGAAAGGAGGTTGGAGAGTTGGGATGATCCCAAGGGGATGAGGTTCAACATTCCAAGTGCCAGGTCCCGAATTTTGGCCACAACAACCCCATGGGGAGCTCCACGGGGCACAGAGGGGCAGAGAGGGACCTGGAAGGTGCCCATGAGCCAGCAGTGTGCCCAGGTGGCCAAGAATCCCAATGGAATCCTGGCTGAGGAAGAGTGTGGCCAGCAGGCCCAGGGAAGGGATTCTGCCCCTGGGGAGGCCACAGCTTGAGTCCTGTGTCCAGTTCTGGGCCCCAAAAATCAGGAAGGAGATGGAGGCCCAAAGGAGGTGAAGGGATCCAGCAGAATTCCTGTGAGGAGAGGCTGAGGGAGCTGGGGGTGTTGAGGCTGGAGAAGAGGAGGCTCAGGGGAGACCTCATCACTCTCTGCAACTCCCTGAAAGGAGGTTGGAGCCAGGGGGGGGTTGGGCTCTTTTCCCAGGCAACTCTCAGCAAGACAAGAAAGAAAAGAAAGAAAAGAAAGAAAAGAAAGAAAAGAAAGAAAAGAAAGAGAAGAAAGAAAAGAAAGAAAAGAAAGAAAAGAAAGAAAAGAAAGAAAAGAAAGAAAAGAAAGAAAAGAAAGACAAGAAAGACAAGAAAGAAAAGAAAGAAAAGAAAAAAAGGAAAAAGAAAAAAAGAGCTGAGAGGAGGTTAAATAAAAAGGGGGGTTCGCTTCCTTCCCACTTTTTTTTTTCCCTTGGAAAGGGGTGGACAAAAGCGTGGGAATGCTGCCCTCTTGTGGCAGCTCCTTTAAATTCGCCTGGGAAGGATGGTGAGGCAGGAAAATGGTCATTGGGAAAAAAAAGGGAAAAAAAGGAAAAAAAAGAAAAAAGGAAAAAGAAAGAAAAAAAAGAAAAAAGAAAGAAAAAAGGAAAGAAAGAAAAGAAAGAAGAAATAAAGAAAAAGAAGAAAAGAAGAAAGAATAAAAAAGAATAAAAAGAAAATAAAAAGGAAGAATAAAAAGAAAGAATAAAAAGAAAGAATAAAAAGAAAGAATAAAAAGAAAGAATAAAAAGAAAGAATAAAAAGAACGAGTAAAAGAAAGAATTAAAAGAAGGAATAAGAAGGAATAAAATAAGGAATGAAAAGAAAATAAAAAGAAAATAAAAAGAATGAAAAGAAAGATTAAGAAGGAATAAAAAGAAAGAAAAAAAGAAAGGATAAAAAGAAAGAAAGAAAGAAGAAAAGGAGGAAAAAAGAAAGGAAAAAGAAAGGGAAAAGAAAGAAAAAAGAAAGAAAAAGAGAAAGAAAAAAGAAAAAAGAAAGAAAAAGAAAAAAAAGAAAAATAAGAGAAAAAAAGAAAGAAAAAAAGAAAGAATAAAAAGAAAGAATAAAAAGAAAGAAAAAGAGAAAGAAAAAAGAAAAAAGAAAGAAAAAAAAAAAGAGAAAAAGAAAGAAAAGCAACAGGGGGTTTATCAATTTTATAATAAATTTTTCAATTTTATAAATTTGAAACAGTAAAAAAAAATAGTTGAAAAAATATGTCTGAAATCTAACAAAGCTCCCAGGAACCCCCTGAAATCAGAGAGCTGAGCAGAAAAGTCCAAATGGAGGAAAATGAGATGGTGAAGGAGATGAAGCTCAGCTCCTTGCTGGCAGAAAAGGGGCTGCAGAGGAGGGAGAAAAAAAATAAAATGGTATTTTTTGGACTGGGGAAGCCAAGCAGAAACTGTGTGTGCCTCACCTGTTGTTCCCAGACAGAGGGAAAATGAAGTCAGAAATTGGGAGGTCCCAGCACCCATCCTGCTCCCCTCACCCCAGCACAGTGCTGGGGGTGCCCAGGGCCACTCTAGAAAAACGAAGAAAAAAACCCAAAAAAAAATATTTTTCACCTCTGTGAGTCCACATTTACTCCCTGCATGTTTTTATTTTTTTTTCCTTCCCAGTTCCCAGGGTTTGGCAGCCTGAAGGTGAGGAATGCAGCCCAGTGGCATCTCTGCATCAGGGCTCAGCTGGGGCTGGGGCTGGTTCTGGTTCTGGGTGACCCAGAGGGACCCAGGGAGATGAGAAGGTGAAGATTGGAGACTCTGTCCCTGCCAGCAAATCCTCCCTGCAGGGCCCTCTGGCTCTTGGTGTCCCCAAGGTGCTTCCCCATGTTTCACCCTCCCACCCCAAGGCTCCATCCTGGAGATGCAGGAGGATGAAGGGAAGGAGGGAAGGGGCTCTGCAGGCAGAGAGGTGGCAGGAGGAAGGGTGACAAAGTGACAAAGTGCTCCTGGGGGGCTTGGAGAAGCAGGAGGATGGTGAGGGGATCACAGAGGAACGAGGCACCCAGCAGTGGGTGCTGCTCCCTAAGGTTTGGTGGCTCCTTTTCCAGCATCCCCCCACCCTCAGGAGGATGCTGGGACCAGTGGGCTCTGTCCCCTCCTGGGCCAGCCCCTTGTTCCCATGTCCCCAAGGCCACTGCAGAGCCAAGGGGACAAAGACCAAAGCCACCCAGCCCCTGAGCAAAGCCTGCTCTGAAGATGGTTGTCCCCAACACCTCCTCCAGGCACGCCAAGGGCTCCACCTGAGATGCTCCTCCAGCTGCTCCACATCATGGAAAAGTGGGGAAAGCCAAAGCCAGAGGCTCCATCACTCCCTGCAAGGACACAAATCACTCTCTGGCTGCTCCTCACCCAGCCTGGAGGTGAGGAAAATTCCTGCCAGGCTTCCCCTGGCTCCAGGTTCCACCTCCTGGGCTAGAAAAGATCTGCTGGCAACAGTGAATATATGTAGGTTGTTTATTGATTCCAACATATTAATAGATTGGATAATAAACAGTACTTTTAAACATTCTCTTAACCAAAAATATAACAAATATTTACAATCACTCAGTAAAAATACAAAAAGCATACAGAGGCACTGTCTTTCTAAAAGACATAAGTGTAAGAGGTATCAAAAAATAGGAGACAAACATTGCTTGTTACAGAATACTTTACAATCACTGACTTGTGCAGTACAATTGCTATTGGAATATCATTACATCTGTGCAGTTTTGCCAATATGCTCACATATTTAGAATTTCATTAATACCAAGCTAAACTGCATTCCAGGTATATCAAAAATAAAGAAAAAAAAAAAAAAAAAAAAAACCAATGAGAAGCACAACAGAAGCCAAAAGCTGGGTGGGGACTTCAAGGTGGATTTCCCTCTGTACAAGCACTCTAAAATATAATGTGTAAAGCTTTTCTAAAGAGAAAGTATCCCTTTTTTCTGCAGCTTTTGCAAAGGCAGTGGCAGGTTTTAGTTTTGAAAAAAAAAAAAAAAAAAAAAAAAAGAAATTCTAAGCCTAATATTTTATAAAAACTCCAGTGGGAGGTTGGTGCTTCCCCAAGTCCAGGGAAGGACTTGGGAGGGGATGAAAGGTTCCAGCCTGATGCCACCAAGGTGCCTTCTGAAAGGGGCACCCCAGAGAGGCTCAGGGGGGTGCAGGCAGCCCCCAGGGCATCCCATCCCCACTCTGCCCACTTCCCAGGGAAGCTTCACTCACCTCTGAAAGCCCCTGGGAAGGAGGAGGAAGGAGGCAGCAGAGCAGGAGGATGCTCTCTGCAAACAAAAACCTGAAGTTTTAGCCACGCTGCTAAAACTTCAAACACCTGCAGCCACCCCCTGGCCCTGATTTTTTTGGGTATTTGCTGGGTGAAACCCATCCTCAGCCAGCTCATTTTTTCCCCTTCTGCAACTGGAGAGGCCAATTCACAGGATCACAGAATGGCCCAGGTTGGAAAGGACCTCGGAGATTTTCTAACTCCAACCTGGAAGCCTCACTGCTCTTTTGGGAGCCAGCTGGAAGTTTAGGATTTATGAAGCCTCAAGAAATCCTGCAGGGTTAATTCACAGCCAGCTCCAACACATCCTTCATCCACAAGTCCAGAGCAAACATCAAGCAGCAAGTGAGCAACCTGAGCTCCTGCAGTGGGAGGAGGTGATGGGAGGCATTTTAACTGGGGCACCAAGTCAGGAACAGGGGATCCAGGAGACTTCTCTGAGCACCACCCTTCATTCCACCTGGATGACTGAAAAAAGGGATAATGTCTCTTCAAATCCATACCAGACACACTACATTTGGCTAGGGGCCCTGATCAATGTGATCAGGTGTTTAAAAACCAAGAAAAAGAAAATCCCAGCAGGGAGCAGCAGAGAAGCCACACTGTGAGAGGCAGGAGAAGCAAAAAGGAGGAGAGCTCATTTGTCTGTACTTTATGCATTATTTATTTACACCAGCTGTATTGGATATAGTAGGAAAAGATGATCAGTGAAGACTTTTCACTCACTCCAATAAAGTTTTTTGGACTTTTTGGACTCCAAAAAAGTCTCCTGAAAAGCCCTGTGGGACAGATGGATGCTGTTGATGTGTGAACACCACGGGTGGATGGGTGATTTCTTCAACTGCTCTTCCCAAGCTGCCAGAGGAGACCCTGACCCCTGGAAGAGCCTCCCCACATCCTCCAAGACAGGGTTTTTTGGGGGAAAAAGGATGTCTCTTTCCTAACAGCCCTTCATCCCTTATGTACTTTTGTTCAACAGGCTGAAAAATAAACCCCAGCTCAGCAGCTGAGGGGAGGGGAACTGTGGGATTCAACTGACCTGGCACAACACAAGATGAGTTTTGCTGATGAAACACCAAGCCCATTGCATGTTCCATGGAGAAGTCACCAAACAACTGCAGCTGATGGTGGGATTGCTGGGACTGGGATTTCCATCCCACAGAAGCATCAATTGTCAGCATTCCACAGGCTGCAAAGAATCACTCTGCCTTGCATTGCTTTGACACTGACATTAATCTTGATTCATTAAGGCCTGTGCAGGTTCATTAAATTCATATTAAGGCCTCAAAAAAGCAAAATGTATTTATTATGGATATACCACGGCTGATTTTTAATTATTTTTTTTTTCCCCCCAACCATTTGGCTCTTCAGATACCTGTGCCAAAAATTCATCCAGCCAACTACTTACTTAGGAGTGAGGATTCCCTTCCTCAGCATTCCTGCTCCTTTCTGCCTTCCCAATCCCAAAATCAGGATGGGTCAAGTCCCAGCCACCCAGAAATCTTGAACCTGGCACCACTCTGAATGCAGACCCAAGCTGGGTCATCAGTTCCAAGCTGCCACAGGAAAAGCACATCAAAGGCTTTTGGGTTGTTTTTTGGTACTTGTGTAGTTTTCAGAAAATGCTGCATTCACCCTGCACCCCCCTGCACACATCCAGGAAAAACTCAAAAAAAAAACCCAAAAAAACCAAACCCTTAAAGCTTTTCACAACTATGGAGAGAGAAATCATTTCTGAGGCACTGTAAAAAATGACAAACATCTTTCTAGCTTAGGCTGTAAACATCACAACGAAGATTTACAATTAAATGTTTAAATACATATTCACACATTCATGTCCAATTTTAACACTAGAATGGGGCATCACGGGCTAAAAGGAAGAAAGAAGAAAGAAACTGCAGGTATTTCCAGTTTTACCCCTCTGAGCTCTGGCTGGCTAAGCAAAATCAACCCAGTTCTTTGACCACAGTCAAACTGGAGGATCACATGTTAATACTGGTTGGCTGTAGGGCAGAACTGTCACTGGCATCAACACCCTTGGGAGTTTTATCTGGGATTTAAACATGTTTTGAGATCATCTGTATCTTCCAGTTGAAGGCAACAAGGTTTTTTTTTTCACCCCTCACAAAACACATTATAACCTTACATAAAGCATTATGGCATTAAATATTCAGCTGCACAAATTTTACTGTTAAATGAAGGTGATCTATCATTAATTCTGATTTTTTTATTTATTTTTTTTTTAAGATAACCTTGCACCCTAAATCCTGTGCATCTCTGGTAAGAGGCCAGAAGGTGTGGGATGATCTGAAATCCCACAACACACGAGTTGAAGTTTTGGTTTCCAGCAACACACTTTGCATGCTGAGCTCTGCAGGGCAAAATCTGCTTCAGGCTTTTTTGGGGGAAGCTTCCAACTCCTCCAACAGCTCCCCAAAAGCTCTGGCTCCTCCACTGCACTCACCTGCCAGGGGAGGAGAGCACCAACCATCACTTAGTTGGCTGCAAGCTACAAAATTTCCAAAAATCCTTCCAGGGTGGAGGAGTTTTGCTGGGTTTGGGTAGAAGGGGAGCAGCAGCCAAGCAGGGTTTTGTGCTCTATTTATATTTCACTGAAAGCCACTCTAAAATCAATGCAATTCCTAATTTTGTGTCTACTTTGAGAGCACAGCAGTTTAGGTGTAGCTGGTTTACTATCACATGTGACTAAGCATTTAGCCAGCCAGAGCACTGCCAACACAAATAAAGGAAATTCCCATTAAAAAAAAAAAATTAAATTAATAAATTATTTTCTGATACTTCAGCAACGTCCTTTGCTTTTGCTGACATTTTGATATATATATATATTTTTTTTTTTTTCCAAGTTCATAAAATAACACTCTTAGACTTGTAATGCTCATGTAGAAAACAACAATGATGGAAAACTACCCAAGGGTTCTATGGGATGGTGGAGAAGAACACTTCCAAATTCTGAGTGGTGGTGACAAGGGGTCCTCTCAAATGCACGAAGCCATCCCCAGACAACACCAGTGCTGGGCTCCAGACCTCCTTGAGAACAGTTCTGTATTTCACAGGCAGAAGTAGCTTTTCTTAGGTGGTGGCAGAGTGAAAGGAAGGGAGAGAGATGTGATCCAACCCGTTCCACCTCATCCATGACAAGAGGCAATGCAAAAATCTGAGGTTTAGTAGCAGCAAGGTGTTAGCATTTGCTAACAGAATTGTCTGGTCCTTCTCCCCACATCCTTTGTGAAGTGGTTTGACAGAAATAACCCGAGGCTTAGACTGCTGATACTTGTTCATCTTCTGCAAAAAAAGAGAGAAAAAAGAACTCCAGTCAGTGTTTTCATCATCAGTCCCCGGCCTCAGACTCAGGAGCAGCACCCGGGGGTTGGTTACAGAGGTTCTGGGAGGGTTTCACTAATTCCATGTCCCAAATGCTTGACCACAAGATATTCAGTATCACCATTTAACAAATCCTCAAGCAGGCTGAGGTATGGATACACAAATCAAGCTGGTCTGCAAAACAGAGAATCTCAGATCCTCCAGAAGTTAATAGCATGCAGCTCCCAATAGCCCCAAAGCTGCTGACTGGGGAGAAAAAGCCAGGAAATTACTTTCCAACATGCAGTGAGCTTTGTATCCCAAGTAAAATTAACCAGGCACTTCAAAAAATAGTAAAAGCAGCGTGTCTAAAAGTGTATGGTTAAATTTAGTTTAGAAAACAGTTCAGATTAAAATGTTTGAAGCAATTACTTCCTTCTTTTTATATCAAAAACATTTAATACCACAACTGAATTAATGCTGGGCAACTTTACCATGAGTTTGAACTGCAGTATTAATATATATGTTAAACACTGTTTACATATTTTAAAGGGCCAAGATAGGATCATTTTGCATCAGACATGGTTTTAATCTAAATCCATGCTCACTTTAAGCCAGACCAAAATTGAAGGAAATGACCACAACATCCTAATTAAAAAGAGTTCACTAACAAAGGGTCCAGAGGGATCACATCAGTGCACAGGTATTGAAAGCAAATCAGCAGATAAAAGGAGAAATAAAGGAGAAATTCCCTTAATTTTGACACAATGTAAGAGCAGGCTTTTTCAAGAAAACAAAAAAAACCCCAACAACCTCTTGCATTTTGGTCACTGAAAGATGCTGTGCTCAGCAGCACTGGCTGTTGCTTCAAACAAAATCATGAGGAATTGAACTGGAAGAGAAGACACTGTCAGGCCAAGTTGGGCTGGGAAATCAGGTTTTTTTAAATGCATTTTTCACAGAAGAAGAGAAATTCTCTGTTAATTGTACAGTATTTTAAACCCCAGCCTCCAGAAATCTCTGCTGAGGAATTAAGGGAGCTTAATGCTCCTGAGAATACAAATATGAAATGGGTTAAGGGTTCTACAATGCTCCACCAAATCCAAAACAGGTGTTTTGGGTCATCATCCTGATGTCAGCCTAAACCAGCAGGACATCAGTTCAGTGACCCAGAGAGCTGGAGTTTTTCTGGATGTAGTTTCTAGCCTGACAGTGTCCCTTCAAGTCCACATCACCACCAAGAGGGGAGAGATTTTAAAGAAAACCAAAGATAACATTGTATCTACATGCTCTCAAGTATCTCAGTTGTGCTTGGGGAGATTCGTAGGAATATTTATATATATTTATTTATATATAATTTCAAGTCTGCTCGGTGTCAACATGCTTTTTCCCCAGGGAGGGCATTCTTTTGTGCTGCACACATGCACTCCTGGACGCACGCGTAACGCAACTTCTGCCTGTTCCAAGATTAACCCAAACTGTTAATCTCCAAGAATGACCCCCAAGAAAAAGCCCAGTGAGGTAAAACACTGCACAGACCAGGATTCACACAGCAGTTCACTTAACATCTAACCAAGGCAGGGGTTGCACATACCATCCTCTTCACTATCTGCGTCAGGCATGTCTGCTAGCTTGGGGCTGGACGGCTGCCGACTATGCCACTGAGGCATCTTCGAGGAGATAGAGGCCACCAGGTCACTACCAGGAGGAGCTGATGAAAGTCTAGAGAGGTCACTGGGAAGCATCTTTGACCTCTGCACTGCCACACTATAGTCTGGAGGTTTTAGGTGTGGGTGGTGGGGCGATCCTTCTTTTATGTCGGCTAAAGAAATCCCCAAATATCCCGGAGGGGTGGGCGGTGGCTCCCTATACCTATCGTCCTTCTTAGGTGAGGTGACACAGTACACTGGCACAAGAAATAAGCAATGGAAATGTTAAAGGAAGGAAACAAAAAGGAAAAAACGTTACCAAAAAAAAAAAAAAAAAAAAAAAAGAAAAAAAAAATTAAAAATAAATCATGAAATGTTACTATGGCAAAACAGAAACTGATAACGAAAACGCCGATGCAGAAAACACTGGTTATAACGACAGCAGCAGCTCATTTCATGCTCCCATTTCTGTTTCCTGCTTCTTTTAAGAAGTCAGAGTAGCAACAGAACCCATGAACTCATTGGGCATGGTGCCAATCGAGTGGAAACAGGACTTGAAGCTCCTCTACACTCAGCTTGCAGTTGCTGTGCTCGCCAGAACCGAACAACATCCACTTCATCACCCATCAGGGCCTTAACATCCTTATTATTTCACTTATAATAAATTATCACTGTATCAACTGATGTGCAATAAGACATTAAATCATCCCATGAGCTATGCTATAAGGAGGGGAAAAAAAAATCCCCCTGTCCTACATGAAATTTCATTTCATGTACCACATAAAACTGCCTCTAGGAAGCAAACTGCATTTTTATTTTGCATTTTCTAAGAGCAAACATTGACTTCTCACATCTATAGTTTCCCTCCCTGTTCCATCAGCAGTTCAGGTCAGATGGCTCTCAAACCAAAGCTTAACTTTCTGTAAGTTCCCTCCCTTCCCACCCACCCCCAGGTCTGGGGCTGATGTGCATGTTAAATTGGGCTTTTTCCATGTACGTGTTGCAACAGGAGAGTTACAAAGCAAGGGTAATTTTTAAAATCTGTTAGTTGTGTGAATTTGCATTCTTCTTGTGGATACATTCTGAACATGAACAGTGCATGCTCATTATTACAGTTTTCATTTCTTTCAGCAGCTGTAACATTTTCTTATCTTATAAGAATGTGAAAGGGTGAAAAATAAAAGTGTATTTCTTGTTGTGAGGTGGCCTTGGGAGGTTCTGGGTGGTGGCAGCAAGAACAAGAACTGGTTCATATGTGATGGCCTTGATTTGTGCTTGGGCTGGGAGGAAAATAAAACTGAATTCACAGAGTCTGGGGTTTAGCAGAGGAGATGTGGGCATAGGTGGAGGATGAGACTGCTGCTTCATAGGAATCCTTTTCATTTAACTCGTGTTGAACTGGGAGAAAGGAGAGGAAGAAAAGGAGGTTTTCTTCTCCCTGAAGGGATGGGGAAGGGCTGGATCCTCCAAGCAAGCTCCCACCTTTGGTCTTTGTTGGTTTTGCAGGAGGACTGAGGTGGGTGGGTACACTCTCCTTGAAAGGAGAAAGCTTCAGGCTCCCTAAAGCTAATATCTAGTGTAATAACAAAAGTAGAAACAATGTGCCCTTTGTAAAGTTCAAATTCCTAATATTTCATAAATTCTCTCCAAATAAAACATTCTAAAAGCACTTGATTAAATGTCCCTAACTTCTGTCACCCACCCACAGCCTCAGGGCTTCCAAAACCCTTTTCCAAGGAACTCTCTCCCTTCCCCAGTGGCTGACTACTCAAATATTCACTTTGTTAAGAAAAGAGGGTGAAATTCTACAGCATGGTTAAGGGAAATGTAACTAAAAGGCAACAGTTTTGATTCTGATGTCCACTAGAGGCAAAAGTAATGGAAAAGCTTTTCCCTTTGGATGCCCAGCAATGGTTTATTATCATTCCAGACCTTCTCTGCTGGCAAAGCAAAGGTTGCAGGAAGAAATGTTGGATGCTGCAGAAGGAAGAGATGCTCATGAAGTCATGAAGCCACCATTTTTATGGATTCTGGCATCAGTATGTAGGCAGCACCCTTCCAGCTCTCTTTTACCCTGCCCTGGGTTTTGGAGAAAACTTAACCAAGGAGGAGGAATGCAAACCAGGACCTCCAGCCTACCTGTGATGTTTATTCAGGCAATTACCTTTGATAACCTAAATGCCTCTAGCAATCTACACAGTAATTAAATTGCATTTCATCTGCACCTGACTTGCAGTCTAGAAAGCTTTGTACTCCATGTTTTGTCTTGCTTCTAACCCAGTTCCTTTAGTTCTGGCTGCCTACACTCACTGGAAAAATGAACGATAATTTTGCTTGGTAGATCTATGCATCTTTGAGAAGACATTTTATAAGTTCTTCTCTTTTCATATATAGCCAAACTGCAGTTATATAGCCAAATAAATAGCAATTCAACATGGCAAAACTAGGAAGGGAATCTGTTTTGCCCTTCAGCTTTCAGAGACCAAAGCCCTGTGGATGGAAGGTGCCTCAGGAATGCTCTGTACCACTCAGAACTGCTCTTCCCTCTCAAGTTCATGGCAAGTCTGTATTATATGGACTTGAAGAAGCTACATTCATTGTTCCTTGCCAGAGGAACACCAACAGCACTGAGTCTTTCCAAAATAATTTAAAAAAAAAAAAAAAAAAAATCATACTACTGAAAGCAACTGCCTGACATTTTCATGAAGACTTCTCCACACAGTGACTGGGAAGTGTGCTGGTTTATTATTCCTGGTTTCCTAATGCAAAAGAAGGCAGCTTGAAAACACAGAGTCTGGTGTAATGTTCTGATGAAAACCACATGTGAAGCTGCATTTAACATGCCATCCAGGCCCCAGACCTGCTGATGTCATTTCTTAACATCTTAATATCAAAATGAAAACCAGATGTAGAAGCTTCCATAACGCTGTTGGCTCGGCTTACCTATCAGGCCTTTTTCTGTACTTGAAGTAACAGTTTTGTAAGTTGTATCAGCCCCTGGTTTAGAGTCCAAAACCTCTGTCTGCTCTGCTGCAGAGTTCTCCAGCCCCCTCCGTTTTATTGTCCCATAGTTTGTTTCATAGGTGTCAGACAGGGAGCTGGAGGAGGCCCAGCTCTGCCGAGACTGATCCAGCTCCACGCTGGCTTTCGACTGCCTGTTGGCTTTGGAAAAGGCTTCAGAATACAAATAACCTTCCTCAGAGTAACAGCTTGTGGGATCCACTTCAGCTATAGGTCCATCCAGCTGGGTGTGCCGGTAAGAATTGAGGAGATCCCAGCTCTTCTGGTTTGGGATGTTCTGGAAGTTGTCATGGGAACTACTTGAGCATGAAGTCCAGCTTCCCCGGCCGCTGTCTGCTGCCTCCACTGTGATGTGCTCGTGGGAGATCTCCTCGTTGCTCATGGAGGAGGTGAAAGCCATCCCTCTGATGAGAGCAGGCCTGGTGATTGACCAGCTAACATTTGAAAGCAACAGAAAGCAGAAAAAGTTTCTTATAAGCCTTTGAAATGAGAGGGAAATACTCAGAGACAATTATATCGCTTCAGGGACGAGCCTATAAATGTAACAAACATCTCCCATCAAATTGAACCCACAGCAGATTCTATCCCAAGAAGACTCCCACACATTAAATCTTACAGATTGAGGCTAATGTCTAGTAAAAACAAAAGCAAAATCTTCCAGTTCAAAGTGACATCCCAGGAAAAGCTGTCACTCTGCTCAAATAACACCACCTCTTGTGTGGAAACTCCCAAGAAGACAGTGGCAGGAAGCCTGCAGTCTCCCTGCTGCAACAAATGGCAATAAAAATCCTTAAAAATCACAATAGAGAACCTAAAGTGACTGGTACATCTGACTCAGAGACTTGGTAATATCCTGCTTTGCTCCTCTCTCTCCTGCTATAATTTAAGTATCATCCTAGCTTTTAACACATTTTCAGTCTCCTGCAAGATGACCATCTGACCCCACCAAGCTGTTCCCACAAAAGAAACACAAGTTTCTTGGAAAAACAGGCTCTTCCCATACAGAGCAGCCAGTATTAAACTCCAGCTTCTAGCAAGAGCTTAATAACCACAGCAAAGCTCCTAACTGTGTGTCCTGATCAAAGCTTTCTTGTCCCTTCTGACACCAGCACACCAAACCCAACCAGAACCAGTTGCATCTCACCCTGGGCATGGCTGGCCATAATCAGCCAGTGGCTGAGGATGCTCTTTTCTCTCTGCTCCTCCTGAATCCACCACAATAAGAGACTGGGACAAACTCCTCTCATCCTGCAGAGCAGCTGACATGGAGTCCACAGAGCAGTTGCTCACGATGCTGGACCTGGATGAAATCTCACTGTGACTGGAGTCAGAGAAGTTGTCAGATTTTGTGGAAGGGATGAGGGCGTAGCCTGAAGAAAAAGAGAAGGGAAAATCTTGGTAAAAGAGCAGAAGTATTGACACACATATTTCAGCAAGGATATTTTAAAGAAAAAAAATAATCAAAGCCTCTTGGCCTACAATCAGTCCCCTAAAGATTTTAGGGTCCTAAAGCTTTTAGCATCTAGCACTACATTCTATTAACCCAAGTCTGGTGATACCAATAACCTGCCTGCAACTCTGCTACTCTCCAGACCATAAAGTTTAACCTGAACAAATAGGATCAACTGCTGCAGCATGAATTGTGGGGGGACAGATGAGGTCTCCTCAGTTTTTCAAGCCCTCATTAATTTCAATTAAATGAAAATGTGAAATGACCAGGCAGTGTAAAAGCCAGGGCAGTGGGACACACAACTTAATACAGAAAACTGCCATGAAGATGCCATGAAGTCTGTAAAAAAAGTCATCAGATGACACATCATCTGGATATACCTCTGGTATACACTCCAGTGAGCACATAGCTTGGAATTTGAGAAATTTCACTGCTTGATTATTGCTCTAGGACTTTAAGAGCAAATCAAACATCAATATTATCAAACTACAGAACTGATCCTTATTAATGAAAAAATTATATTTAAGGCCAGCACTTTTAAAATTAAATTTCCGTTTCTTTTCCTTGGGCAATAGTTAATATTTTATTTTCTTCTACTTTGTCTAATGGACTCCTCAAAATTTAACACTACAGTACAAAACCTTCTCAGAGTGGTTCTTAATAAGGTGCTCTTCTTTAAGAGCTTCAAAGATTTGGAGAACCAAAGGACACATCTTCATTAAAGAGATTAACACTACCTGAACACTGAGTCATTAAAATAACAACATGTGTTCATAAAACAACCAAGTGTAAGTCACAAAAATATGTGACCAATACAAATATAGGCCAATGCTGCAAGTGAGCACCCAAGTGACATCAGATGAGGGACTATCTAGAGTAGAATTAAGAGAATGTTGCAGAACTTACTGTTAAAATTGACGTTTGCAAAACACTAAGTAACAGAACTGCCACTGTACCTGTTCCTTGATTTTCTAAACTTCACCTGATTGTCTCCACTGCACTGTCTGGGTGATTAGCTATAAATAACTGACACAAATATCTGGAAGGGAAGCACATGAAACAGCTTGAACACAGACATGAATAATGCTAAAATAACTTGGATAAAATCGTATTTGACACAGAGAGGACATCAGAGTCTTTCTTCCAAAACTGCATTATAAAGTCTTCCTTCTCCTCCTAGGCTTGATGCACAGGCAGTAAGATGGCCAGAGATTGCTGTTGCTATAGATACTTGCTGTACTCAGAGAATCACTGTCTTTCTCCTTTTCCTTTTCACTCCCTTCTGAGGCTTCCATGTGCTCTGCTTCCCTTTTGGCAGGAAAAGCTGTTCTCTCCCTGGAGAAGCTTCTTTCCCTAAGTCTTCTAAAGAGGGGGCCCTTCGTTTTCCTGTGCTCGTGCTCAACTTCTGCCTTTTCACTCTCATCCTCTCCTTCTCCCTTTCCACTCAGGTCAGATCTGTATCTTGCTTTGCAAATCATCTGGATTTGCTTCTGCAAATAAGCCCCACCTATTCCATAGCTGCGTGGTCCACTGTTCTTGTTGCTGGCTTCACTGGCAAGGGATGAGGAAGAGCCAGAGAGATTCATCTGACCACAGTTATCCGACCTCTGGATGTTACCAACTACAATAAAGAACAGAGATCTTGGTAAGTGAGGAGATAAATAACAGCAAAGAGACTGTCCTGATTTTCAAGCTTTTTTTTTTTTTTCTTCAATTCTGTCTGCGTAACGCTGGGGTGGAAAAAAAAGAAGCTCAAAAGGTAGCTCATCAAAAGAAAATGACTTGTAAGATTAAGTGCAACGTGGTTCATGCCTAAAAAGTCTTTCCTGCTGTCTGTGAAGCACCTAATTTTAGTTCAATGAGCTGTTAGCACTCCACATACAACAGGGTATGGGTCACCTCAATCAAATCAGATCAGTGCTAAAAATACACCGAAAGCAAGTCTGAATGAATGAAGTAATCCCAAAGAAAAAACACATTCTTTTCAAAAGAACCAGATGAAAGTTAACAAAAATAACATGTTTCTAAGCAAGGCTCAAAAACCTCAGTGGGGCTGGGGTTGGCAACCCAAGTAATGAAGCTTCTCAGACAGATGATGTGTTGAAGCAAAAGAAGTGGCATTCTCCTTAAGGCAAGAGTATCTTGTGAAGGCAGAAGTGGACAGACCAGCATCACCTCCCCCTGAAAGAGGGGAGAAGATGCAGTGAGCCCCCATGCTATGCCATGCTACTCCAGTGGCTTTGGGTTGTCAGTGAGGGAAAAGCAGCACAGAAGGGAGGGAAAAACACCTTACACCATCCAACACTGACCACACTGGCTGACTACTGAGTGCTGTTAAGAGATTTCAACTGAATTCCCATCCAAGCTTGGCTACTGATGAAGTGAGGCAGGTCTTTTAAGACGAAGACATCAAAAATAAAGGGATTTTTCAGGGCATCATGATAGACAGGGATGTATACAAAGCCCTGTGCACAAGAACAAAAAATAGGAATAGTGACTGGAGGATGTAGATGGATGCACTGCTTCTGCAAACCCAGCTCTGCTGGAGAAAAACAACAGCATTTTAGCTCCAGCTCCATCTTGTCTCCTGGTGTTCCAGCTACCCTGGGCAAAACCAGGAGGCAGCTCAACTGCTGCAGCTTCTGTGCAACACTGGCACAAGCCCAGGTTTGTGAATCCTGTTCATACAACCAGCCACCTACACCTCAACTGCTACACTGGGTGTCAGCACTTAAAAATCTGTTGGAACCTGTCAGAAGCATTTAAGCCAAATTTTAAAGAAAACAATTGCTCCTTTTTTTAAACAATAGGTCACTTTTAAGGCCAAAAGATAGAAATACACTTAAAAAATGTATTTATTCACAGAAAGACACAATTCTATTCCTGACATGAATACTCTAAAACTACCATTTATTTCTTTTAAGTGTCATTACCAACAATGCCCACCCTGTTTTTAGTCCAGGACAGGCAGGAGGAGTTCCTGAGATGGGTGCTGCCCACCTACCTTTGCGTGGAGAGCCCTGAGGAGAGGCAGGGGGGCTGGAGTGCAAAGAAGATGCCATGGACATGGTGTCATCTGTTTGCTTCTTACTACTTACTTCCTCAGACAAGCTTAATGACTTCTGTGGGGAGCCTGTACCTGGGAAAGCAAAGGTCTGGTTTACTCATTGGTCTTTCAAGTTAGGGAGCTCTGTTGGAACTGCAAAGAAGCACCAGGATGACCCATCACTGGGGTCTTCAGCAAAGGAAGGGGCAGATGCTCAGATGAATTCTGCAAGTGGAAGAAGTTTCCACCTCAAATTTACATCAGTCATTGCTACCACTGGCTGCTCAGCCAAGTGTTTGGAGACACCCAGGTCACAACCAGAATGACTGCAGCAGATTCACCAGCCATGGTCTTAGAAAGGACAAAGAACTGACCAATGTATGAAGGATGGAGGAATGCCTTGCCCCTGACATGCTGGGACAGGGTTCAAACCAACTCATGTCCCAGCCAGCAAGTCAGTTTGAGATCTTCCCCATCAGGAGTTCTCCAATCAGTCTCCACAGGCACCACACACAACTTGGAAAGTTTAGCAAAACCAGTGCACCACTGCCCTTCAGAATTGGATGATGTGGTGGTTCTTGTTCACTGGTAGAGGACACAGTGCCCAGGAGATCATTTAGGTTCTCAACAGCTTGTTGGAATGCATGGGAATGGAGAGATACCTCTCAGCAAAGCCTCTAGAGCACATCAAGCTGCACTGGCTTTGAAGAGGAGACTGGAAACAAAAATCAACTGGAAACATTATTTTATATGCTGCAATATACTGTATTCTGCAGCCACTTCAGTGGATATTCCTGCTCAGTCCATCACAAAATGATTTTATAGAACTCACTAACTGCAACAAATTAATAACCCACAATTGTAGCTTTCAACTGATACAAGTTATGCAAATAGGTGAAAGGCATTATAATACATAATAATATGTAATAAATACATAATACTGCTTTGCAAATAGCAAATTTAGAGACAGAATAAAACCTGATGCTCAGGAGAAGCAATACCCTATGTTGTGCTGCTCCATTTGACAATGATATGGTTACAATGGTGTTATAGAGGTTATAACATTAAATGTGATTTGTTCCAAAGATATCACTTAAAAATAATAATTGGTTTTTACCTATTACACTTCATTTTGTCATGAAAAGAAACAAGCAATGGTTTTGCACTTCATTTGTGCAAGATCCCTTTAGAGTTCAGAAATAAACAATAAAAGGCTTAACATGGTACATCTTACCTGTCTGAGAGAGATATTAGGATCACTTTAGTTAGAATATGTTCTTAAATTCAAGGGAAAAAAAAAGGGACAAAGCAAAAGCACATTTGGAGGGAGGACCTTCCCTCAGTGGCTGTTTTAAGGCAAATTATTACAGTCTGTGCAAATCATAGAATCATAGAATCCTAGGGGTTGGAAGGGACCTGGAAAGATCATCTAGTCCAACCCCCCCTGCCAGAGCAGGGCCCCCTAGAGTACATCCCCTAGGAACGTGTCCAGGGGGGTTTTGAATGTCTCCAGTGAAGGAGACTCCACAACCCCCCTGGGCAGCCTGTTCCAGGGCTCTGTCACCCTTACAGTAAAAAAATTTTTTCTGATATTCAACTTGAACCTCCTATGCTCCAATTTACACCCATTACCCCTTGTCCTATCACTGGTCACCATAGAGAAAAGCCTAACTCCATCTCCCTGACACTCACCCCTTACATATTTGAAAACATTGATGAGGTCACCCCTCAGTCTCCTTTTCTCCAAACTAAAGAGACCCAGCTCCCTCAGCCTTTCCTCATAAGGGAGATGTTCCACTCCCTTAATCATCTCAGTAGCTCTGCGCTGGACTCTTTCAAGCACTTCCCTGTCCTTCTTGAACTGAGGGGCCCAGAACTGGACACAATACTCCAGGTGTGGCCTCACCAATGCAGAATAGAGGGGGAGGAGAACCTCTCTTGACCTACTAACCACCCCCTTTCTAATGCACCCCAGGATGCCATTGGCCTTCTTGGCCACAAGGGCACATTGCTGGCTCATGGTCATCTTCTTCCTCACAGGAATTCTGCTGGATCCCTTCCCAGCCTCCTTGCTCTTCTCTGGACCTGCTCCAGCACCTCAAGCTCCTTCCTGAGCTGAGGGGCCCAGAACTGGACACAGGACTCAAGCTGTGGCCTCCCCAGGGCTGAGCACAGGGGCAGAATCCCTTCCCTGGACCTGCTGGCCATGCTGTTCCTGAGCCAGCCCAGGATGCCATTGGCCTTCTTGGCCACAAGGGCACATTGCTGGCTCATGGTCATCTTCTTGTCTACCAGGACCCCCAGGTCTCTTTCACCTCCACTGCTCTCCAGCAGGTCAGCCCCCAACCTATACTGGGACATCGTGTTGTATGACTAAGTACACAGCACACTCTCTTTAAATCACAGTGATATGCTTCAGCTATTTTAAAATCAATGAAATAAACGAAGCCCAAAGGCATCTCAAATAATCCACCCACCAACAAAGCCTTCCTCCTTATTTACTTCATCTATAAAGCTCTCCAGAGAGGTGAACAGAAGGTACTCACTGAATGTGACGTGATCCTTTGTCACTCCCTTTTTCCTGCTGGGGTATAAATTCACAGTGGGAACCTGCAGAACTTGACTCATCCTGTTCTGTTGATGCTGATGGGCTTTAGTGCTTTGGCCAATGGATCTCATGGGTACTGGAGACATTTCTGAGGATTTTCCTCCTCTCCTCTCACTTAAGTTCTTTGTCACTGTCATGGAAAAATTGCAGGTAAGTATCTTCTTGCACTTTGAACTGCAGGATTATCACAGTCAGAAACAGCAACCAGGGTGTGAAGCAGGTAAAACATATTGAAAATAATTTCTATTCCACCTACTTTGTTAGGATTTTAAAAACCTGAACTCTTTAAAAGTGTCACAGAAATACTTCATCAAAAGCACCACAAAATGGGATTTATTTCTACCACCACTAAAGCCTGTATTTTAGATATTTGTACATAAGATGCAAAAGCCTGACAGCTTCTCCTCCAGGATGTCATGGCACTGAAAGGAGAAGGGATGCTTGTTCTGCAGCTGGCATCAAACCTCTCACTAGGTGGCACAGTTGATTTACAACACAAGGCACTCATTGAGTTTCTACTTTAATCACACAGCAATTAAAAACCTCCCAGGTTAAGACCATCTGACTTCTTAAATTCCCTGGGAAAAGCCTGGGTTGCAGCATGACTGCTGCTCATTCCTTCTGCAAGGAGGATCTCACTGACAGGTAAGAGACAGGGGAGCTGCACCTCCTGCTCGTCTGGGTACGTGCAAAAAAAAGCCCAATTTGCCCACAAAAAAGTCTGCAAAATAATGCACCAGGCTCCCTGATTCAAAGCTGCTGAGTCAAAATTTCAGTGTGGGTAAGTGGCCCAAGTGTGGAGGAAATCCCCTGCTCCAAAAAACACCAACCAGGGACTGCCAGCTCCCTCCTGGCTCCACACTGCTCCCCTCTGCTTTCTAACACCTCTGCAAACTATGAGTATAATGAAAAGAGATAATTTATCTGTGATTTATTGTTGTTTTTCCCCCCCCTCCAGTCTTCAAAAATATTTATTTAATTAATTGAATAATGTACCATTCTACTCTGCACCTATTTGTATATCCCCTAAACCTTCATTCCCCTTTTAGTGACGTTTAAGAAAAAATAAAGACTTGATTTGCTTAACTACACAGAGTAAATCAGGGGTAAATCAGATATTTACAAGCAAACAAGATTTTAAATTATTTTTTTAAGATGACTGACAACCTCATAACATTTATATTTGTCTCCTGGGCATCCTATGGCCACTTGTTATGTTTGCACATAGATCATTTTTCCAGAGTTCATCCTGACATGGTTTGATTTATTGTTTCAGCAGGGGACTAAAGGGTAGAACCCACAATGGTGTTCACTCAGAGTAGAAACATTCTGTGCTGGTCCAGATCTGGCTGAACACCTCTCCAAGCAATCTCTGATGCTCTGCTCAGAGCCACCTGTGATTTCTGCCCACCCCAGGCACAAGGCAGTGTGAACACAGAATTTAACATATTTGAGAAGGGAGTCAAGTGTGGCCACTGCCACTATTCCTACATCAGTGCTATTTAAAATTAAATGTTAAAAAAAAAATTTGCATAGGAAAGCACCTGGGGAAATAATAAGGATTTGCATTCTTAATATGGAATAATGGAAAGGATTTAAAAGTCTATTTTCAAGATGCCATCTCCTAGTCACGCTTAAACTTACCCAAGACAAAATGGTGTTAGAGGGGAAAAAAACCTTAACATTCTACATGTAGACAAGCTGAAACATGAATTTGATTAGGAAGGTTGCTACACTTCCACTTTGAAATAAAGTTACCTTTCAAGCAAGTGAAAACTTCTATGGATCTAAGTAAAATGCAATTACCGTGCCTCATTTTTAAGGAAGAATTTACTGAACTGTGTAAGAGAGCAGGTCAGATGACTGTTTAGTTAAGACAGTCACACAGGAGCTCAAATTATGAAAACTGTCCTGCTCTAACCCTCCATTTTTGACTTTCAAGCCATGTCAGCCCCATCAGACAATATTGACCTAACTTCTCCTTTTTGAACATGTTGGTTTATTCTAAGCTGTAATCCACTGCAGCTCCTATATTGATTTTGTCTCTTTTCATTTTCTTACTGTTCATATGGTAAATGTTACTTTCATCCTTCCTAATTCTGTACAAGGACAGCAGAGCAAGAACAGAGCTAATGTACTATTGACTTTCTTTCTAGACTGAGGAAAAAATACCCAGTTGCAGAACTCTAGGTCAAACCAGAAGACATCACTGAAGTTCTCCGAGCTCAACAGAGATCAGAAAATTAAAAGTGGCTTGCTGGAACTGTTAGTACACAAAGCACTTAGAACACTGTTTCTTAAAAAGTATTTTCTTATTTTTTGAAGAGAAAAATTTTCTTTCTTGAGGGAGAAAAGATTTTAAATGAGTAACTCCAGGGAAGGAACAAGATTTTTATGTTTGATAGATGATGCCACCGTTCTGGCTCGCTGTACTTACAGGTGCTGTATGCAGGCTCACACTGAAGTGACAATATTTGGATTTTTTCTTCATCTGTCTCCACGTTGAGGTTGGACAGGTATTGCTTCACCTTCCTGGCCATCTGGGCATCCTCATACAGCTTCTTGGCATTCAGAAGAGAGCTGCGCCGGGCCCGTTTCTTGTGGGCACCTCCCTGTACATCCAGCATGTTGGAATTGGTGCTGCCCTGGCTGAGAGATCTAGAAAAGAGCAAAGAAATAAATTTTTAACCCTCAGCAGCCCTGAGGAGGAGCTCCAGTAGCACAGGCCAAAGCAGATTAATACCAAATCATCTTCAGTTAGGGCTAGTGCATGCTGATGTCAATGAGTTAAAAAGATGAACAGCATTAAAACAACACTTGTCTTAAGTCTTAAAATATTCTGGGGAAACTGAGAGCAGCAACTTGAGTCCAGAAAAAGATTTGTATGCAAGAGTGGAACTAGCAAGAAGGAGGCAAAATGCTGCCTAAGGTTCCCAATGAGCTCCCAGACTTGTGCTGCAAAAAACCCACCCGACTTCAGCTGTAGGGTGGAAAAAGGTGAGAAGTTTTGTTTCTTTCAGGCACTTGGTACCCACTGCTTTAAATCAGGCTCACAACAGAAAATTCTTGCAATTCAGCTGAGCAGAGAAGCAAGTCATGGGTGTAATCCTCTTAAAAAACTGAGCTCCTGACTGTTTAAATAAGGGGGGAAGTGATGTTAAATATGCAAAGTACACTGACATTACACACTTAACTTCTTTCTCCAATTAAGCAAAAAGATTCACAGAAGAGCAGCTCATTCATTAAAAAAATGTCACAGGAAAGCAGTGACAATATAACTATGTCCATCTAGGAGAGATGATGCTCCTCCATGCTCCTAATTTTGAGCTGCCAACTGTTGTCAGCCACTGAAGCAAACAAATAATCCCCAAATGGTTCAGGTACATCAGGTACTCTCCCTGACAGTCAGTCACTAAAAAACCTGATCTTGGTATAGTTCAAATACACACAAAACCTTTGCCCCAGCTGCCAAAAGTCCTTTGGCCACACAAGTTCTAACCATTCCTTCAATAAATAGAGATTCACAGTACACATAACACGAAAAAATTCCAAGGAAAATGACAATAACATTGTTAAAAGTTGTTTCTGGGTTTTTTAAAAAAACATTTGGAGGAATAATTCTCTTTTGAAAAAGGCTAAATTATTGGTAAAGATGTTTATGGAGACCTTGGGTGCATTTACAGGCTCACAAGTGGCAAAACAAACAATCCCCAGCACAGAAAAGCCATAAGGGCTGAGTCAGAATAAAACATTGAGGAAGCCTAAAGAACTGAGCACACAGAGCTTAAAAAAAAATAACCTAGAAGTGGTAGAAAGGAGCTGATTACAATACATTTTGAAAGAAGTTACTTAAATAAATCAATCAAAGAGAAAATGTAAGCTTAAAAGCTGGCAGAAATTCATAGCTTAAATAAAAGAAAAAGTAATGATATTATAGGCAAAGAGCAGCAAATGGGATGATGGGCTGTTCACTCCTATTCAAACCAAGGGGGCACTCCTACAGATATGAACAAAACTATTAATTTATCATATAATGAAACAGGAAACTACATTATCTTTATTTTGAATGAGAAATATTTTATTGCTTTTGCACACACTGTTTTTCTTCTCAGTCTGGACTTGATTTTTTATGGCGATTTATTTCAATTTCAATTTTAAGATAATTTTTTCCTTATTCACTTGTGTTCCCAGTAAGCCTAAGAGTTTGAAATTGTGGTGACTCCAGCTGGATATTTCTCCCCACAAAAAAAAAGAGAGTTTCAGAGTGCAAAAGCACCCAAGCTCAGGTAGAAAGGATCAGTTTCTGGGTAAAACTACACATAAAACCAGATAAAATGTGGCTACAATGTCATCAGAACATCACTGCCTTGTGTCACCCAGGGATCTGACCCATCTTGGGACTCTCATTTGCAGTCACTTCATACACAATCAAGCAATGAGGATTCTGGGTGTGTGAAATGTGAGATACATTTTAAATGTATACTAAAAATAAATGCTTTGAAGCTTGAACTGAAGCTTCAGGGGAAAATTACTTCTCATGATCACAATTCAAAGTGTCCTCACAGTTTAAAATGCTAAAACTTTTCTGTTGCATGTTAAAAAACAAGTTATTTATTTCCCAAAACAGTTCAGCTTCCAATATAACTGCACAGCAAGGGTTTGGTTTTTTTTTTATGCATAAAGCCAAAGCTCAAAGAACTTATCCAATACACAAAAGCAACTCAGAATTTTTGTAGCTGCAGAATAACTTTGACTGAAACCCCTTATTCCTGCCTTCCAAAAAAATATGTATTGCAGGGTTAATAAAATGCATGCTGTATTTCAGATGCATGCACTAAGGAGGAGGATGCAGTATGTTAAGAGTTGCATAATCTTTATTTATCTTAGTTGCATTCATCTCTACACTTACCCCAAACTTCTCCACCTCTTCTTCCTGTAAGCAAGAGCCATATACATTGAAGCATGTATTTGAACAGAAAAGCACAGGAAAAAAAAAAATAAAACAGTTGAGAGTCAGGAAGAAAGATGTAGACAGGAAAGAACAGAAAAGAAAAAATTCTATACAGCAAAATTCTTCTCAAACAATAACACAATGTTTTCATGGAATGCAAGGGCAGGACTTGCTCAAATGCTTTAATGTGGAAGAACATCTATCAGTTTTTTTTGTTTATTTTGATGTTTAACCTATGAATTTGAAAACCAAACTCGCATGAAATTTCCCTGGTAAGTATTTCCCAGAAGTCAAATTCGATTTTAATGGAGCGAGCAAAAATTCTTTAACTTATTTATATTGCAGAGAGCATGATTAAATTAATTTCTTCTTTGCATTAGGACTGCAGTGAGTGTATGAGAAAGAAGCAGCAGCATTCAGCTTTATGATGGTGTTTTTCTCTTGATTGCTTGCTGGGAAACAAGCTGGTAGCCAAAGCCATGCTGAAAAACTAGACAGGCTGTATTAATTGGTAATGAACTTGTATCAAGGTTCCTGTTAACTTCTAACAAACTTATTTTCTTCTTCATTTTTAATCTTCAAAAGCATTTATATATGCTTCAGAACACAAACTGATAGATCAAACACCAAAGGCAATGAAGATGAATATAAATGATGTGAAAACATGAAATTATTTTCTTTTAATCTTTGGCACTCTCTAATATTCAAGCCTAAGTATTTTATGTCAGTGTGCATAATTTAAATTATGGTCTTGAGAATGTTTTCTGTAATTCTGGAAAACATACTAAAGGCTAACTATTTACTAGTAAATTCATTTAATGATTAGACTTCAATAGGTCCTAGAAAGTGCACGGGGCATCTGGGAAATTTATTTATAAAGTGACTTAATATGTGAGTGCCTAAATTTATGAAAATCAATCACAACTGATCAGTGACTTCATGTTAAGTTTATGTTATATGTATAATGTTATATGTATAATATGTATTATGTTATATGTATAATAACATGTTATATGTGTAATATATTATAAATAATAATAATAATAGTGTGTGTATATATATATATATATATCTATATATATAGTAACTATGTTAAGGAGGACATTTTGCTAATTCAATTCCAATATTATGAAGATCAACCTCCACTTTGAAACAAATCCACTTCTAAACCTTAACAAGGGACATGTTATATTTACCTCAAACCTCAACTGGACTAATTTTAAACAAAATACTTCTCTTTCCTGATGCCTGAAAACAAAACCCAGCATCACCCAAGAATCCTGAGGGCTGAAAGACCACAGGGAACCAGATCTCCATCCTCTTATTTAGGCTGCATGCTCTTGCACATACTGTTTCCTTCCACTGCACAGACTGAGCTAAATTAATTTATCAAAGAATTACAGCTGCTGAGGTGACCACCTATCACCTGGAATTTCTTTAGGGCTGGTACAAAGCAAGTGACCAAATGTCCAGAATTCTCCAGTGCTGGGGACACACCTGACTGGTGACTCAATAGATTTTTCTGTCATCCTTAGAAGTAAAAACCTTGTAGTGACATCATGGGGCATCACCTTGTCACCAGCTCCCCACCTGAACTGTGCTGGAGAGGCAAATAAAGAGCAGAAGGACAGGAGGACACAGCCCTTCAGGGCAGGGATCCAAAGGACCCTGTCTGAACACGACAGAGTTGTTGATGTGGAAAGCTGCAGGAAATTATTTTGTTCCAGTAAATATAATCTGGAGCTCAGCAGCAGCAGATTAGAAACAGTGGTGGAGTTTTTATTCTGCAGTTGGTTAATGCAGAGCCTGATGATATTATGGGAAAAAAACATCAAAAAAACCCCCAAGAAAATACTCTCCACCTGCTTATAGCCTGAATGTATCAAACAGTATGCAGGTGGAGCAAGCTGTGTTCAGAACAAACTGAATAATACTTTATTTATTTTTAATGTAGTCTCAGTGGAGTTTTGTTTCGAAGCAATGTTTCAGATTTATCCATATGTATGATTTGCTCCCTAATATTATACCTCCTACTAACAACTTCTTTAGCAAAATGAATCACTAAAAGCAGAAACTAGTCTTTCTTGATAACAAATTGGTTTAGCAGTCCTTAAGAGGAGGTCTTGGAAGCATCACTTGAGTTGCTGTGATCTGATAAAGCTGTGGTTCTGATGGGAAATGTCAATGGGAAGGTTCCACAATGAAAATCCCAACGTAGTGACACAGACACAAACCCTACCCACTCCCAGACACCTTGAGCCTTTCTAAATTGCACACCTTTGTCTGAACATCACAGCTGGATCCATGTTTGCTGAGGTCATTCGGATCACTTGGCGAATTTCTTTGGCAATCATGCGGAGTTTCTCAAAATTTACCAGGCCATCCACTTTTGAATCATTTCCTGCAGTATTGAAACACACACAGAGGAGGCAGAAAAGAGTCAGAAAGAGAAACACACACTGCCCATAAAGAAAATAATCCCCCCACAGTCCCCTTCCTTCCCTGCCCCTCCAGCAACAAAACTGCTTGAATCAAAAAAGCAAGAAAAAAGGAAACTGGCAAAGCAGAAATGATAATCAGACCAACTAGAATTGCTCTTATTAATCTGTTTCTGAAGTAACAAGTATTAATAGGATGGAAAAAAAGTAAACTATGGACAAACTACCAGCACAAATATTAAAACAACCTAAGTGTATTTGTATTTATATATAAATGTATTTATATGTTACTTAAAATAAGTATTATTTAATACTGGTGCTGGGCAACCTCATTTAAGCTATACTTTATACCTATAAAGGTTGGACTAGATGATCCTTGAGGTCCCATCCAACCTGGCATTCTATAATCCTAGGAAATATAAACCTGACATTGACAGGGTTCATGTTCCAAAATGAGTACAAATAGGTCTGAAACATTCTAACCAAGAAGTGGGCAGACTGGGAAACACT
This sequence comes from Heliangelus exortis, assembly GCF_036169615.1. Classification (NCBI taxonomy): domain Eukaryota; kingdom Metazoa; phylum Chordata; class Aves; order Apodiformes; family Trochilidae; genus Heliangelus; species Heliangelus exortis. The sequence goes on along the minus strand of NC_092436.1, from coordinate 1,676,601 downwards.
GAACCTCAACCGAGTGAGAACAGAACTTGCTGCAAAAGGAGAAAAAAACATGAAAATGTTTCAACAAAACCCCTTGAAAATGCTGAAAGGAGGTGTAGGAGGGGTGTCATATCATCATAGATGTCTGAAAGCCACAACATGGAATGAAACCCTAGAAACATCACAGCAACAACTTCGTGTAGGAGAGATTTTTTTACAAGTACTGTAACTCCCACTTAGCACACTCACCTACTCTCCCACCATAAGGATGGCACAATGTAGATTTTTTTTTTTTTAAATTTTACTTTTAAAATATTCAAAATATGTATTTAATTCTGAACTTCATCTCTTCCATTATGCATTCAGAGTTATTTTATTTCAGTCCTCCAGAGGACACAACAGAAGCACCCTGCCGCTGGCAGCTTCTTTTAGACACTTGGTGAATCACGGAGCACTGAAGCAAGGGCTAAAGCTTATTCAATGTTTTAATTTATTATTTCTCCAGGTTTGACATTACCTTCGTGCAGAAACGTGATATCCTTCTTGACAACAGGAAAAAGTGGGATAATTGGAGGCTGCATGCTCTGGCTGCTGAGGATGTTGCGATATTTTGCCATGTTTCGGGATGGATCAAAAAGATCCTGGAGGTCTCTCAGGTGCTTTTCATACTTGCTGGGTAACTTCTCCCAAGTGCCTCTGAGCCGTGCTACTGGTGCTAGATTTAACCCACTGGAAGGCAGATATATTTCTGTATGAGTTAGTGGAATCATTACATTTCATAAGGAAGGATTGGGGGTTTTTTTTTTGGCTTTAAGGATGGAAAAATAAGCTCTCACGAGGTTAACTGCAAAGCTGGGGGAAGGGCAGGCTGCAAGTTCATCCCAATAAACCTCTGCTGGTTACTTTTGTGAGCAAGAGAACTGTAAAAAGCATGACTGCTCCCTCTTCACAAGGTGCAGGTTTTAAGGTAGTCTGCAAAACACTTGCTCAGTACCACGGTCCTGATGCCCAGGGAATTTGAGAACCACTTCTCTCCCATAAAAATAAATAAGGACAAAAGAGGTGAAAAATTGATGAGGTGAAGACATGGCTACAGAGGCAAGTGAGAAAGGGGCCCAGCTTATCCCAAGCAAAAGTGGCAACACATATGAAGAAGATCTTTGAGTAAAAATATATCTGGAATAAGTCAGATGTAAAAATAAAATAAGATTAAAAATTAAATATATCCGCCCTCTCATAATCTGCCACCAACTTTGCTGAAGAATTTTGCAATGATTGCAAAGTTCTTGTAGCTGCAGAACTGGCAAGGGATATTCTTCAATATTCCTCACTGAATTCAAAATCATACAGGTGCTGAATTTGCTATTATATTTTTGTCATCTTGAAAGCTTCAAAAACTTGTATTTGTTTTATTTTTTTAGAGAGATTTTTCTCCATGCTATTGTCAAATTGCAACCAAAGCCTCCTCTCACATTAAAAAAATACAAAAATCAAAAATATGCCACCACACAGCTCCTCTCTTACATACTCCAGTAGGATGGTATCTTCTGTTTCATGAAACACAGAGCATTGTACCAATAAAGGTAACAGAAGGAACCCCTGTGGCATATGCTAAAACCATATTCCTCTGGAAAGAAAACAAAAGCTGATTTATTTGCCTTTTTCTTTTTTTTCTTTTTTTTTTTTTTTGATCAAAGATCATTCAGTCATGGGCTGATTAAACTGAACTGAGCAGTAGGAAGAGTCATTTATTCACCTACAATGAACCATGAGAAATTAGAAAGCAGAAAACAGGAATTAGATTCAGCATCCACATGTATATTCACCATGGAATGAGGAGCCCCAGTGGTTACCCAGTATCCTTTAAAAAAACTCATTAATTCTTTAATGCATGACTAAATGGAAGCCAATACTATTTGATAATCTGTCTAGACATTGAGAAACTACTTAAAAATAAGATTGCCAAAGCTAGTTCTGGGATGCAGCATGAATCCAGATCTCTGACTTCTGAATCACAATGCCTTTTTCTTTCTTTTTCTTTTTTTTTTTTTTTAATATCTTAAAAACCTGCTGTAACAAAATTGCAAATAGGGGAAATGGGGAAATGCTGAAGTGGTGCTGTTCTAGTAGCAGCATCTACCATAAATCAGAACAGAAAGTATAAATCAGAAGAGAATGTGCAGATGAAGAGAGGAAAAAAAAAACAACAGAAAAGCAAGCAGATGACAGGAAAGAATGAAAGGGAAAATCAAACTAAACCAAGACTGATTTGAGGAAGTCCTTACAATGAAAGGAAAAAATAAAGCAATCTCATCATGGCAGATATGACTCAGTGCCCACTGAAAAAGTAGCAAGGACTGGAAAAAAAAAAAAGGGGAAGAGAAATCGGGTGGCAGGAACACAGAAAATGACAGCTATGTTCAGGCAGGTTTCTGAAGTTCACCAGTCAAACAGAGCTTTGGTCCCAGTCTTCTCTTCCTCTGCTGGGTAACAAATAAAGTGAGAGTCACATCAGCCACTGGAACCAGACTGAACAGGAGAGGAAGAGACACAGCAACAATCCATCTCTCTGCACAGTCTGGCATCTGAAAAGTTGGGTAATTCCCTGAAAACCACCCAGCACCATCCCTAATCTGTTCAGGAGAGACCTATTTCTTTTCCTTCCCTTTAGATTTAACAGAATTGCTTTTGCCAGCTCAAGCCAGAGCTGAAAAATGGGAAATCTTTTACCTTATCACAGCAAACATGGAGTTGAAATTCTTGCACTCTCGGCAGTGGAGGGCGATCTTAATGAAATGCTTAATAATCTTCATTCTTTTGAGCTGGTTGGGCTCTGCTAAAATTTCCATGGCAACCCAGAAAGTCTCTTGATTTATGACATCCTCAAACTGTTTCAGGTGAGCATTGCCTGTCTTGGAGTCCAGCTTGTAGAGGTCATCGATGTATTCCGTGGGCTCGATGTTGCGGAACAACTCGAAGTCTCTCATGGAAAGCTGAGTGGCCACCTCGATGGTGCTCAGCTGGAGCAGGGAAATTTGGCTCTCCCTCAGGAGCTCCTGAGCATCCTCATCTGAGCACAAGGTCTCTGTCTCCATGTTGTTTTTTAGATAATACCTGGAGAAAGATTGAGTTAGAGTTAACGCATCAGAGGGGCTCTTCAGAGGCTTGGAGAACACTGAGACACAACCAAGGGGGACATGAATGACACTGCAGAGGTGTTTATGTGGGAGAATTTCTATATTGCTGTAGACAAACCAGAGTAAAAGGCAAAGACAGAGGAAAGACAGCATAGCCATGTGGTTTATCTAATATAAAATACCAGCATTTCACGGAGTAAAAATAAACATTTCAAAAGCTGTTTTCATCTCCTCCTAATATTTTCTGTACGTATCTTTCTATACATTTCTCTGTAGCATGCTGGAGCTTTCACCTTCAGGAAAAGGTCAGTTACTTTTCCATTTGTAAATTCAGCTCTGGAATAACACTTTTATGTTCACATTAGTCCAGAGGAACCTCTTGTTAAGTTATTTATCTGTTTCTTATACAAATTGAGTGTGGTTTCTGACAGAAGTTTAGTGAGGTGTATTAATATTTACATGAAGCACACAGTATTCAGGAAATGAAAAACTCTGGAAAATTCATTTCCATGGCCCAAGCAGATCACTTTCAGATACACAAAAGTTTGTTCCTCATAAATTCTCTCTGTTGCCTAGCAAAGAAGACTATAGAATCTTTTTACTTAATCAACTTTCTTCTGGTATGGATCAGGTCATCAGATAAAACTGAAGCACTTCATGTTTCAGAACCATTCAAACCAGTTTACATAAAAATGGAAGAATTTATCTCAGGTTAGTATCAGTGCACCACAACATGTGGTGAATGACATCACTGTAAAAAAATTAATTGTAGGTTTTAGTCCTGAAGTCCATGTGGAAAGTGTCAGAATAAACATAAGCTACTAGGTAAGCTATCTTGAGCTGCTAAATTTAGTTGTCATCAGGCAAGCTCCCTGTACTTTGGGTGCTGAAAAGGAAGATAAAACAAGGAAGAAAAGAGGAGAGGGAAATGTAAAGTGACTGCCATTTACTTGCTTACTCTTGGACACCTCCCAGAACCTGAAGGACCTACAGGAAGGTTGGAGCTGGGCTGTTTGCAAGGGCCTGGAGTGATAGAACAAGGGGCAATGGTTTTATATTGGAGCAAATTTAAATTGGATGTTAGGAACAAGTTCTTTACCACGAGGGAAGTCCTCATCCCTGGGGATGCTCAAGATGAGGCTTGAGCAGGCTCTGAGCATGAAGGTGCCCCTGCTTAGTGCAGGGGGGGCTGGACTAGATGACCTTTAGAGGTCCCTTCCAACCCAATAAACTTCTAATAAACACCTATTTCCTTTAAGACTGCCTTCTCTGACTGTTTCTTTTCAACCTCTCAATCCTAAGGAGGCAAAGCAATCCAGAGAAGGAATCCCAGGGTCCCATTTACCGTCCATTGAGCTGAATCCTGTCGGCCAGTTTGGAGAACTGGTCAGGGAGCCGGCGCTGCTTGATGACCCCCTCGGGGCTGACAGACACCTCACAGAGGGAATAAGTCTCTGGGGCCCCTGTCAGGTTGAATTCATGGACAGCATGGCTCACCACCTCCTTTGCTGTGGTGTCTTTGCTGATGATAATGTAACAGCTCTGCTGATCCGCTTTGAAAACTCGGATCACTTGGTCCGGAATATCTGAAAGAAGAGAGGAACCCCTTTAATGTGTGAAGTTCCTTCTCCCCTTGAAAAGGCACAAGATCATTTACTGTTTAGTAGCCAGAAAACAAAAATCAGCTACCAAAAAAGCTATCAAGACAAAAAAAAAAAAAAAAAAAAAAAAAAAAGGCCATGCTGGACTTGATAAATATTCATTGAAATCGTCGTTTCCTTCCATTTGGAGAGGAAAATGAAGACTTTTCTCCTCTCTACACTTCCAGCCTTATGACTATTATCATCCCATGACCAGGATCCAAGCACAAGACACCTGGATCTATCACTAGGCTGTACACTGGTCTCCTCAGTGGCTCTCAAAAGCTTTGGCAGCATCTTTGTCCCCTTGCAGGAGCCAGGGTCCTCTTCCCTGGGAAGCCACTGAGCAAACCATGGATGTGAAAAGGGAAGGAGATTCAGTGGCTCCTCTGACTACTGCAAACTTTTCCTCTCTGGCCCTAAAGGAACTAAGCTGCTGCCAGCAGTTAATTCTTTGGTGAGTGTGCTTATTTATAGCACATTTGATGTATTATGCATGCATTAGAGAATGGCTTCATCTGAGGCAGCCTCCAGCAGGAAAAACACACGTTTAGTCTACAGCTTGGTGATTGGAAATAATTTGCTCCACTGGTTGTTTTAGAGAAGGCTGGATTTCCCAAATAAAACTGGTTGGGAAAAAAAAAAAAAGTTGAGAGTGAGAGCACACACTTGTTTCAAACTCAGAGAAGCAGAGTTTTCCCCCTCTCTAAACTCAAAAGCATGACAAGTTTTCTGCAGACCTGAGAAGGTGGCAGCCTCAACAGCTGCTGCAAATAAATTGGAAGATGGCAGGAAACAGGGTGGTTAAAAAAAAAAAATCTGATTGAAAACTAATTCTACTACCAGTTTTGTTATTATGATTGTCACATTACCAGAAAAGTCCCCTTCATAGATGTAGAATTTGAAAACTTCTCATGCATACATGAATGAGGGTAATAAAAGTAAAAAGTAACTATTATGAACTAATTTCAGAGTGCAAGTGGTGAAAATGATACACCCAATAATTCCTGCACTCATAAAAATCATAATAAATCAACCAAAGAAGTAAACAACAACACCTGGTATCAATGTACCTAAAAAACACAACATGCTCAAAGTATAAAACAAAAAAGTGAAATGCAATTTTGTGGGGAAAAAAATAGTAGAAAAAAAATTATAATCACTATGCAGCCAAAACTTTTCTGGGGAAAAAATAGTAGAAAAAAAATTATAATCACCATGCAGCTAAAACTTAGGGTAACTTGTGACAGGTAAGGGAAACATATTACAGGCAAATATCTGTCTTCATGGTCTTTGTTTTTAAGCAGGTAAACATTAATAAAAATTAATTTCTCATGCATTATTTAGCTTGTGTTGATGATACAAAACCTGTTTCGAGTTCTCATGCATGTAATTTTGGTTATAGAGTCCAACAGAAGAACAAGCTAAAACTCCAACTGTGTTATCATCTACAAACTCCCTTTCTCTAAAAGGGATGTAAGCAATTTCACTCCTTTAGAGCAAGGTCACAGGGAAGCAAAATAAGCTGCTGAACGTGGTTCCAGGGGTCAGCAGCAGAAATGGGAATAAAATGCAGGTCTCAGTCTCAGCACAGCACTGTGCCCTCAAAGAGGACCTATGGATTCCTTTTATTTTATTACTATCTCATGCCCTAACAAAAATAACTATGTCAAAGCAATGTATGAAGGTGTTAAGTTGAAGAGGCAAGCCATGCAATATTAAGGTCTACAGGATGCTCTACATCAAGGATACTTACAGTAAAACCCAACAGCTGCAGGCAGGAAAAGAAAAAAGAAAAAGAACACTGTGTCAACACCAAATCAAGATTTAAGATGTTTGCAAAACTTAGCAAGGGTATGTAGTACATATTTGGGGTTTCTCTGCCACTCAAAAATGGCTTTCTATTGGTTATGGGAAATTAAAAGGTAAGAAGGACTAATTATCAGCATTTCATGTCCTGCAGTAACTTGGAAAGTATTAATTCAGGTTCTTAGAGAACATGGGTGTAGCTCTCATGCAGACAGCAAGAACCTGGATTTGCTGGCAAAAGGGAACTTCTTTGCTATGGATATTTATGCACTTGATAGGATATATCTGTGTACAGATATAAACTGTATTTAAAGGGGAAATCTGTGAATTCCCATAAACCTAAGTCATAGCCACCAGGCACTTCACAGCACATGTAGTTCTGCACAGAACTTACACTTGAAATAGGGAAACAAGATCCTGACTTGACATGTTTACAGGCAGCTGCATATCTAGAACTACAAATGCCTCCTGTAGCCACCCCATAAACTCTGTTCCTACAGTAAGAACAATGAAAGGATGGAGTACACAGTTCAGAACATTCTTCATCTCTTCAGAGCAGCAGGTGAATACAGGTAATGGTTGTAAACCATTAAAACATTAATCTCACTATGTTGATCCTATGGCAATCCTATCCTACCCACAACACTGCTTGAAATATATACTCAGAGATGGAAGATGGTCAAGCCAAACCTCCAGGAATACTGGGATTGGGAAGAGATCACAGAAAAGTGCAGAAAAAGGGCAACCACCTTCCACCACAGCTCTGGTAACCACCAGTATATCAAAGAGGTGGCAAAATCTATTTCTTTGTAAAAATAACCCAAGTGTCACATTACAATGAAGCAGACAGAGGTTCAGACAGGTGGATTTTCAGCCAATCTCCAGTTTGGATCAGTTGGGGCCCCAAGATAAAGAGGGAACTGCACACAGCATGCTGCATGCTGCTTAAAGATGGAATTTCCATCCTGACCCAGCTGCCTTGTCATCATCCTGTAAACCAAGCTAATGCTGCTGTTTTACCTGAAGGATTAGAGAAATCCAGAATGCTTGTTGTGGGCTGCAAGAGGTCAGGGCTGCTGGATGAGAGGGTTCCTGGAATTGGCATGATGGCCAAGCTGTGTCTGCACTGCCGAGTCCCCACGATGCTGTCGTCCTGTGACTGGCTCACGCT